>NC_080686.1:19520762-19823792 GCF_030445035.2 Dasypus novemcinctus
CCTTCTAAACATCTTTATTCCCTAGAGACCTAAAGCTCTCTCCTAGTTTGCTTCCATTTTTTACAATTAAACATCAACGGATATGGTCCCCTATTTATAGAAACAGAGGAACTTTCCTCAGATTAAAAAAAAATGGGCCAATATTTTATTTGGATATTTTTTACATCATTATAGGTGCCCTGCTAAAATTTTTAAATATGAAAATGAGACATCATCACTTACAAAAAGAAACACAGTCAGCCTGCCCATTATAGGTCCTAGAACCATTAATTAATATTTATTGAATACTAAGTGCATAAAGTAGTCGCTATTTGATAGGCTGGCAAAGGGAAAATGCCAATTTCATGGAAAGTACAGCGAGGTTACAGAGCCAAGCTGCGGCCAAATTGTACTGGCCTGGAAAAGTACAAAAGCACATAATCAAAATATCAATTTACAATTCCCTTGAGGGACTGGATGATATTCAGCAGGACTGTGAAAGAGCAACTCTTATGGAGCTAATCAAATATTTCAGGGTGTGTCAGTGGAGGGACTCACTTCCTAAGGAGTGAAAGCTTTGTGTGCATCTGTGAGTGGTAATGATTAACAGGAACAGTTCATAATCGATATAAATATGAGCACAGATGACGTTACAGCAACAGAATGGCCTCCTGGTTAAGTAATAGTGCCTGGAATATGAGAGCACAGACTGGCATACATTATGACAGGCTACTTTTAGTCCATTGTGATTGCAGCCAGAAGAAAAATTTGTAAATAAGAACATAGTATTCTTCAATATGTGACCGCTAAATCCTCAAATAACTCCAAAGAAGGAGTGAGTTAATGATTTGTAATGTGCTTTTGGCAAAAGATGTCCTCCTGCGATGAAAGTCTATGTCAACTGAGAAATCACAGACTAAGCTGTAGGCAACAAAGGCATTTATTTGGGGGTCTCTGAATAGTGATTCAGGGAACACAGATTCAGGCAGCAACCCAAATCATTGCCCTGGCTTGGCATTTCCTGGTTAGGGTTTTTATAGGAAAAGAAGAAGGTTAGACAAGTTTGTGGTTGGTGGATATTCGGGGTGCTCCATTTGTCCTTCAGGGGAGATAGTTAACTGAGTTCTTTAACTTGTGGTTTGCTTTATGGTCAGATAGTCTTTGGGGTCGTGAGGTACACTGTTGCTTGAGGCTTTACAGACTTGGGCAGTTTGTGATATCTGGCTGAGACCTTCCTAAGAGTATTTCTTTCAACACACATAACTATTTTTGTAGCTGTATGAAGAACTCCACGTGCTGTAGCAGATAATGAGAATTGAAAGATGGAAGACACATAGTAAAGGAGAAACAGCATAGCAACCGATTGAGCTGTAGATCGAACCCCTAGTTCAGGGGAGCAGGAGAAACTGACCCCAATCCAGTTTCCAAGTAGGGTCTACTTTTCTCTTTCTGTAACACATACACACACAACCAAACCCTCCACACTCCGTGGCAACTGTGATGAAGGAAGTGACTGCTCCTCCTTGGACAAGGGGTTCATTGAAAGCAGATACAGAGAAAAGCTTGACTGTGGGGCTGGCAAGTGGGCTCCATGGAAATGCTGGAGAGGAAATGTGGAGAAGAAAGAAAAGATGGTAGGTCACGCTCAGATTCTGGGGCATCATGAGGATAACACCAGGAACCCACAGTGCTAAGGCTGGGGAGGGATGCACCGTGGTCTGTGGTAACTGTTAGGGTCCATTTCAGTAGCCATTTTACTTGAAATCTCTGGGGTAGCAGAAAACAAGTGTCCGCTGATTTATGGAAACCTGTGAGATTTTACTATCAAAATGGTTCCCATAGCACTGTGAGAGCTTGGATATGAACACCTCCCACCCAGCTCCCAAATGAACATTTTGCACAAAGATTTTAAAAGAGAAAACCCTTCCCCTTCTTACCTCTGCCGGCCGCATTTTCCGCTTTGAGAAGTTTGTCCTGGGAGGTGCTTGGCTTTCTCTCTTTTCCTTGGTGACCTCCTGGCCTCTAAGGATTTTCAGTTTGACATCTTGGCCTGAGGTTGATCCTATGTTCAGTGTCCAGGGCTCGGAAAGCTCAGATGAGTGAACCATGCATATTAGGTTTTCATGCAATCTGTATCATTCCTTGTAGGAGGCTATCATAGACCCCAAGTACTGGTGCCAAATGGCAATTGCTTGTATGGACAGGAATTTCGCACCTGGGAGAAAATGCCAGCCTTGGGCTGAACACTGAGGAAAGAGAATAGGGAGTGGGAACAGAGCTGGACTTGCTTCCCATGTAAAACGTCCCGGGTTTGATTCCCCTTACCTCCTAAAACAAACCAAACAATCAAACAAATGAAAAAATCAACTCTCCTTTTGGAGCAGATGTAGCTCAGTGGTTAAGCACCTGCTTCCCATGTATGAAGTCCTGGATTCAATCCCCAGACCTCCAAAAAAAAGCCTAGCAACTTGTTTACGTAAATGAGGGGCTGGCATGAAAATCAAAACAATTCAGTGTTAGCGAAAAGAATGCCAAATGATAACTAGGTATTTTTTTTTTAAAGATTTATTTATTTATTTAATTTCCCCCCCTCCCCTGGTTGTCTGTTCTTGGTGTCTATTTGTTGCGTATTGTTTCTTTGTTGCTTTTTTGTTTCTTTGTCTGCTTCTGTTGTCGTCAGCGGCACGGGAAGTGTGGGCGGCGCCATTCCTGGGCAGGCTGCACTTTCTTTTCACGCTGGGCGGCTCTCCTCCCGGGCGCACTCCTTGCGCGTGGGGCTCCCCCACGCGGGGGACACCCCTGGGTGGCACGGCACTCCTTGCGCGCATCAGCACTGCGCATGGCCAGCTCCACACGGGGTCGAGGAAGCCCGGGGCTTGAACCGCGGACCTCCCATATGGTAGACGGACGCCCTAACCACTGGGCCAAAGTCCGTTTCCCTGATAACTAGGTATTATTTATCAAAATCATGTTCAATAAAATGGTTTTTGCATATAATAATTATTTTAATGAGTGCAAAACTAAGATTTTAATCTGACTCCAGGTACCTGTCCCATGGAAATCCTAAGTAAAACACTGTTCTCCCTCTGCTAGTAGATTATGGTAACTACTGGCAAAGCATTCAAGAGGGAATAACACCATGCTGTGTAAAACCGCAGGGAGAAAGATAGTGAATGTAAAAGAGCCTCAGTTGAAAAATATAATCAAACCAACTGAAACCTTCTTGTTTGTGTTTTGAAGTTTCCTGAAGTTGCATGGAGTTGAGAGAAATCCCAAATGCATTTACAGATGTAAAATTTCGCTAAAAGCTGAGCTACCTTTTCTGATTTTTGCATTACTTAAATTTTAAACTTACTTTTGAACTTTATTATTATTATTTTTAACAAACACACTTTTTACTAGCCAAGGATTTATTTCCTTGGGACTATGGCAAAGATTTCTCACCAAACACATGTAAAAATTAAGAAAAAAATGGATAAACAAACTAAACTTGGTGACCCAAGGTTCATGGGGGGAAAAGAGAAGAAACCTGAATTTGATCAAATTTTACTTAAAAAGGTTGAATTTCAAGTACAGGAGAAATTATATCCAAATAACTGAAGTCTGGGGCTAGCAATAAGCAACTAAGGCTGGAATTGTAGTGCTAGGAAGCGGAAGCCAGGCATTGTGGTATTTGGGTCTACAAATTGGGCATTAATATAAGATACTTATGTTATCTAATTGACCCTAATTAGTCCCATAGATACAGATGAAGAAAATGGATCTCTGGGGGTGATTTTTCTTGCATTGCTAATAAATACTGTGGCTGGGATTAAACCAAGATTCATTTGGCACCAAAGCTCGTGCTATTTCCCGTACACCAGTAAAAATGAGGTCACGTCAGGGATCAGTAAGGGAAAGTTTAAGGACCCAGCTAATAGAAATCAGAATGCAAGAGCCTGCTGACTCTTCTAATCATGGTCTGTACTCCGTGGAGTTTCACTTGGTCTTTTCCTACATCGCCAGAGATTTCCAGGGGGCAGCCCCTACCTCTCCAGGCACTTGGATACAGCTACAATGGTTGGTGAGAGATGATGGCTTCCATCACCCTCACGGTGACTTCTGGGTTCAGAGGCATTTCGTGTTCCACACAGGCCATTTTTATGGGCTTACCTTTGTTTCAGTATTGGTGGGCAGCCTCTCTTTCCCACAGCTAATAATCACAGGACTACCTGGGACCTAGGATACATTTCCTTTCTTATTCTGCTGGAGTAAAATTTGAAACACTACGTACATTCCTATTCTCTGTGGTATTTGAAATGGTCCGCCTATTTTTTCTTAGTGCTTCAGTGGATTCCCTTCAGCATGAGCTTTGTTTGACTGCTAAGCTTCTGTTTTTGTCCCATAGTAGATACATTTTCACATTCTTCTGCTTCGGCAGTCACACCAAACCTAAAGAAGACTCACGCCTTGCACACTGCCTTCATTCTTCTACAAAGGCATTGAGCTCAAAGATCCAGAGCTCATCATCCCCAACTCTTTAAAACTATTGTAGTAGTCAGCCAAAGGGGTGCTGATGCAAAATACCAGAAGCCTGTTGGTTTTTATAAAGGGTATTTATTTGGGGTAGGAGCTTACAGATACCAGGCCATAAAACAAAGGTTACTTCCCTCACCAAAATCTATTTCCACATGTTGGAGCAAGATGGCTGCTGACGTCTGCCAGGGTTCAGGTTTCCTGGGTTCCTCTCTTCCTAAGTCTTGCTTCTTTCCGGGCTCAGGGTTCCTCTTTTCCTGGGTCTTACTTCTCTTTCCTCTGTGTGCTGACTTCCTGGGGCTTCAGCTTAAGACATAAGCATCAAACTCCAACATCAGAACTCCAGCTCTGTCCTTTGCCATGCCTTTTATCTGTGAGTCACTACCCACTAAGGGTGGGGACTCTACCCTCTACTGATGTGGCCCAATCAAAGCCCTAATCATAACTCAATCATTCCCAGGTACAGACCAGTTTACAAACATAATCCAGTATCTATTTTTGGGATTCATAACTATATCAAACTGCTATAACTATGTTTGAGGAAAAGAAAACATGAAAAACTGCAAGTTGCTAAGTAAGCTGTTGTGGTGAGTCCACTCTCCTGTGCAGAGAGTAACCCTTGGGCTACACTTTCTTCATTCTAAATCACATTCAGATGTATTTAGTTTTAAAATGGTGAGGAGTCAAAATTTAAAGTGCCGGTAATTCCCCACCCCTCCCTACCCTGTGAAGGTCGCCAATTTTCTCTTCACTGGGGTGAAGGCAATGAAAATTTTTCTACTGCCCTATTTTCTAATTCAGGTCCTATATGTAAAAATGCCCCTCCTTCATGCCATCCACTTGTACCTCCTTTTTACTGTTTACTTTACAATCCAGGAAGACTTTGACTTCCTCCCTCCTACCAGTCCTGATATAGACCCATTAACCTCAAGCCTCCTAGACAAACCATTCACAGGAATGTCAAATCTGTACTTGTGGTTATACCTTGAGCTCAAATGATTCCACTTCTGAATTCTTAAACCCAGTCTATGAACTTTTACCCATGTTTATCTCCAATATTTGTGAACTCTTGGTAAAGTTATACCCAGGCCAAATGGTCAGAATGGCTATCCTATGCAAGTTACTAGAAAACACTAATTTGTAAAGTACTTTAGACTTGACATTTAGCCATTTCAAAGCCGGTTCACATGCTCTTTCTCCCCCAAACTGTGCAGCAGCTGCAGAAGCAGGCAAGGCAACAGCTACTCCCTTCATGTACATTCGAGAAACTGAGAAACCAATTCAGAACATATTTGCTCAGAATCACACTGCTAACAATCTGTAGCTTAAGATTCAAACTCAAGACACTGAGGGAGCACAAAGAAGAATTTGAAAAAAAAGATTCAAACTCAGGTCTTCTGTCTTTAAATTCTACTGTCACCTTCAACATACTTGTTAGCACAGTCAATAAGAAGTTAATGAGATGCTTCTAATAAAATAGCAAAAGGTAGTGTAAGCACAAGCATTTTGAAAAGTGAATTTCTGTGCATGTCCATACTGGAGAATTCCTATCTACTTTATCAGGGAAATTGATGATCTTTATGGTGAGGTCATTTCTAGCAGATGCTATTGGCTTTTGTCTTGCCCATTGGCTTCCTGACTTTTAAACTCTGAATATCCCAATCACTATTGACTCATTTACATGGTAGTCTTAAAATGATCCATATTTTATAGCCTGTCTAATTCATGACTCAAAAATGGCAATGCAGTATTACTTATCTAAAAATGATTTTAATTAAAAAGTTAATACATTGCATTGACATTCTTATCCGATTGTCTTTCATGTGTATATTTCACTTGAGGCCATGCTAAAAACAAGCCGTCAGGATTGTGATACAGAAATGATTCCTGAGATTTCCTGCCATCCCCCTACTTCCCATTTCTCTTCCTTGAGGAAAACCACTTTCTGCAATACTGTAAACACGGGGCAATTTTGACAACTTTTTATATCAACTATCCTCTTGTTTTAACTACCATCAGCATCTGTCTCATTACTACTATTTCTGGAAGGGCTAACGTCTGAGAATCCAGTTTTATTAACAAAAGAAGCCAAAAAATCCTTAATTTAGTCTCAGAGTCTGTGGGGCTGGCACAGTGTAAAGTAATAAAATTGCTAAAATAGGTCTTGGACCTCTTTTTGACTTGTGCCCACATACTGCACTGAAGAAGTCCAGGAATCCCCCCTCTCCTCTCATGAATTCATTCGCCTGTCACGCCCTTTCTTCTCACCACAGGCGCACTTGTCTGGCAATAAATGTGGGTTAAGGAGTGAGATGAACCTATTGGAGACTTTCCCTGCCAGGTAGTCTGCTAAGCACTGAGGATTCAAAGATGAGGAAGATATGGTACTCGCCAGAAGAGGTCACCATGTAAGGTGGGAGATGTGAAAAGACAATGTGCAGCCCATGGCAGCCTGTGGTGGATGGAAGGAGCAGAAGGTGCTAAAGCGAGAGGCCTCCCATCCAGCTAAGTGGTCAGGGAAGGCTTTCAGAGGGCAGGCTGTCAAAGTCCAATCGCCAAGGGCCAGTAGAATGAAAAAGAGGATTCTAAGTAGATGAAACATTTTGTGCCAATGTAGGGGAGCTTGGGAGACTGTGGTGAGCACAGGTGGCAAAAGGAAGATGGTGGGATTTGTGGCTGGGTCAGTTAGGAAGGACCTTCTTTATGTTGCACAATTTTTTATTTTATACTCAAGACCATGGGATGGTACTGAAGAATTTTAAGTAGGAAAATGAAATAATCAGGGATGGGTTTTAGAGAAATTAATTTGGTGGTGGTATGGAGAATAGATTAGGATAAAAAGACAATTTGGAAAGAAGAAATCAGTTAGTAAACTATTGCAATAATCCAGAGGACCAAGAAATGGATGAAGAAGCTAAGGCTGTCAGGAGAATTTTATCTCGCCTGAGGCCCAGGTTTGAGTCTTCAGGCTTGAGTTCTCATTCTTACACTTAATTATCCATAAATTCAAGTTAAAGTAAGGAACCTGCCCCCAAGGAGCTACCAGGCAGGTAAGGAAAGAGCTTAAAAATGGCATTTACTCAGGGAATTTTTTTAGTTTCCTGAGAAGAGTCTTTCTATGTTGCTGAACCTCACACCCTCTGTTCTATTTACAGTTAACAGTAGCCCTAACTGTGTTAGAAGAAATCAGAGTAGCTTGGGCCAGGTGCCCTAGGAGGAGAGAGCCTGGGATGTTTAGAAGCCCTAAATTGGCCTTATAATCTTCCTAAAATCTTCGGGTCCCTGTGAAGTGTTTGCCCAGAGCCCGATCCAGGGATCCTGAGGTTTCCGGCACTCCTTTCTCCTGGGTCCCCAGTTCACATTTGACCACCTTGAGGTCTAGAGGCTTTGAGGGAAAGTGGGACAAAGGAGAAAGAATGTTCCTTTTGACACCGAGCAAAAGCAGGTTCTTTTCCTCCTGAGGCACCTTAAAGACCAATTCCTGAGATACCCGGCTTCAAAGAGAGAAAGAGTTGATTTGTTTGCACAAGCAAAGAGGATAGTAGCCGTCAGTGGCCCCAAACAGCTGCCTCCTGGAACTGCAGAAATTCTGATATTTTATAACATCAGGATGCTAATGAGTAATTGAGGTGAAGCTGGCACAGGTTCCTTTATTAATAAACATTAAGGGGCTGAACAGGATGGGGAGTGGGTACCAAACCACAAGATTCTGGGATAGGGGTATGTGGAACAAAGGTCAGTCTAGAATTACCATGGCAACAGTAAGTATACAAAAAGGTAAGACTAATTTTGGAATAACCATAAACAAGGGTAGGGTGGGTCTAGAATTACCATTACAATAGTAAGTATGTACAAGAGTAAAGCTAAGTCTCCAGTAACCGTAGACAGGGAAAAGGAGATCAGTCTAGCTAGCTTCAGTAATTTTAGATCTTAACCTTTGGCTATTTTATAATATAAAGGAATCTATTTGATGATTTAGTAATCATACTTATTTGTTAATTCTTAACCCCCAGTTATATTCTCTTAAGCCTGAAAGAGAGCTGACCTAAGCTCTCAGTTGTCCTTCCTAGCCCAATATTCCTAGTAGCACCTTTTACTTTCCTTCTCAGGTATTGAACTTCCTGGGTGACCTCGAACCCAAGAGAGGGAAGCACATAAACTGCTGCATTCCTTAGTGTTACTATAGTGTAATGGTTGTCTCATGGCTCTTGAAGGGAAGTTTTCTTATTTTTCTTCTCCAAACAATGCTTTACATGAATTAGTGTTCGTTTATCATCTATACCAAATGGAAATACTACTGCAATATACAATTGCACTTCTCAATTACAAATCGGCAGATTTTACATTTAGAAATTCCCTGCCTCTGTTTATTTGCTGTTTCTATTTAGAGAAAAACAAAACCAAAACCTGCTAAGCCATATATAACACAGACAAAACTATGCACAGAGCAGCTGAGTAATTATCAGGAACAATAGCTCCTTTCACATGGACCTGAGAAAAGAATGGGACTTCAATAGAGGCCAATCAAAAAAAAAAAAGTGCCATGAATAACAAATTCTTTGCACATATCCTTAATAGTTTGAGGTGATCACTGGAATTAAAGGAAACCTCATGAATAAAATTGCTTCTTCTCATTAAGATTGCAAATTAGGTTGGAAAATTACCTCAGATTTATTTAAAATGTGAGCGAAGGTTTGCATAAACTCTGCTTGCACGAACGCTAGCTTATTCCAGTTCCCTGTTGATTTCAAACAGGATTTGAAGGATGTTTAAAAATTGTCACTCAATACAAACAAAATGACAGTTTTTCTTCTAATGTGAATTGAGGTTCATTCTCTAAATCTTCAGAGGCTTTAGATGAGACATTGTGTTCCTAACTAAGAAAAAGATCCAGATTCACTGAGTCTTCTTTAGTCGTAACAAGGAAATTAGATTTTAGTTGCATGCACTAATTTTGAAGAAGAGGAATCTGAGATAAACGGCTAATCTAGGCTATCACAGGTAGACACAACCCCCAGCAAACCCGGGCAGTTCCAATCACTTCCTGCCGTGTGTGAATTAATGAACACTGAGGAGAAGAGCTGACGCACATTTCTCTCTGTTTCAATTCCATCACCTCTGCCCTCGTTTAAATCCTCATCATCTATTGCTGGATATAGTTTATTATATTCCTTGCTTTTTATCACGTGGCCCAGTGCCCAGAGCAGAGTGAAAACTCGTGTTGTTTTTAAGTAATGAGATATCTTTCTTCTTTCTACAAAGACAGATGCGCTATCGTTAAACACCAGAGCTCTGTCTTTAAAGAAAACCACTTGCCTGATCTAGTTCAACAGGCACTCAGGAAATGTTGAGGTATTGAAGGACTCTATGTTTTTTAAAAGTTTTTTTTTCCTTAAAGAACATAAAATGGTTTGTTTACATTTCTCTACTTAAGAACATTCTCTATGGTATTTCCAGCTGTCTTTTCGAAAGATGTATCTGGAAATATGACTACCCTCTGTAAAACCTTTCCACTGCTCGGCTCGATAGACTCTGAACAACACAGTGTGGAAAAAGCAAGACCCACATAATGAAGCACCAACATACACCAGAGCATACAACAATGGTAAAGGCACAGACCGAACAAAAATAAGATGGACCAGCATGAAATGGGGACAATTACTGGAGTGTAGTTATATTTTGCTTATTTCTTTTGTTACATTTTTTGAAAAGGCTATATGCTAGTGATTCTGTTATCCCCTTTGTCTGTGCTCACAGTGTGGGCTCAGACTGCAGTCCAACTTGTATTGGAATTCATTTGAAAATACAGAATGTGTGTCATTTGCAAATGTTTATGGATTATCATTTTACTTTAGGAGATTGTCCAAACTCTTTAGCCGGGTATGAATGTTAGAATGAGGCAGTTCCCTCTGAAGTTAATAAGAAAAACAAAACACAGCAAAAGAAAAATAAAACTAAACAAACTAGGGCTAAACAGATATGTATATGTTATAGCTAGATTTGGGAGAGAATATTAGCATATATTTTTAAAAACTATTCTCACAAGGAAGTATATTTTCAAAAATTTGAAATTAGATCTTATTGGTATGTCTTCCACTGGATAATTGGTTTTATAAATGGCTTCCTGGTGATGTAAATTGTAGTTAACTTTACATTGGATTTCCCATATGATTCTATATAGTTGAGATATATACTATTTGATCCTTTATCATTATTTCCTTTCATTTGATAGTTGTGAAGCAGGCTAGATAGGAAATCAATAGACAGATCTGGAACCTGGCAAGAAGTCCACGTGCCATTCGGTACCTCCAAGCTGGCTGCAGGAAGACCCTCGTGAAATTCTGCCATTCAGATCAAGATTTCCTCGGGAAGCCAGGAGTAGCCCCAGATATTCTCCAGGGGCCTTATTATTGGACCCTCCTGGGGGATTGATGGGTGGGGTAATGAATCAAAACAGCAAACATCTGGGACTCACCCATGACATTAGTAAAGGGGCAGAATAATTAATAGTTCAAAAAGCAAGCGTAAGGGCTGAATCTCTGTCTCTTGCACTCTCTTGCCTTCTCCCTGTTCCAGTGCCTGTCCTGCGGCCAGTCCGTTTGTCTGTTCCTGCCCTCTGTGCCCTGTTCTTACCATTTTCCCCCTGCCATGATGGCCATACAAGTAAAACCTGAGCATTTATAATCTGTAATGAGAAATTGTAGTCTGTAAATCATCCTGCTTTATCACTTTTCAGCCCCTTCCTCTCTACCTGGGACTCATGATCTGTTATTTTCTCCCATTTCTCTTCCTTCCTTACCTTAATAAATTACTGACCTAACTAACCTGACATGCTCTTGAAATTCATTTCTGCAGCATAGTCAAGAACCTTATACAAATCCGGTTACATTTGGATATACCAGTATACGAATACTCAATTTCATCTGTTGGTTGTATGAGTTGACTGTCTCATATTGCTCTGAATATAATGGAAGCTTTTTTTTCTCTCTTTTTATGGGGTTGTTTGTCTTCATTTCCACCCTTCCATACATCAATATTGGGCTTTTAGAAGTACATTACATGACAAAGGGCCCAAATAATATACAGACATATAGACAAATTGATTAGAAGGTCAAATACCCTGAACTTGACTGCGGCCAAAGGCCATTCTCCAAATGCGTAAGTTGTTTGACTTTTCAGAGAGCATTTCCATTGGGTCCTATGATATATTTTGAAGCTATTCACAAAAATAACACTTCTAACATCATACCCATGTTTCTACTATTATCATGCCATACATTTATTATGGGAAATTTTCACTTTTACCAAGAGATGTATATAACTCCAAAAAAATAAGCAATATGTTTGATATAATATGTACTCTGGTGGAGAACAAAGCAGAGGTTTAGATTCTCTGATTTCTAGAAAAAGTGAAATTGAACCTGCTTTGATGTAAAAAAAAATATGCTTCCTCATCACACCATATTCTATGAAGCAAGGTCAGCTGAATTAGTTGTTGGCATCCTAACAATGTGAAACTACTCAAGTGGATCACCTGGGAAGTCATTTTGGTTTCTTTCTTCATCCACATTCTTCTCCTCTTCCAACTCTATTGCCCACGTTTCTGGGACAAACACAATATTTATGGGTCCAAATATTGACAGTCCCTACGAGATGCGGTAGCTGGCCCCAATGAGTGTTTTAGGTCCAACTCAGTCTCAACTTGAACAGAGTTGATTTCTCAAACATCAATGCTTGCATCCCACATTGTCACTAGAATTCATCAAAGGAGACCCTGAAATTCTTTTCTCCAAGATCCTACAAATCCAGTTATGGCTTCTTGATTGGATGAGATTGGAGTTGATCACCTGGACCCACACGAGTCTTGCTTGGAAAGTCATATTTTTAAAAATATGTTTTTTATTTCTTTTTAAAAGATACTTAGATTACATAAAATGTAATGCAAAAAATATAAGGGATTCCCATATGCCCCACTCCCCACCCCTCCCATTTTTCCCCACATTAACAAACTTCTTTCATTAGTATGATACATTCATTGCAATTGATGACCACATTTTGGAGCACTGCCACACAGAAATTCTGTAGGTTATGGCAGGATATATAATGGCCTGTATCTGTCAATGCAGTGTCATTCTGGGCAATTCCAAGTCCTGGAAATGTCCCCATATTACTACTCTTTTTCCCTCTCCCTGACTTCAGCACCTCCAGTGGCCACAGTCTCCATATCAATGATGTAATTACTTCCATTGCTAGAATCACAATAAGTCTGTAGTAGAATACCAATAAGTCCACTCTAGTCCATATTTTATTTCCCAATCCCGAGGATTCTGGGATGGTGGTGCCCACTCCACCTCTAATTGAGAGTGGACTTTGATCCCATATGGCTGATGAATGGGACTCTCTTGCTTGCAGTTGTAGACTCTCTCAGTTCCTTGATGTGGTGGTTGTCCATCCTCATCTCCTTGTTACCTCCTGGGTGAGTCCAATGAACTGAAGGGTAGGTTTTACAACTCTGCTGAGGCTCAGGGGCCAGCTGACACATGGACAGCTCAGAGATACAAATTTCTTGGACATATACCTACCAACTCCAGCACTAACTATGGGTTCAAATAAAAGGGACAGAAGGGGCATGTGTAGAAAAGTCACATCTGAGTCCAACTCTGTCATACTCAGGAGCACAAACTCCAAATTAGGACCCACTGGCAAGTTTTCAAATTCTGGAGCTATCTACCATGACCGTAGAGGCTGAGTGTCTCTGGAGCCCTCAGGATCCCCACTATTTGGGGTAGTATCTACTTTGGCTCTCTATGAGATCCTGCTGAGATATTCATAAGCATTACCTATCTGATGACCTCCTGACTCACTTTGAAGTCTCTTAGCAATATAAATTCATTTGTCTTTACCTTTTCCCCCTTTTATTCAAGGTCTTTTTCCAGTTGCATCACCAGCTGGTGTTTGGTAATAATCCCTCGGTGCCAGGAGGCTCATCCCCAGGAATCATGTCCCACACTGGGGAAAGGTAATGCATTTATATGCTGAGTTTGGCTGAGAGAGATGCCACATATGCACAACATGGAGGCTCTCAGAAGGTAACTCTTAGGCACATTACGGCACTAGGCTAAGTTTCAATTTCAAAAGCAAAGGCTCATAAGCATAGTTGTCAATACTCAGGGCCCATCAACAGACCATCCTTGTTCCCTAGTCATTGCCTCTGCACTTGAGGGATTGTTGTTAATCCATTCGACAATGTGCCAGAGCTCCCCAGGATTGGAATTCAATATTCTTGCAGTTGTCATGTGAATCTCTACCCACTGTGGCAATGCCCCATGAACATCTGAACATATTTATATACCTTATATGTATGCCCAGATAAACTTCCTCCCATGTACCCCCCATCACTGACAACCCACACGAATGATCCTCCCTGCCATAGTTGCAGACCTTCTGTGATCCAAAACTTTTTAAAAAATGAAGCCAAGAATATTGCCAAATTCAATTAATAGGAATATGAAATACTAATGATAGGTTTAAACATAAGAAATAAAATACATAATAACTTAGAAAAACTAAAATAAAGTTTTAAAAAACTTGGAGTATTAAAAAATGAAAAATATTAAACAATTTTTTTTTGACATTTTGCCTTTCTTCAATGTACTATCTGTTGTCCTGTATGTACAGTAGCATTTTCTTCCATGTCTTCCCCAGTGTCTTACTTTTTCTCATTTTGTCTTCCAAGAAGTTTTAGGTCACAGTAAAGTCACATACAGAATATAGGGGACTCTCATATACCCAACATCCTCCCCCCTTGCCCCCTTCTCTATTTATAACCTTTTTACATGTGGATGATATATTTATTACAACTGATGTACAAATATTGAAACACAGCTACTAACCATGGTCAATGGTTTACATTGTGGTTTACATTTTAGACCGTACATGTTTATAAATTTTTTATGAAATTTAATGTGGCCTGTATCCATCATTGCAAGACCATGCAGAACACTTCCATTGCCCCCTAAATACCCCCTCTTCCACCTATTCTATTCTTCCCTTCCCCTCCCCTTGGGGCCCATGGTGTCTACCAGTCTTCACTCCTTGAAAGACAAGATTCATAGATACTTGCAACAATGCCGAGGGCTTGACACACTAGTCTGTCTTCCCCTATTTGGAACCACCCATGCTCTCAAGAGACTCCCTCTCCTCTGTTTGAAAACATATTGGACTTCCCCAGTATGGGAGTCCAACTCCTTCCCACTCATTATGTGGGTCTCCCTTCACTGATACAACACATTATGACAAAATGATCACTCGCAGCACATGCTGTAGAAGACTGCCCTAGATGTGCCTTGAACCAAATGTCCCCCACCCAACACCCTATACCAGTAACCCTTCCTTGTCATATTGTCAAAAGAGTTTTCTCAACATTGTAGTTTCAACCACGTACCCACCAATCCCCAGTGTTCACCTGATCGTTCCCCCAACCCTCCCCCCAGTTACATGAATCATTCAATACATCCTCCCCACTCTACCCCCGTCAAGCTTACACTGCTCAACCCAATAGTATCCCTACACTCCCGTCATATCCCTTCACTGCACAACTACACACTTCCATCGTATCACAGATTTTGCCCATATTGACATTGACTCAACCTTCTTATCCCTTTCTATTCACTGTAAACCTATCTTCCAGACTCTAGCTCTCTAAGTTGACTTGATTTGCTTAATTCATATCAGAGGGGTCGTGTATTATTTGTCCTTCAGTGCCTGGCTTACTTCACTCAACATAAGGTCCTTAAGATTCATCCATGGGAAGCAGACTTGGCCCAGTGGTTAGGGCCTCTGTCTACCACATGGGAGGTCTGTGGTTCAAATCCCGGGCCTCCTTGACCCATGTGGAACTGGCCCACATGCAGTGCTGATGCGCACAAGGAGTGCCATGCCACGCAAGGGTGTCCCCCCGTAGGGGAGCCCCACATGCAAGGAGTATGCCGCATAAGGAGAGCCGCCCAGCATGAAAGAAAGTGCAGCCTGCCCAGGAATGGCGCATACAGGGAGAGCTGACACAACAAGATGACACGGCAAAAGGAAACACAGATTCCCGTGCCGCTGACAACAACAGAAGCGGACAAAGAACACGCAGCAAATAGACACAGAGAACAGACAACTGGGGTGGGGGTGAGGTGAAGGGGAGAGAAATAAATAAATAAATAAATAAATAAATAAATAAATAAATAAATAAATAAATCTTAAAAAAAAAAGATTCATTCATGCTATTCCATGCATAGTAATGTATTCCTTCCTACAGCTGAGTAATACTCCATTGTATGTATATACCACGATTTCCTTATCCATTCATCTGTCGATGGGCATTTGGGTTGATTCCAACTTTTGGCAATAGTGAATAAATGCTGCTATGGATGTTGGTGTGCATATATCTGTTCGTGTACTTGCTTTCAGTTCTTCTGGGTATATACCCAGCAGTGGAAGTGCTGCATCATATGGCAAGTCTATAGCTAGTTTTCTGAAGAACCACCAAACTGTCTTCCACAATGGCTGGACCATTCTACATTCCAACCAGCAGTGGATGAGGCTTCCCATTGCTCCATACCTCTCCAATATTGTAGCCCTCTGCTTTTTAATGGCCACCAGTCTAATGGGTGTAAGATGGTATTTCATTGTAGTTTTGATTTGCATTTCCCAATAGCTAGTGATTATGAACATGTTTTCATGTGCTTTTTAGCCATTTGTATTTCTTTTTTGGAGAAGCGTCTGCTCAAATCACTTGCCTATTTATTAAACGGGTTGTTTGTCTTTTTATTTTTGAGATATAGGATTTCTTTATATATACTGGATATTAGGCTCCTATCAGATATATGGTTACCAAATATTTTCTCTCATAAATTAGGCTATCTTTTCACTCTCTTGATAAACTCCTTTAAGGTGCAAATGGTTTTAATTTTGAAGAAGTCCCTTTTATCTATTTTTCTTTCTTGGCTTATGCTTTGGGAGTGAAGTTCACAAAGCCATTTCCTATTGCAAGGTCCTATGGATGCTTCCTTACATTATCTTCCAAGGTCTTTATGGTTGTGGCTCTTATATTTAGATCTTTGATCCATCTTGAGTTGATTTTTAAATAAGGTGTGAGATGGTAATCCTCTTTCATTCTTTTGCATGTGGATATCCAGTTCTCCAAGCACCATTTGTTGAAGAGCCCATACTTTCCCAGTTGAGTGGGCTTGGTGGCCTTGTCAAATATCAGATGACTGTATATATGAGGATCTATATCAGAACTCTCAATTTGGTTCCATTGGTCAGTGTGTCTTTCCTTGTGACAATACCATGCATTTTTGATCACTGTAAATTTGTAGTTTATTTTAAAGTCAGGTAGTATGATTCCTCAGATTTAATTTTTCTTTTTCAGTATGTCTTTTCCTATTTGGGGACTCTTGCTCTTCCAAATCAATATCATAGTTAGTTTTCCAATTCAGTAAAAAATACTTTGTTGATCATTATTGGGGTTGCATTAAAGCTGTAGATTAGTTTGGGTAGGATCCAAATGATATTTAGTCTTCCTATGCATGAACAGGGAATATTCTTCCATTCATTTAAGTTTTCTTTGATTTCTTTTAACAGTGTTGTGCAGTTTTCTATGTATAATTCATTTACCTCTTTAGATAAATTTATTCCCAGGTATTTGATTTTTTAAGTTACTATTATAAATTGTATTTTTTTCTTGATTTACTCCTCAGATTACTCATTATTGGTGTACAGAAATGCTACTGATTTTTGTGCATTGGTCTTACAGCCTGTGACTTTACTGAACTCATTTATAAGGTTTAGAAGCTTTGTTGAAGATTTCTCAGGGCTTTCTATGCATAAGATCACATCATCTACAAATAGTGAAATTTTTACTTCTTCCTTTCCATTTTGGATATTTTTAATATCTTTTTCTTGCCTAAATGCTCAAGCAAGTACTTCTAACACAATGTTAATAGACGCGGTGGTAGTGGGCATCCTTGTCTTTTTCCTGTTCTTAAGGGAAAGATTTTAGGATTTCACCTTTGTATATGATGTTATCTGTGGGTTTTTCATACATAGCTTTTATCATATTCAGGTTTCCTTCTATCCCTATCTTTTGCAGTGTTTTTATCAGGAAAGGGAGCTTTATTTTTTCAAATGCCTTTTCTGCAGAAAATCATGTGAATTTTTTCTTTGATCTGTTTATGTGGTGTATTACACTGATTGATTTTCTTATGTTGAGCCATCCTTACAGACCCGGGATGAAGCCCACTTGGTCATGGTGTATAATTCATTTGATTGTTGTTGAACACAATTTGCAAGTATTTTGTGGAAGATTTTAGCATGTAGTTTCATTAGAAAGATTGGTCTGCAGTTTTCCTTTCTTGTGGCATCTTTGTTTGACATTGGTATTAGGGTAATTTTGGCATCATAGAATGAGTTAGGCAACAATCCTTCTACTTCCATTTTTTTGGAAGAGTTTAAGCAGGATTTGTGTTCTTTCCAGAATGTTTGGTAGAATTCACCTGTGAACTCTCTGTTCCTGGACTCTTCTTAGTCGGGAGGTTTTTGATGACTGATTCTATCTCTTTATTTGTGATTGGTCTGTTGAGGTCACCGATTTCTTCCTTGTCAATGTAGGCTGCTTGTGTGTTTCTAGGAATTCATCCATTTCCTCTCAATTAACCTTGTTGTTGGCATATACTTTTTCAAAGTATCTTGTAATGATACTCTTTATTTTTGTGGGATCAGTGGTGATATCCCCCTCCTCATTTCCTATTTTGTGTATTTCCATCTTTTCTCTTTTTTTTCTTTATTAGTCTAGTTAAGGATGTGTCAATTTTATTGATCTTCTCAAAGAACCAGCTTTTGGTTTTGTTTATTTTTTCTAATGCTTTCTTATTTTCTATTTTTTTTAGTTGTGCTCTAATCTTTGTTATTTCCTTCTTTCTCCTTCCATTGGGGTTAGTTTATTGTTCTTTTTCTAATTTTTCCAGGTGTCCAGTTAGGTCTTCAATTTTATCTCTTTCTTCTTTTTTGATATATGCATTTATGGCTTTGATTTTCCTCTCAGTACAGCTTTTGCTGCATTGCATAGGTTTTGATATGTTGTGTCATTTTCATTTTTTGCAAGGTAGTTACTGATTTCTTTTGAAATTTCCTCCTTGACCTACAGTTTGTCTAAGAGTGTGGTGATTAACTTCCATATCTTTGTGCCTAATCTGGTTCTCTGGCCCTCACTGATTTCCAGCTTCATTCCATTGTGGTTAGAGAAATTACTTTGTATGATTTCAATCTTTCTGAGTTCATTGAGAATTTTTCTGTGGCCTAGCATGTGGTCTATCTTGGAGAATGATCCATGTGTACTCAAAGAATGTATATCCCACTGTATTTGGGTGTAGTGTTCTATGTATGTCTATTTGGTCCAGATCCTCTAATGTATTATTCAAAGTCTTTTTCTCTATTGATTCTCTATCAAGATGGTCAGTCTAATGGTGATAATGGTGCATTAAGGCCCCCCATCATAATTGTAGAGGCTTATGTTTCTTCACTTAGTTTTTCCTGTATTTGCCTCATGTATTTTGAGTCACCCTGGTTAGATACATAAATGTTTATGATTGTTCTTTCTTCTTGAAAGATTGCCCCTTTTACTAATATATAGTGTTCATCTTTGTCTCTTACAATAGTTTTGTATTTAAAGTCTATTTTATCCAATATTAGTATAGCTACTCCTATCTTTTTTTTGGTTATTATTGGCTTGTAAGATTGTTTTCCAACCATTCATTTTCAGCCTCCTTGAATCCCTGGGTCTACGGTGGGCTTCTTGTAGACAGCATATAGATGGGTCATATTTCCTTATCATTCTGCCAATCGGTGTCTCTTGACTGATGAGCTTAATCCATTAACATTCAATGTTATTACTCTCAAGGAATTACTTACATTAGCCATATTTTCTTTGGGTTTGTGCATGTCATATATTGTTTTTATTTCTCTTTTTGTCTTTTTAGTTGTTCTTACACTCTTCTCCCACTCTCTCTTGTTTTTTTCTTTTCAACCTGCAGAACTCCCTTTAGTATTTCTTGAAGGGTAAGATTCTTTCTGGCATACTCTCTTAATTTCTGTTTATCTGTGAATATTTTGATCTCTCCATCAGTTTTGAATGCCAGCTTTGCTGGATAGAGAATTCTCGACTGGAAGTTTATTTATTTTAGTACCTTGACTATGTCATACCTCTGCCTTCTTGCTTCCAAGGTTTCAGATGAGAAATCAGCACTTAGTCTGATTGAGCTTCCCTTGTATGTGATGGTTCTCTTTTCTCTTGCTGCCTTTAGTATTTTCTCTTTGTCTTGAGCATTGGACAGTTTGACAAGTATGTCTTTGAGTAGACCTGTTGGAATTTATACTGTTTGGGGTGTGCTGTGCTTCCTGTACATTTACATCCATCTCCTTCAAAGGGTTGGTGCCGGCGGGGGGAGAGGAGCCGCTGGAGGCCTCTGCGACTTCTCTCAGTGGCTCCGAGGTGTGGAGGGCATGCGAGATTCCGAAAGAAACTCATGGAGACAGGCTGATGGCACAAGTCTGGTTTATTCCGGAAGGGTATACACTTTTATTGGGCTTAGGGTGGCGTGTAGGGCTCTGATTGGCTTAAGCTAAAGGCGACTTGCGGTTGGTTGCCGTAAGCAGTTACTAGGGACGGGGGCAGATATCAGGTTAGCTCTGCTATCTATAGGGACGGGGATTGGTTGGGGACTGCATGGAGAGATTTGATAGGTGCAGGTGGGTACTGCTTTCTGATAGGTGATTGTAAGCGGTTGCTAGGCAGAGGGCTGGCTGAGAGGTTCGGAATAGGGGAGGGGAAAGGGGAAGTGAGAGCTGGCCGGATGTTGGGCTAGGCGGGAGATAGAAAGGGGGAGGGCAGCGCCGGCTAGCCGCTAGCAGCAAAGGCCTAGTCAGGCGTGGTCACCTTATCTAGGCACAGTGGGCAGAGGCGGTGTCACTTCTTGCCGCACTGTTTGCTACTGTGGCCAGCCGGGTGCCCTTCCTCCCACAGGTTGGGAAGTTTTCAGCCATTATTTCCTCCAACACTCTTTCTGTCCCCTTTCCCTTCTCTTCTCCCTCTGGGGTGCCTATAATGCATATGTTTGTGCATTTTGTGTTGTCATTCAAATCCCTAAGTCCCTGCTGGATTTTTTCTATCTTTTTATCTATCTGTTTGATTTCATATGTACTGCCTTCCACATCACTAATTCCTTCCTCTGCCTGGTCAAATCTGCTGATATGTGCTGCCAGTGTTTTTTTCATTTCTTGGATTGTGCCATTCATCTCCATCATATCTGTTATCATTTTATGTATGTTTACAATAACTTCAGTATGTTCTCCCGATGTCTTCTTAATATTCTTTGTCTCTGCCTTCACTTCATTAAATTAGTCCATGATATTTGTTTGGACAGCTTTGATTAGTTTTTTGATGTTCTACTTCTCTCCCTGGTTTTTAGTTTGTTCATTGGACTGGGCCATGTCTTCCTGTTTCTTGGTATGGTTTGTAATTTTTTTGTTGCCATCTGGTCATCTTTTCATCCTGATGGTTTTGTTCAGTTGATTAACTTCTCTCTCTAGGGTGTACTTTAGCTGCTGTTTTTGTGTGAATGCTAGGTTTTCTCTTTGACACTTTGTTCTTGTTCTAGTTCCTCACTGTTTTCTATGTTCCCTTGAACAAATAAGATTAGGGTCAGAGAAAGTGAAAGAGGTAAGAAATGAAAAAGTCTAATAATAATAACAATAGTAAAAGTTAGAAGAGGAACCATATGAGACCTAGGAAAATAAATATTTAACTCAAGTAAGCAATACAGAGTAATAGGAATAAGAAATTGGAGTACCTACATTAAATGGGAAACCGATTAGAGAAAAATATGTAGAATGAATTAAAAGGCCAGAACGATGTGGAAAGAGGGAAAGAGAAAAGAAAGGATAAAAAGAAAAGTTAATAAAAGAAAGAAAACTATAAATGAGCTAGAAATAAAAACCAGAAAAATTGAGGTCTAAACAAAAAGAGGTCTGATGTAAGAATGACAAGAGAAAGCAGAAGATAGAAAGGTGAAGGAAGGAAAAGAAATAGCAATGGTAGACAAAATTGGTATACACAGAAAAGGGGAAATCAAGGAAGAGGAAGCACAGCAAACAAGAAATAAGCCAACAGCACCTAATTAAAAGAAAGGGAGGGGGGTGAAAGAAAGAAGAAAGGAAAACAAGAGAACAAAACAAACAAAACACAACAAGGAAGCAGGCAAACAAAAACTAAGAACAGCCTGCCCTCTTAGGCCCCTGTGGAGCTTCTCAGGTTGCCAGTGTTCATCAATCAATTACCCTGCAGTTTTCTCTTTGCAGGTTTTGAAGTGGGTTTTAGAGAGTGAACTAAGTTGAATTTTTAAAAAAGTAACCTTTTTTTTCTTTTAGGAAAAATAAGAGTTCCAAGGGAAGTTAATATAAAAATAATGTCTATGTTTGCCCTGTCCTAAAGTATTAGTTGGATGTTCATATCCTGGTGGGTCACTATTCTAAGTGGGGCTGGGAATCATACATTCAAGGTGGAAACTCCTCCATTGAGCTAAACTTTCTCATTAGGTCAGTTAGCTCTTCAGAAAACTATCCAGTCACTTTCCCTTAGGCAGGTGTAGCAGTTTGATGTTACTGATGAATTCCAAAAAGAAAATACTGGATTATATTTGTAAACTGATTTTTTTCTGGGCATATTAGAATATATCAGATTCATAGGAGCACTTGATTAAGTAATTATGAAAACCTCTTGTGCCAGGAGGGTGTTGAGTCTCCACCCTTGGGTGTGTGGGGACTTACAGATAAAAGGCATGGCAAAGACAGAGCTGGGGGTTCTTGATGTTGGAGTTTTGATGTTGGAGTTTAATGCTGGTCCTAAGCTGCAGCCCTGGGGAGAGAGACAGAGCTGTTCTCCTGAGAGTCTACAGCTGACCTTATGGAGAGACCAGAGGAGCTGAGCCCAGAGGAACCCAGGAAGCCTGAACCCTCACAGTCATCAGCAGCCATCTTGCTCCAAGTAAATACCCTGTATAAAAACCAACCATTTTCTGATATTTTGCATCAGCAACCCTTTGGCTGAGTAATAAAGCAGGTTTGACTCTTAGTATTTGAATGAATTCTCCTGATTAAGAGTCTGTCCCTGTCCCCTTTCTATTCTTATTGCTTTCTCTACCAGACCAGCAGGACACAATAGCCTGTATGAGGGGCTTCCCTCTCACCTCTCTCACTCAGGCTGAGTTCCTTTTTGAAATTCAAATGGGACCTAGTGAATGAACTGACAGCAGAAAAATAACTCTCAACCCTCTCCCAGACCTTCCCTCTTCCCAGGCTCTTGGGAGATTATTAAGCACTTCCTACTGCCCACCTCCCTTAGGAGAGTTGAAATTTTAATAGTTTTCAGCACAAGACTAGTCGATTGCCTAACTCTGCCCACTCCCAGGTCGAGTTTCTATCCCAGGGTGGCTAGGTAAATTGGGCTGCTTGAGAAGATTTGCCTCTCCCGTCTTCCTGGTGCCACCTCGAGCTAGCTGGTGTGCTCCTCAAAGCTCAAAGAGAGTCCAGCAACCAAACCCACAGAGGAGAAACCCCTCTCCACCCTTCGCCAGAACCCTCCGGCTCTTGGTGAACGCTCCCTCCTGCTGGGTGGCCTGGGGAGCAGGGGCTCACAGAGGTTTTTTGCCTTGAGGGTGGGCCTTAGTTGGCCTGCAGTTTCCAACCTCAAGGGCAGGAAATCCAGGGTTTTACCTTGAGCAATTTATCTTTTTTTCCAGCTGTCTCCACAGCGGTGCCCTGAAGCCTCCTGCTCTGTGGGTTCCCTAAACAGCTCACTCGGGCAGGATCTTGTTCCTACTCAGCCATTTTTTGAAAGAGAGATGGTAAGTGTATACTTAAACTGAACCATCTTGCCATTTCGCCTTTTTCTAGGATGCACTTTCTCTCTCATTCTTGTCTGTGTTTTCTGCCTTGCCTTCTCTCTAGATGCTTTCTTTTTAAAGATTTATATTTTATTTATTTCTTTCCTCTTCCCTCCCCCCCGTTGTCTGCTCTTTGTCCATTCGCTGTGTGTTCTT
Organism: Dasypus novemcinctus; assembly: GCF_030445035.2. Classification (NCBI taxonomy): domain Eukaryota; kingdom Metazoa; phylum Chordata; class Mammalia; order Cingulata; family Dasypodidae; genus Dasypus; species Dasypus novemcinctus. The sequence continues at coordinate 19,544,399 of NC_080686.1, forward strand.
CTGTGGCTGCTTCTATCCTTATCAGTGGCACCGGGAATCTGTGTTTGTCTTGCTGTGTCAGCTCTCCGTGTGTGTGGCACCATTCCTGGGCAGGCTGCACTTTCTTTCGCACTGGGCGGCTCTCCTTACGGGGTGCACTCCTTGTGCGTGGGGCTACCCTATGAGGGGGACACCCCTACATGACACAGCCCTCCTTGCGCGCATCAGCCAGCTCCACACGGGTCAAGGAGGCCCGGGGTTTGAACCGTGGACCTCCCATGTGGTAGGCGGACGCCCTATCCATTGGGTCAAGTCTGCTTCCCTAAATGGTTTCTTTTCAAAAGAGCCCCTCCTCCATGGCAAGAAATCTTAAAATAACTAAGTTTCTGGACTACAGATGCATAAAACTTTCCTAGGTGCTCATGACTTTGGCTCAGCTACAATAACATTCCTTTGTATGCCTTTCTGACACCCTGGTTGCCTTCTGAGTACATCTTTTGGGAAGAATCGTCTTCTGGTTGGATTCTGTGCCATTTGCAAATGGGGAATTGCTATTCAATACTAACTGATTGAATTTTTTTTAACACTGTGAACCCATAAGTAACTCAGTTATAGTTTCAAAAATTTTGCAAGAGGAAGGAGAGTAGAAAGACTCAATTTATTTATAAAATACATAATCTCAGCCCCATTGGATGGTCCCATTCTTAGGATAATTCTTCTATATTTCTAATCCAAAATGAATCAGAAGATTTGGGGATTATAAATAATTGAAATAATTGTAGAAAAAAAGAGTTTATTTCCAATTTTCTCTGTGAAGAAGCAATATGCTAAGGAAACAAAATGAGATAACATGGTTTGCTTTGTAAAATAAATAGAAATTCATGTAAATTTATTTTTCAAAGGCATCTGAATTCTCAGCACTGATGGCAAGATTCTCACTGTATTAGGAAAACAAGTATAGTTTGTTTACTGATTAAAATCATAATTTGGTGACATGCTTGATATATATTTACTAAAATATGAAGTTAGAAAACATGTAAACATTATTCATGCATTCATTTCAAAATTAATTCATTTTAAAAGCAGCAATTATCAGTAATGACAATTATGTAAATGACATTCAAGTAATATGATTTCATGAGATGTATCATTCCAAGAAACTAATAAAATTTGAATAGCAAAAATATTCTGAGTTGAAACTGAGATGAATGAAAAGAGTCTGTTTTTTAAAGTGCTGTAGTGATTAGCTGAAACAATCAGTTCACTGCAATTGTCATGTTTTTCTCAAATTGAAAGTTTCTGGAGCATGGATAAGTGACTACATTGTTGAACTGAATCTGAATAAATTACAAGTGGCTGACTTCGAATTTGTGTTATTTAATTCAGAAATTCAAAAATTTTTCAAAGGAACAAAATGAAAATTATATTTTCCACATAGTGCAATTAGTGTCACTTTTATTTTACCTTGTTTGTCATGAAAATATTTTCTTTCCTTTACAACAAGAACCATTTATTTAATTCAAAGTGTAATTATCAAATATATACTGTATGAGCTACCAAATGAGCAATATAATATTTTTAGAATTTAATTTAACACATTCTCTTTTCTTTTTCTTTAAAGATTTATTAATTTATTTATCTCCCCCTCCCCGCCATTGTCTGATCTTTGTGTCCATTCACTGTAAACACATTTTCTTAACTGAGAAATCAATGTGAACAATCCTTTTCATTGTCAAAGTTTTCTAATGACCTTAAAAAGAAAGGAGAATTTGGAGGCATTCACGGAAGAAGATAAGTAGGGAACTGATATTTGAATCTCTCCATTCCTTATTATTCATTAATAATTTCACTGAACTTCTTTAAAAATTGTTCCTTTTGTGATTTCCTCTGTGCATTCAAGAAAGTATATACAGCATAAGTCCTTTTTGAGTTTGACAGAATTCTGTATGCAGGGGTTAGAAGTGTATATCTCTAAAACAAATTCCTGCCATATCCTATAAAGGATAAATTTCCTGATTCTAAGGTAGTATAATTTTAAAAGTCCTAAAGGAGCTTAGAAGACAGCCTAATTGTCCATTCATTTGTCTACTTATTCATCTATTTATTTAACATGTATTAAGGTCCCAACATGAGCCAGACATGTTGCTAGGTTTTGGGAATATAGAGACATATAAGAGGATTCAGTCTCTATGAAGCTCATGGAGTACATGGAACCATGCTCTAAAAGTATAATTTTCCAAGGAAGAGAATAGACCTCTGATTTCTTGAAGATTGAACACACTCCACCTGACAACGACTCTCACTGTCCTGACTTGCTTCAGATGTTGGTGCTGGTTCAGGAAAGCCACTCATTGAAACACTGGACTCGGGACTCCCCAGAAACAAAGGATGGGCATGGCGAGCCACAGGGGTGTTGAGGATGTGATCAGAACCCCTAGCTTTTGCTAGACTGACTGTATTAAATGAGAGCCTTCTTCTTGGCATAACACCTGTTCTGATGTTCATATTTTGAATTATAAATATCTTAAAATACTTCCCCTTGATTCTTCTGCCCTATTACCTCAAAAACACAGCAACTATTTGCCACTCAAAGTCTTAGGTTGCAATGCTTCGGTAATTCTTTACTTGACTGGTTTATCGTTTTCTTTCGTGGGCTTTCTTACCACATTTATGCCTTTGGTTCTTTTTTTTTCTTTTTTCTTTTCTTCTTTATTTTCTTTTAAATGTTACATTCAAAAAATATGAGGTCCCCATCCCACACACCCCACCCCTCCCACATCAACAACCTCTTCCATCATTGCAGCACATCCACTGCACCTGGCAAATACACTCTGGAGCACTGCTGCACCACATGGACAGTGGTCCACATTGTAGTCCACACTCTCCCCTGGTCCACCCAGTGGGCCACGACAGGACACAAAACATCCAGCATCTGTCCCTGCAGCACCACCTAGGACAACTCCAAATCCTGAAAATGCCCCCATACCCATATCTCTTCTTCCTTTTCCTGACCATCAGTAGCCACCGTGGCCACCCTCTCCACATCACTACTACAATTTCTTCCCTTACTAATCACAATAGTTTCCCAGCAGAACACCAGAAAGTCCACTCTAATCCACACTCTATTCCTCCATCTTGTGGACCTGGGATGGCTATGTCCAGTCCCCCTCTACATCAAGAGGGGGTTTAGATTCCACATGGGTGATGGATGCAATTCTCCTGCTTGCAGTTGTAGGCACTCTTGGCTCCCTGATGTGGTGGTTGACCCTCTTCACCTCCCTGTCAGCTGGCCAAGGTAAGTCCAACAAACAAGAGGGTAGGAGCCACAAGTCTGCTGAGCCCAGGGCCTGGCCGTCACATGGACAGTTCAGAGACCCAGGTCTCCCGAGTATACACCAACCCAAATGCCAACCACAAGTCCCTTTGGTTCTTGTCCTCCTGACCACCGCATCCCACTCCCACCTCCATCTGAAGCCCCTCCTGGCACCCTCTCTCTTCTCTCTCCTCCAGCATGATGACCATGTCACCAAGTGCAGTCTATTCTCTCTTACACCACCCTGTGCTCAAAACACCTCCTACTCCTCTCCCTTCACCATATCCATTTCAAACACCTTTTCCTTCAGTTCAATTCCACTGCCATTTTCACATTTTCACACTGCTGTGTAATGAAATGGTGATACAGATTAAAAAACATCGATCAGGTTAAATTTGTCATAAATTTTGATTTCAACACCAAACCCTGTTTGTGGTCATCTGCTCAGAACTTGAAGTCTTGAGGCTTTGTACCACTAAGTTAGTCATATAAGGTACTCCTCACAATACTGATTTTGCCACACCCATTTGGTAACACAAATCTTGGTCAAGGGCCAATGTCCCAGTGTGCTTAGGCATAGTGAGAGGTATGGCAATATCTAGTCTCAGGTTTTTTTTAAAAAGGTGCTTTTTCAATTAATGATCTACTTGGAAGGAACATAATAGTTTTGGTAATTGCCTCAAATCTCTTGCGGGATACAGTCAAGCAAGATTTTTTAAGAGAAGCATTTACATAAAAATATTATAGACAGGCTTTTGCTACCTGTATTCAATTCGAGATCTGAACTCCTTCTGGCTAAAGCAAAACATATTAGTTGGTTTCCTTGATACCTTAAATCTTATTTAAATAAGACCAGGAAATAAAAGAACAAAAATTCACATATGGTGACTGGTTGGAGGCAGCAGGTTTTGGTTACATTAAAATCAGATGAGAACAAAACCATTCTAAGTGCTAACAGGTGTAGCACTTGGGGACTTTCCTTATATCAAAAAGCCTCTGACATCATTAGAAGAATTGGTTAAACCTCTATTTGGGGAAGGCAAGAAACAATATCCTTTTAAGCCTAAATGCTGGGGGAAAATGTTGAAATTTTTGTTTGTTTTTTTCCCCAGGGAATTATTCTTGTTTTCACAATTTGGCTGAAAGTTTCTAAAGGACACAGACCACAACTGAATTTTGGACTTAGGCATCTCAAACAGAATCGAATTGGAAGAAATTTGCTGATTGAATCAAGATAGTTATTATCTTGATCAGAGGAACACATGTCCAGAAAATCTGTGTACTGTGAATTGAAATAAATGAATAATACAGGTAAAACAATCATAGCAGAGGAAATTCCTAGTAATTTTTAAGTGAAAATAAACAGGAAGAGTGTTAAGCAGAATATTCATTGAGCTCAGATATCTACAGAATAGTGAACAAAGTACAGGTAATAAATACAGTCTAACTGAGTATTCTAGATATTCCTCAGACTTAAATATGATGTTTAAAGAGAATCTGGGAAAAGTGGACATGGTGGACGATGGGTATGGGGAAGGGCAGGAAGAGATGAGAGGTGGGGGCGTATTTGGGACGTGGAGCTGCCCTGGATGGTGCCTCAGGGGTGATCACCGGACATCGTGGATCCTCACAGGGCCCACTGGATGGAATGGAGGAGAGTATGGGCCATGATGTGGACCATTGTCTATGAGGTGCAGAGGTGCCCAAAGATGTACTTACCAAATCCAATGGATGTGTCATGATGATGGGAACGAGTGTTGTTGGGGGGGGGAGAGGGGGGGTGGGGGGGTGGGGTTGAATGGGGCCTCACATATATATTTTTAATGTAATATTATTACAAAGTCAATAAAAAAAAATAAAAAAAAAATAATTTAAATCATTTAAAATTCAAAAAAAAAAAAAAAGAGAATCTGGGAATATTTAATAAGGATGAAAAGGAGCGGTAGGGTAATGATTATGTTAGGAGTACTTTTTATAGTCAAACATCTTTTGCATATATTATCATCACATTTTATCTTCAGTGAGGCATCATAATTTACATTTTAAAAATGAGGAAAGTGAAGATGAAGGGGTAAGTTTTTGAAGGTCATACAGCTGCAAAGAGTCAGAGACATAATAACCTTGATCTTGTCATATGCAGGAATCTAGATGGCAAGTCCTGATAGAAAGCCATGCTTTTCAGGGTAGACTCATAGTGCCTGAACTGTGTAAGGCTTCCAGGAGAAAACAAAGAAGTGTTATTGGGCAGGAGCATGTCAAAGGCCACTGTGAGACAGAAATCGCAACATACAGGTTCACTGACTTTTGCAAGGAGTGTGGATGTGCTTTCTGAATACAAGTTATACAATTGGCAGAGGCAATACAAAACAATGGGAAACTGCACTCAGATATCATCTAGAAATAACATAACATTTGATAAGTTCATGGTTGCCTGGTTGGCTTTTACATCTTTAAATTACATTGAAGAAATGATGATAGGACCTGCTACTGTGACCACAATGTGAGCTTGAAAGAAAGTGACCGTGTCATCATGGAGACCATCTTAACCAGGGAGAGATGGACTATGCCTGGGCACCTAAGTCTTTTAGAGGTTAAGAAAGCAGATTCACTATTTCACACCCATGAGGATGGCTGTTTTAAAAAGAAATCGGGAAATAACGAGTGTTGACGAGGGTGTGGGAAAATTGGAACCCTCCAGTATTGCTGGTGGGAATGTAAAATGGTGCAGCCTCTGGGTAAAATAGTTTAGTGACTCCTCAAAAACGTAAACAAAGAATTACCATATGATCAGTCAATTCTACTTCTAGGTGTATACCTCAAAGAATTGAAAAAACAAGGACTTCAACCCAGTACTTAAACAACCCAGTACTTAAACACCAATGTCCATAGAAGCATTGTTCACAACAGCCTACTACAGAAACAACCCAAGTGTCCATCAACAGATGATTGGATAAACAAAATGTGGTGTATGTATATATATATTTTTCCACCATAAAAAGAAAGGAAGTTCTGATACATGCTGCAACATTTCAAGGATGAACCTTGAAAACAATTATGTTAAATAAAATGAGCCAGACCCAACAGGACAAATATTGCCTGATTCCACTCATAAAAACTACCTAGAATAAGCAAATGCATAGAGACAGAAAACAGATTAGAGCTTACCAGGAGCTAGGGAGAGAAAAGGAGGGGGAATTATTGTTTAATGTTGGGGGTGATGAAAAAGTGATGGCAAAAATGGTGAATGTAATTAATGCCACTGAATTGGATGCTTAAAAGTGACTAAATGACATTTTATATAACATGTATGTATAATATACATATATATTACTACAGTCAATTTTAAGAAAACATGATGTGATAAATATGGTTTGCAGATTAAGTGATATTGAATGTTAATTGAGGTCAGTCTAAAGCCTTCAGGGAAAGCTGACTTTCTTTCCAGTTTGCTTCTTATACACATTGGAATGTATTTCATATGTTTCATTAATTTTATATTGATAATGTGTTCCTCTTCAAGAAAAAAGGAGATGATGATCCTTTGTTGCAACTCTGCTTCACACTTCACAATGAGGTAAAATTGTACTTAATCCTATTTCTGAAAATTTATGTCTACAACAGTATCTTCCAAACTTTTCTGATCATGTTTCACATGAGTAAAAAATTATTTTCACACGTACCCTTGTATTAGTATAATTCTGTGTTTATAATTTATATACACATAATGCTATACATACTCTACATTATAAAATAGAGAAAATAACGGAAAAGATGAGATTAAAATGCAAATTGATGTTCTGATTCCTTTTTTTCTGACACCCCAATGGATTACCCTGAGCACACAAGATGGGACCATTCTTCTTTGGGTGTTCAAAATCTAGAGAACAGTTTATTATACTGCAGGCTATTTTTATTAGAGATAATTAAAGTGTACCACCTTCGAGTACCAGAGCCTTTTTTATTTTGCGAATTTTGTAGGAAATCTTTCTAAAATGTGATGTTTAATGTCCTGCTCATTTTAAAAGCATTCCCCAATGTTGTCTCACACTATTCATGGCTGTGGATTTATACACAGGCATTTCCACAAGGACTTTTGAGACAATATTGTGTGGTCCTACATTAAATGGATCCCCATTGCTTTGTATTTGCCAATTCCTCTCCCTCTAGTCTCATCTCCTTGTTGCATCATAACCTGAAATCTGCCCACTTCCCTAGCAACAGCTAACAGCACAAAACCACAAGTCCGCCCACAAGTTTCTGCCAATCCCCAGCCGCCCCGTAGCCCTCACTCCTCCTGCTCTACCCCGCCCTCCTCATTCTCTATATAACCCACTGCACTTCCTTAATAAACCGGACTTGCATACCAGACCTGGTCTCCGCGGCATTCTTTCTCCCCTCGCCGCGCGCCCTCCACGCCTGAGAGCCCCTCTGAGGCTGTCTGCCGCAGCCTCAGACGCCTTTGCGGCCAGCTGACCCCTCCAAACCCCCCCCCGTCAGCGTCGGGGTGCAAGCCGCCCCAGCCGCATCTCCTTAGCTGTAATCTATCCTTAGAATGTCATGTCCTGGCAGCACAAAACCTTCATCTTCTCCGTAGAGCTTCCTATTTGCCATCAATAAGAACAACTATAATAAACAGGAAAAAAAGAAAATGAATCATGTTGAATGAGCAAAGTTGACTTTTGTACAAACAAAGAAATAGAAAGAACATTGATTAGCAAAATACCACAGCTGGCAAGATCAAGTTCTCATAGGAAATGGGGGAAGGTAGTGGAAATCAATTCCCGTATCATGGATTATATATTGTTTCAACACAAGGAAAACAATTCTAAACATGCCTCTTTTTCAAAACAAGCCACATTCTAGACATTAAACTTCTGCTCCAGCAGGCAAAGGTTTTCCTGAATCAAACTCTTTAATTATTGAGGAAAGTCATAATCAGAAGGCAGACTCCCCTATGAGATTTTTTTTGTTAGACAGAGATATACATTTAAGGTTTCTCAAATTAGTTCTTAGTTGCTATAAATTAAAGTGTTTTGCATTTACATATACTCTGATTAAAACTCTCTTCAGAAATGTTTGTGTAAATGCTGGGTCTTTCTCTAAATTATTAGAGTGTTCAAAGGTAAGATTTGGGGGACTTGGCTTTTATCTATATGTTGAGAATGTACAGTTTGAATTAAGATTCCCCTCTTCTATGCCATGCACTTTAACCAATCCATCTGGCCTAAAGAATAGCGAGTTGTAAGGGTTGTTCTGTTATTTTCCTTAAGGGGAATGAAATGAACCATGTATATGTGAAAAGGTCATTGATTTTTTAAAATTTGGGTATGTGGATGAAAGTTGTTTTCACCCTTTGATTATCACAGATTTGCTGTACTAAGTTAGTAAGCTTTAAAGCAGGAGTCGGTAAAGTTTTTCTGTAAAGAGCCAGACTGTAAATTATTTAGGCTTTGCCAACAAGAGGAAGAATCAAGGGTATTATTGTGTGTACATAAATAATAAGAGCAAAGCCAAACTTCTGCAATTATTCTTTTGAAGAAATTCAAAATATAATAATAATAATGATTGAGTACAATGATTTTTTGTAGTACAGGTCTACAAATAAAAAGAATGGAATTATTTTTTTCAAGTCATAACGTTTCACTCAATTGGGTTTCAAAGAAAGCATTCCCTATAGTTAAATTGATTGCAAATGCTCATCTGTAGATTCATTCTTAGCTCAAGGACCATAAAAGAACAGGCAATGGGCTGACCTCTATAATAGAACAGTAATTCTCAAAATTTTGTTGCTGTTTGTATCTCTATAATAATTCTTGGGGAGATTGTCATGATCGCAAATTTTGGAGCCCCAACCCAGAAAATTTTGATTCCATTTGCTTGAAATAAAGTACAATAAACTGAATTGTTCAAGAGGGTCCAGCTAATCCTAATATCCATGGCCTCACACCATGCTTTAAGGAAGAGGCCATCAGAAAGGAGGCCTGAGAATGGCTTTGTGCTCCCTGTTAAGGAGCAGGAGGAAAGGGCAGGTGTTCGGTTTTGGACATATTGAAGCTGAGGTTTCAAAGTCAGGCAGTAAATGGCATTTTCAACTTCCTGCAGGACAAAAGTAGCTTCATGTGCATTTGGTTGGGAATCCTAACTCCTGTTTCCATGCTCAGATATTTCACATCCATTCGTTTTCTTTCAGCTCAGATGATCCCTTCACTTTCTGATTTTGGCTGGTTACAACTGCAGAAACCTGACTTACTGATAAGTGAGGTATTATACATCAGCGTCAAAGCCAGGATCCAAACACAGTTCCGATTCCAAATTTTACTGTGGTTTTCTACCCCTTTCTAAAACCTCCCATGCTAACAAATCAAAGGACTTTTTTAAAAATTAAAATTCCCTTTATGCAGAATGACAGAATGCTAAATTCCCTGGATAAAAAGTTGAATCCCAAATAACTTAGAATGCACTCAGGGAGATAAAATCTACATAGAGGTAGCCATAACAAGGGAGAAAGTGACAGTGGCACTGAGATGTAAGGAAAGAGCTGTGGGAACTCAGTGGAAAGATTCAGGAAGACTTCACAGAGCAAGGGGCACTTGAATTGCACCTCGAGAGAAATATAGGCTTCAGACATAGGCTGCAGGAGAATTGGGGAAAGAGGACACCTTTCAGGTAGAAAAATGGAATAAGCAAAGAAACAGAAGTAAGAACTTTTAGGATGTATTTGGGAACCAGCATGTTATTTAACTTGGTTAGCTTACAGAATAGAGGAAAAGAAGACACAGGCAACAAAACTAGGGATTTAAGCTGAAGACTTTGAAATAAGGCAGATCTTTGAAAACCTCATTACATAACTGAATTTTTCCAAAGGCAAACTCCTGTAGATTTCTGAGGAGGGCAATGATTCAACAAGACCCTGTTCTTTAGGAGAGTATGGTAGGACCAAAGCAGGGAGAGAGGAGAGGCAGGTAGTGGCATTTAGGAAGGTGATGAAGAGGGCCTGGCTCAACCAGGTCGGGGCAATTAGGAAGGAGGAGGGAAAGTCTCTGTTGAACACCTCTGGATCCACTCTGTAGAACGGTGACCACTTTGAAGAATGGAGCAAAAGTGAGCGAGATAAAATTATTGAAGGTATATGTCTGCCAAAGGGGTGCTGATGCAAAGTACCAGAAATCTGTTGACTTTTAGAAAGGGTATTTATTTGGGGTAAAAACATACAGTTACAAGACCCTAATGAATCCAGCTCAAGGTTGCTTCCTCACCAAAGTCAGTTGCTACGTGTTCAAGCAAGATGGTGGCCGATCTCTGTGAGGGCTCAGCCTTCCCCTCTGGCTTCCTCTCTCTCAGCTGCAGGTTGCTTAGCGCTCATCTCTCAGGGCTCCCTCTCTCTCCTGGCAGAGAGCTCGTTTCTTTCTGGGCTTTCTCTAGCAGTCTTGGCTCTCTTCCCCAAGTTAGCTGCAAGCTATGAGGCAAATGGTACATCTCTCCCTGGGGCTTTAGGTGTTTGAACCTTCTCCTTTCTGTCACATGGCAAGATTAAAATGACAAAGTTCTTTCCTCTGGTGTGTCTTCTTGAGAGAATGTTCATTTATATTGGCCCACTGAGGGGACAGGTACTCATCCTGAGTCACACCTCATTGACGTGGTTGAATCAAAGCCCTACTCTTACCAGGTAATTTAATCAAGGTCCCCTCAACTGAAACCAATATAATCAAAGGAAGCACACCTGGAAGAATAGATTAGAAACATAATCTTCTCTTTTTGGGAGTCACAAAATAATCTCAAATGCTCACAGTTTGTCTGGGTTCTTGGGAAGATGCTGGCATTCATGGACGATGAGCACACCGAGAAAGGGGCTGGTTTGAGAAAAGCCGTATCTTTGAACAACACCCCTCCACTGCGAGGTTCAGTTAAGTTCCTAATTATATTAGCCAGAGATTTAAAATTTTGCATGGGAGCAAAGCGGCCACACAGAGGTGGTTCAGGGGCATCATAAGAGCTCCAGAGCACCTGGCAAGACTGTGCTGGCCAGCACCATGAGGCCGGTCTCACTGGGTGGGGACACAGTGGTCAGCTGCCCAGGCACTGGGGCCAATGGGCTGCCTGCACATCCTGGATCCCCTGCTTCTCGTTGTGAAATGTTATGCAAGTCACTCCCACCTCTATGGCATGTTTTCGTCTTTGTAAAATTGGGATAACAATGTTGCCTACATCTTAAGGACATTGCGATAATAGGACGTGACTATATGAAAGGTGCTGGCCCTGGTAAGTTAACAATTATAGTCAAGATTTTACACTCAAGGCTTATATCCTCACCCTTGAAGAACTGACGCCAATAATTTATGTGCTTATGTTTAAAGGGATTGGCGATAAATGTTAACGATCCCTGTTTCTTGGCTCAAATTAGTCTTTAAACCTCATCTCCACCTTCAGCAAGAAAGTGAAGACAGTGCCTAGAGGCTCTGGAATGATGTCTCTATCTCCAGCTTTACAGCACTGTGAAACCCTTTTGCTATGTAGTCCACCCCTCTGTGATGGATTTAATATCCATTTATCTGGAATGTTCTGAAGTTGAATTTGCCTTGAAAGCAATACTCACAGATCCATTTATCCAGAGCAGAGGATATTAAGTGTGTCAGTTGGGGTGCATTTAGATTGTGATATCAGTGTCAGGGATTAATTAGTGCTTTCAACTTCTTCATGTCAAATGAGGTGGGGCACCCTAATCAATGCTTCTGTCCACATTATTAGCCACCATGGTACCTAATCTCTCCTCTCTTCCTGTACTGAAGCTTGAAATTGTGGGAACTCAACAACTACCCCTTCTTACCTTGTCTCCTGACCCTACTTCTTATTCAAAATTTGAATTTTATGGCAGATAGTGGGACTGACCCAGTTTCCTTATCTGACTTAGAAGTTTTAGACATCCCCCTCCTCATGGCTGAATTTCTACAAACTTTTTATTAAAAGCCCAGGTCCAATTACCCAGCTTTTGAGACATATTCTTTACTCTCTTGATACATTTGAGAGTTCCATCAAATTTAATCTGTATGTCTAAAGTGATCATCTTTCCTATTATCAGATTTGCTCCTGGCTGTCCATATACAGACAGTATCTGTGTCTACACCATTGTCTTGTCTCTCAAAGGCAGTTTGTCTCCATATCTTGCCAATCACTTCTCAACAATACCTTTCCAGTCTGGCATTTGCTCAATCTAGTCTATTGCTCTTGTTTCTTTGGCAATAGCTCATTACTGCATGCTAGAGTATTCCAGAAAGGAGATTCCATTAGATGAATTCTTCACTCTGGTGATCTGCCCAAGTGATCAAATTGGTCCATGTGTAAGCTGCTCCACACTAACTGTCTCAACATCTATCCATTGAAAGGTAAAGTTTAAATGCTTTAGTCTCAGAGATACCAAGGGGTTCTCCACACAGGGAACCTGCTATTTTTACAATTACTGGAATACAGCTTCCATGGGATTCTGCTTGTGTCCAGTGCCACAAGCTGGGAGACCTGGGATTGTGGGGGTTATTTGAATGATGCTCCCCTAAAGAGGAATCCGTAACATGAGGCAATCGTAAGCAGGTAGAAGGTGACCTGGGTCCTGCTGAGCTCCACTGGGGTAGCTGGTCATAGAAAAGATGGTATCCTTGGCTGAGCAGAGAGATTGCTCATGGAACTTTTCAAAAGTTTGATTCTGTAAAGGAAGGTTTAGGATGGATCTAGAATCTTTGCATTTAAAAAAAATCTTAGTGGGTGATTCTGGATTGAAAATGGAATTTTTTTGTTTAGCTTGAATTTTAGCCCTTTAACCAGAGCTGCAGTTGGAGCTGGTGGAAGCTTTTTGGTGGACAGGAGGCACAGCTCTCCAGGACAGATACTAGCAGCAAGAGTGAACCAGAATTTCACAAAGGCCATTTTTAGCACAGAACTGCCTGCGAAGGCTGCATGCAATCCAAGCATTACAGTAAGGCCTCTTGGATTGAGTGAGGGACCGGTCCTCTTCACCATGGAAATAGCTTGGCTAGGGCATGGAGGATCCCTGAGGATCTGGGTGAAGATCCATTACTGTGTGTCCTAGTTTGGCAGGCTGTTATCACAACTACTGCAAACTGGTTTTGGCTTAACAACAGGGATTTATTAGCTTATGGTTTCAGAGGCCAGAAGTCCAAATCAAGGTATTGGCAAGACCATGCTTTCTCCTGGAGTCTGTATCATTCTGGGGTTGACTGCCAGCAATCCTTGGGATTCCATAGCTTGTGTCTTTATCTCCTCTCTTTTCCCTTCTGGGTTCCCACTGACTTCCAATTTCTGGCTCCCTCCTGTGGTTTTCTCTTTATAAGGTTTCCGGTAATCAGGATTAAGATCCACCCTCATTGAGCTGGCCACACATTAACTAAAAATAACATCTTCAAGAGCTCCTATTTACAATGGGTTCACATCTACAGGATATAGATTAGGATTAAGAACGTGTCTAAACTGGGCTCCATAACTCAGTTTACCACACTTTGGGCATGGCAGAGTCCAGGGCTATGCTGCATTGATTGGAGTCCAAAAAAAGGGCTCTTTGACAGAAGAGATTTCACAGACCAGAGAATAAATTCTTCTAGTCTTCATTCGGATGTCTACCTGGGAGGGTTAGTTGGGAAAAGGGTGCAGAGGGTATCAGAGACTAGGAATGTGAGGCCATGGGTGCATTTTCAGTCCATTCCCATTATTTGGGTGAGGCAACTTTGGGGGACTGGGTGGTCTTTCCCCTGCAAAGAGTTCTAGTTTTGGTCAGGACCTATGGCAACCCCATATAGGGGAATTAAAGGGTGTGGAAAATGGGACACATCAGCAAATTGGCCTCTAAATCCCCAATTACAGAATCAGAAAGAAAACATTTTTAAAAAATTTCTAATGTATTCTAGTTTCATCTTTCTTCTTTCCTTAGAATGATAGAATACAGAAGTAGACTATTAATTTTTTAAAATGATTTATTTATTTATTTATTTCTCTCCCTTTCCCCCACGCCACCCCAGTTGTCTGTTCTCTGTGTCTATTTGCTGCGTCATTCTTTATCTGCTTCTGTTGCTGTCAGCGGCACGGGAATCTGTGTCTCTTTTTGTTGCGTCATCTTGTTGTGTCAGCTCTCCGTGTGGGCGGCACCATTCCTGGGCAGGCTGCACTTTCTTTCGTGCTGGGCGGCTCTCCTTATGGGACACACTCCTTGTGCGTGGGGCTCCCCTACAGGGGGACACCCCTGCGTGTCAGGCACTCCTTGCGCACATCAGCACTGCGCATGGGCCAGCTCCACATGGGTCAAAGAGGCCTGGGGTTTGAACCGCGGACCTCCCATGTGATAGACGGATGTCCTATCCACTGGGCCAAGTCTGCTTCCCGAGACAATTAATTTTGAATCAAGCTATTTTTTCTGTTCCCTATAAACATGTGATTATATCATTTCTTTTTTATTTCTACAATTCATGACTGATTTACCAATAACTGTGAAGCTGGACATCTCCAACCTAACAGACAACAATACCTGAAATGATTATATTTCTTTATATAATACTTATAAAAAGATTTTTAATCAAATCAACTTCAATTTGCATCTTCCTATTTTTTTCTAAGTGCCAATTTACTGTAATTTATCATTATGCTTTCCTGATCACTCTCAAATATATCATTTCACTTCTCAAAACTCCAGTTTGTAAAGAGTGTAGCTTAAGGACTGAGGATCAATTTCTGTTCTGTTTTCATGAGGACAGGGGAAGGAAGGGTCACAGTGACCAAAATATAATTGAATGTAACAAATTGTGCAAAGTTTACGGTGTACTTCAGGTCCATCTAATAGCTCTCCTCCATCTGCTTTCATTTAGAATCCATCCTGCAGCACTAACTTCCCTTTTTTAAAAAAAGAATATGCCTGCAATATATTTTTATTAATTGATTAATTTTTTATCAATGTACATATATCATAGATACAGATGCCTGGCAGTAGTATCTGGTTCCTTAAAAGGTATTTGCTACAAAAGCTACTGGGAGTGAATAATAATAATAATAATAACAGGAATAAGAATAAGAATTGCTAATATATACAGACAATTACTACATTACTAAGTGCTTTATATGCATTGTTTAATCCTCACTATAGGAACAATCATTATTTTCATTATACAGATGAAGAAAACAAGGCTTAAAGAGCTTACACAAGCTGTTCCAAATCAAATTGCTTGTGGGTGGGATAGCGTGGGCTTGTGCTGGGCTCTAACCCACTCCTCTGGGGGGCTATTGGATGTCCATGGAAAGCAGACTGGGCCATGGTTTTGGAGTCAGACCTCTAATGCATGACTAAAACTAGGAATATTGTATTGACTGCCTGAGTTTCAGTGTTAAAAGAATCAAATCGCTTTCAAAAAAGTCTCTAGATATTGACAATTCAAAATGTAACCTAGGGAAGCGACTGTGGCTCAATCAGTTGGGCTCCTGTTTACCATATGGGAGGCCCTGGGTTCGTGTCCGGAGCCTCCTTGTGAAGCCAAGCTCACCTGCACGCTGCAGAGTACTGCCCGGCCCACAAGCTCCGTGGAGAGCCAACTCAGCAAGGTGACGCAACATAAAAAGGGAGACAAGCAAAGACACAGAAGAGTGCACAGCAAATGGACACAGAGTAGACAGCAAGCAAGCCTCAAGGGGGGAGGAGAAATAAAATAAAAAAAATATAGACATAGAAGAACACACAGCGGATGGACACACAGAGCAGAGAGTATGCAAAACCCACAAGGACAGGGATAATAAAAAATAGTGTAACCTAATCCACTGTATTAGTTTCCAGTGGCTGCTACAACAAATTACCACAATTGGGGTGACTTAAAACAATGGAAATTTATTCTTACTGCCAGAGGTCTGAAATCAGCACGTTGGCAGGGTCAGTCTGCCTCTGATGCTTCTAGGGAAGGAGTCTTCCTTTTCTCTTCCAGCTTCCAGCTGTTGGCTGCTGGCTCTCCTTGGTTTGTGGATGCCTTTTTTCTCGGTTCCTTCTTCTCATCACTTTCTCCTGAGTCTGTATTGTATGAATATGTGTGACTGCATTCAGGGCCCAACTGGCAGTCCAGGTAAGCTCCTCCTCTGGTAATCCTTAACTTAATCTCATCTTTTGCTTTATAAAGTAATAGTCACTTTTTTGTCAAATAAAGGAATATTCCCAATTCCAGGTATTAGGATATGGGCATACTTTTGGGGGGAGTATCATTCAATCCACTACATCCAACATATACAGAAATGCTCTCCCCTTACATCTATGATTCTGTTTACTAAAGTATCTACTGGTACATATTTGAGGCAATAAAATATACAGGTTTTAAGCATAAGAATTACCAATTTTGAGAATTTCTGCTCACTTTTCCTCCCCATAATCTAAGGCATAGCCTTACCAAATGAACCTATGTTTTATAGACATGAAATCCTTTTATTTTCCTTGTACACTGTATTCTACAGTTCTCTGTTGCATCCATTTCTGCTTCTCTCTCACAAAGGCATGAAAGCATTAGAATTGAAAAGCATCCTAAAGTTTAAACTAAACATCCAATTTTTCAAATGAGGCACATGGAATCACACAACTAAAGTAATAGAGAGCAGCTCAAGAATTCAAGAGCTATGACCCCCAGACCTTTGCATTTTCTGATATAGTCTATCAACATTTCTTAATTTTAATCTAATACACCAAAGATGGCACTCATTTGTTTGTAATCAGCACACACTTCTAAGGCTTGTCTAGAGTATATAAAATGATAAAAATTATTTTTTTAAAATTGTTGACTATGACAGTATATGATCCTGTGCTCACTATCTTGAGAGGTTTTATTTTTCTCTTTGGCCAATTTCTTAAGGAAAAAAGGACTGAAAACTCTCGCAAATTTATTCCTCACAGTCCTGGTGAAAAAGTATGTCCACCAGACATTCCGTGGGTGGGTAAGCATGATAAAACCACCCTAACATTCCAATCTCTAAGCCTTAAGCTCACCTTATCTACATTATGCCAGAGCAATCCTGACATTTCAACTTCACAATTGTAGGCTGCCTTTTGGCCCATGCTTCAGCCAACCACCCAAACAAACTGTTAGAAATCTTTCTCATCCCTCAAGCTACAACACTGGATCCAGAATCTCTGCTCAGTGAGCCCATATCGATAATTTCAAACTGTTTCAACTTCATATTCCTTCCACCATTATCCCACACCCTTATTACTCATTCCAATACATATTCCTCTGATTTCTGGCTATATAAATTGGAAAACCCATGCAGTTCTTTTGGAGCATAGCAGATTTCTTCATGGATCATGCTTTGTACCTCACCTTTTGGGGCTGGTTATAGGTCTAGAAGGAAAAAGGGGTAGGTCCAGAGAGGAATTAGCAGTGTATTATCTTCAGGGCATTCCATTACAGGTTCCTTTGATAAAACAGGGTTAATCTTTTCAGATGGAGATGTGAGGATTGTTTCCTCAGGAGAAGCAGTTACAGGTTTATCAGACACAGCAGGCTTAAATTTTCAGGTGAAGCCTGGATGATCGGTTCCTCAGCGCAGACTGGAAATCAGAGAGCTGATTCCTCCAGGCAGCTCGTTACAGGTTTATCTGGAAGAAAAAAAAAAAGAACTCATTAGAATCTAAGGTTTCATTGTCCTTACCATCCACATTATCGGTCCATATATTCCTATTCCAATTTTCAAGATCCCATTTCTTCCCAATCCATGTCCTGTATTTAACAGCAGACACTTTGCAAGGTTGGGAATTCAATTCCCATGACTCAGCCACTCACACAATGAGATTCTGGGTCTGGTTTCAGAAATCTCAAGTCTGTGACTACAAAAACTAAATTTTTTTCAGGGCACACATGGAAACTTTCAAGTCCTTCATGCAATGCTTGATCTAGGAATTTGAAACCTTGAACTCATCCCTTTCTTTAACCACTATATCCAACATATCTAGGGACACCAGCTGACGTCATTGTACTTTTCAACCCTAAGGAACTTGGTTAAGGTATTAAATAGCTTATCACCCAGAACCTTGCTTCTTATAAGCCTTTGAGTAACTGTACAAATGGTGATGCTTTGCATATCTTTATCGCTAATTCATACCATGGACTATCAGTGCCATCCTGATGATTAGAAATAGGGTTACTTGTGGCTTTTAATGAAATCTGATTAGAGAAACTTGTCTCTAGAACTTGGTCTCTAAACCCCAGAATCAACTTAGAAATCTCATCCTTAAAACTCTATTTCTTGAGAACCACTCTTGGTACCAGCATCTGTATTAGTCAGGGTACTCCAGAGAAACAAAACCAACAGGTTATATTGAGAGAGAGAGAGAGAGATTTTAGGAACTGGTTCTTGGCTCATGTTACTGGGGATTGGCAAGTCCAAATTCTGTAGGGAAGGATTCAAGTTGGGAACTTCAATGAAAGGCTTGATCAATTCCACAGGAAAAGCTGGTTGGCTGAAGTAGAGATACAAATGATTCTTTCTGACTGCCGAATCATCAGTTTTTCCTTAAAGGGTCTTGTTGGTTGGATGAGACTTCTCTCATTGCTGAAGGTAATCTTCTTTATTGATTGTAGATATAATCAGTCATAGAGGCACTCAACTGACTAATGATTTAAACTTGTAAAATATCCTCAGAATAACAATCAGGCCAGTGCTTGCTTAAGCAAACAACTGGACATCATGACCTAGCTAATTTGGTATGTGAACCTAACCATCGCACCACTGAAAAAAGAAGTTATCGAGGACTAAAGAGTTTACTTGTTCTATTTGTTTATCCACTGGTTTCCCTTTTTTCACATGTGTTGTCCTAGTTACACGTAATACTATGACTCTTTCTGATAAAGAAACTTTGTGTGTGTATGTGCCTAAGAAGTATAGCAAAAGCACATGAATTTTTAAAAGATCTCATGAAAAAATTCCATCTTTAATTACATTTCCATATCCTTCAGCTATGATGACAGCACCAGGATGAATAGGCTACAGTAACTGAGGATTATTAACCAAGCTTGGAACGAGGGCTGTGATGCCACCCAGGTGAGCTCTTTGAATTGTATTAATTATGGGAGTCATTACTGCACTGTGGCTTTA
This sequence comes from Dasypus novemcinctus, assembly GCF_030445035.2. Lineage (NCBI taxonomy): Eukaryota > Metazoa > Chordata > Mammalia > Cingulata > Dasypodidae > Dasypus > Dasypus novemcinctus. The sequence goes on from NC_080686.1 coordinate 19,563,801, forward strand.
GTGCTCAAGACCTCTGGTATCTATCCTCCCCAAACAGAGATTCAAATGAAACCTCATCAGATGCTTTTTAAAGAATCATCTAATGAAACCATGTCACATGGCAGCATGTCAGGAAGCTGACCCATGGAAAGAGCTCTGGAAGAAATTGCTTCGGTCCAAAGATGATTAATATTGTTCACCTGATTAGAAACAACATCATGAGTGTAGAGTTAGAATAAGTCCATGATGAAAGTCATTATTGTCTCAGATCAGTGTGTTCGGTATGTTATTTTTTTGTTACATTTGTGAGCAAACTGGAAAGGTAGTCTGAGAGGACAAGACAAACTTGAAGGAAAGGCAGATTTAGGGTTGATTATAAAATACTCATTCAACTAGCACCATGTTAATAAACGGTACATCTGCAGCAGCCTTTGGCCTCTGCTTCTAATCACCATTCTGCTCTGCCATTAGCACTCTCCTGACTTCTAACCTCATAAATTCATTTTGAGGTTGGCATTACTTTGGGGGTGGATAAATATAAGCAAAGTAAAAGTATGAAATAAATATTCAAAGAATTCAGGACAAAAAAATCTCTCAGGGCAAAAATAATTTGTGAATTGTGTGTTGGTTTCGGTTTTGCTGGAATAGGATGAATGGAAGGAGTTGGCAAAGAAAAAAAGAGACCCATGTAAAGTCACTAAATATAAAAATGTTTTTTTCCCAGGAGCCAGATTTTAAAATGTATACTTTGGGTATTTGGAAGTCATTTCATAGATACATATGTGGCCCTCTGGTTAAATTATAAGTATTCTGGGTGCGAAGACAGCTAAATTCTGTTAATAGTAAGTTTTCCAAAAAGTGTTTGGATAGTGCTGTTATTTTATTTGAAATCCCAGAGTAGCATGTTAAATAAAGCCAGGAAGAAAATGCCTGGATAGAGAGATAAAGTGCGTTACTTGAATGCCGATGGAGTCAGCCTTTGGAGATGATGTCTGTTCTCAGAGCACCTGAACCCAGAGTGAGCCCTGGGGACCTGGGGGGTGGGGGGTGGGGCAGCGAAGGGAGGGGGGCTGATGGGGGCTTTCCAAAGGGGAGAATAAAGAGTGTTGGAGAGAGGGAAGTGAATCATTTCACTCTGTATCCTGGAATCTGAGGTTGAACTATTTTGAGAAGTAAGCAGAGATAAGTAGTAAAAAGTTCAGAATGGAGAGATTCCAAAAGGGTTTGAAAATCAGCACCTTGACAAATGAGTCTGTGGAATGGAGGGGGTAGAAGTGAGGAGAGTGTTGGCCAAGAAGATCCTTATAGAGCTGAAATACAGGAACCACTTGAGTTTGCAGAGTAAGCCTCAAGGTATAGAAGGTAAATTACATCGGTGAAATCTTACATATGCTCCTACCCTTTTCTTGGTCACATAATGATGTGTCCCATTGTTCCTTTTCCTTTATGTCTTTTAAAGAACTAACTAGCAGCAATATAATTGTACAATGAAATAGCACCACCTAGATTATTTTTGGTAGCTGAACACTCATTGGAAGCGTTCTTGGTATTTATCTTAATAGAGTTTATTTGTGTCTTCTATAAAAGCAGTGCCAATCAATGCAGTCCTAAAAAGTAAGTACAGTACACAGCCCACTGAAACCACCCCTGTGGTAAGAAAGAAGCATACCTATAAATGCTTTAGCAAAAGACCCAGTGTTGTCTGATGTAGCTCTGCCTTCTCCATCTCGGCATCTGGGTAATAAACTTGTCAGACATGTTCTCTCCTTAACTCCAGCTGGTGTTTTATCCCCCACTGCCAGGGAGGAAAATTAGTGGGGAGAGCTACAAGAAGCATGATGCACGCTGCCAACCACAAAAGGCCCTGCCAAGGCCACAATCAATAATATGCCGATGTGTTTTTAAATGGGTTTTGTCCTGCTTGTGTTAAAAGCTCTGTAAAAGGATATGGCTTTTGTGCGCTGTGATCTGAATTATAGGTATGGTGGCAGTTGGTTAGCAGTAGGATATCAATGTGTCTAAGCCTCAAAGAGAAGTTTACGAGGTCAAACAGATTCCCATTTGCAGTTTTGTGCCCCTGGGAGTCAGTGGGAATACAGAGCTTACTGAAGCAAGGACACAAAAAAGATACAACCCAACAGGGGGTTCAAGTCTTAGCATCTTCAAGTCTACAGCTAAAAATTATACAGTATCTGTTGAAATTTATCAATAACAGACAGTTTAAAAGAGTGGAATAACAGTGAATTGGCCTGATGGATGATAATGTGGATTTAGCATCTTCCTACCCAGAAAATGCTTAAAGATCAACTTTAGACATAGGAATATAAATTGCTCCAATGCATAGTCTTTGCTTTACAATGGTGCCAATCAAAATTTGAAATGAAAACTATAATTTAAATTCAAGTCTTACTGTAACAAAAGCAAAAGCAGCTAACCTATCTTGCTTGCAACATAGACATTAGCAAAAAACACTTTTGATGTGAGCAATTTGCTTTGAAATACATCAAAATATAAGAGTTTAATGGATGTATAGATGTATGTATATATGTGATTAAGCAAATATTACAAAGTGTTGACAACTGTAAAATCTAAGTGTGGTATATGGTTGTTCACTGTACAATTTTTTCAACTTTTCTGTATGTTTGAAATTTTTCATTACAATTTTTTTTGGGGGGGAAAAATACTTTTGTGAACAAAGATTCACAAATTGTTGCTTGAAATTTTATTTTATAGAAATGTAATTCCATATCAAGTAGTATACCAGTGACACTTTAATCAGAGAAGCAGAACCACTAAGATTTTATAAAAATAATGTGATATATAAATATATATCTACAAAGGCATTTATTAGAAGTATTTGACCTTATGTGATTGTGGAAAGTGGTTATGTGGCCTGTAGTCTTTAAGCCTTGTGCTGAGCCTGATGTCTGCAGGGCAGGCATGCGGGAAGGAACGAGGATTATAAATTGAGGTGGGGGGAGTGGGGATACACTGGAACCTCTACACAAGAGTGGAGCAGGAGAATGGACTGGAACAGCCCGGGCCAGTCTGAAGGAGGATGCAGGAGAAGGTGGAACACCTGTAGGCACACGGAAAGCTAAAGAGAATCCAGGAGAAGGTGGAGCACCCGCAGGCACAGGGAAAGCTGAAGGGGGATCCAGGGGAAGGTAGAGCATCTGCAGGCACAGCTGCTGCCCCACTCCAACGAGATGGGCCAGGGAGAAGCAGGCGCATTGGTGAGCCATAAAAGCACCTGGTGCACCTGTGACAACCACGCAATCATAAAACCAAGGTAACTTCTCAGTTCTGTCTTCCACATCCTGCACAAAATAGCTCTTGTTGCTTACCTGAAAGGAAAGATACAGGGAAGGGAATTCTGGAAAACATAGTTTCCCTCATATCAAAGCCACTACAGTTTGCTTCCTGGCAACTTGACACCCATACACATTCTTCCAAATGCTAAAGCCACCTTACAGGTTCCAACCATCTCATGTATAATAAACATATTGACCTGCCTTCTTGCCTGTGGGGTGACTGCGACTTTCATTCCTGAAGGGTCTGTCCTTCCTGCACTGGATGGCTGGAGTTTTTCATTGACATTGATCACAGGATATGGGAGTATTTAAAGGCACACCAGAATAATTCCTATATTTGTCAGCTCAATAGCTGCATAGCAGGTGCCAGGAATTGGGTTGGTTTGTTTTCGTAATGAAACCTTATCTGGAAAAACAGCTGAAATTGTAGTCACTGGCAGATTACGTTTATGGTAATCCACTATCATTCACCAAGATCCAACTCTCTTCTGCCCAGGCCTGACAGATGTGTCAAATGGGGACGTGGTGGGAATCACCACCCCTAGAGGATTCAAGTCCTCAGTGGTGACACTAATCTCTGGAGCTCATTTTGGAATATGATATTGCTTTCAGTTTATTATGTTGGTAGGAAGAGAGTCTCAGTGGTTAATAAATTTTTTTTCCTACTGTAATAACAGTCTACAGGTAATAAACTGAAGTGGTTTGGTTGGATGGTGGTGACTTGGAATTTCTCAAGAGATTGCGATCAACACATTGGCGAGGGCTTCAGTCAACCTGAAGGCTTGACTGGGCCAGGAAGATCCACTGGAATCAGATAGTGTGGTAATGATGAAAGGACAACTAAGTCAATGGAACAGGGCCCAGAATAGACCTGTGCCATAGAGCCAAGTGATTTATGACAAATTTTCCAACTCAATTCAATGAGATAAAGAAAGTCATTTAATAAAATGGTGCTGGAACCACTGGATAGCCATATGAAAAAAAAAAAAAAAAGAAATGTCAACTCTTAGCTTATCCCATACCCCCAAATTAACTCAAAACATCTCATCAACAGAAATATAAAAGCAAAAACTGCAAAACTTCTAGAAGAAACCATAATAATATTTGTAATCTTCTGGCAGGCAAATATTTCTTAGGACACAAGAAGCATTAACCATTAAAGAAAAATGGATAAATCAGACTTCATCAAAATTAAAGATACTTTCAAGAAAATGAAAAAATGAGGCGTGGAATGGGAGAGAATACTTGGAATATGCGTATCTATCCAAGGGCTTACACCCAGAAGAAAAAAAAAAACTAGTGAAATTCAATAAGAAGAAATCAAACAACCCTCTTAAAAAGTGAAAAATATTTTAAAGTACCTTTTACAGAAGAAGATAAATGAATGGCAAATAAGATAATGAAAAAATCTTTAACATCTTTAGTCATCAGGGAAATGAAAATAAGGTAATACCACATACCCATTAAGATGGGTAAAATAAAAAGCCTGCCAATGCAAAGCATTCCAGCTTCTCTGTGAGTAGGGCCTGTGGGCAGCCAACCCAGTCCACGCCAGGGCTGGGGAAAAGGAGGAATGAACATATCTTCTCTCTCTGTATCAGGAAGTCGAGGCGACCGAGCCTCTCTGTTACTCCCTCACAACCGCAGCCCCTCATTCCCTTGTTCAGCACATAGCTTTACCCACCCTGAGAGAGTACCAGGCGAGCTTCCAGACCGGGTGGGAGAGTGTATCTGCCTGTACAGAGAGAAACATGTCTGTGAATGCGTTATGTGTGTGGGCGATATGAAGACAAACGTGTAGTCCATCGATTTTTAAAGAACAGGGAGGATGGCCCCAATTTGTGGGAGGAACTATTCCGAGTATTTTCTAGAGATTTTCTCTTTACGTTTATAGTAATATTCTGGTAGAAGAAGACTGCATTATAAAATGACTTGGTTTAATTTGGGAAACGTACGATGTGGTACAACTGAAACTCTTAGACACAAGTGGGACTGAAAAATGGATACGACCACTCAGAAAACAATTGGCAGTTTCTTATACCTGCTATGTGACCTACATTTTTCAGTCTTATGTATTTGCTCAAGAGAAGTAAAAATATAGGTCACACAAAGACGTGTATACAAATGTTTACAGCAGCTTTGTTGGTAATAGCCCCAAACTGAAAAACAACCCAAATGTCCATCAATGGGCTAAGCAAAGTTGATATTGACTCAGCAATAAAAAGGGATAAATTACTGATAAAGCCACAGCAAGGAGAAATCTCAAAATCATTATGCTGCATGACAAAAGCAGATACGAGATAATGTACACTACGTAACTCCATTTATATAAAATTCTAGAAAATGCAAACTAATTTATAGTGACAAAAAAGCAGATACCTCCTTGCCTAGTGCCAGGGACAGAGGGAGGCAGGCACTGCAAAGGGGCACTAGTGATAATAATATTCTATGTCTTGATTTTGGCAGTGGTTTCTTGAGTGTATACATTTCTTAAAACTTGTCCAATTGTCTATTGTAGATGGGTGCTGCTTATTTTATGTATTTATACCTCAATAAGATAAAAAGTAACTAGTAAAAGAAGAATTCACACATTTACCAAAATCCTATGCGTTCTCAGAGAAGTCCTGCTCATTATCATTACTTTAGAATTCACTTTGTATGGGAATTTTGGTGGCCTTTAGGCAGTATCACAGACTTCAGCTATCCTGTGCACAAGAGGGGAAAAAATCACCTTAAGTAGCATACTCTGTTGAGTCTCTCTGTTTACATCACTCTCAAGAGGCCCCTGATCTTTGACATTTAGTTGACGCTTTTAATCATGTAGGATTTTTTCTTTCCATTTTTCTTGTATATGCATATGTTGTGCTAATATCAGAAAGTGGTATGTGTGGGAGTGTGTGTGTGTGATGGTCTGTTTATAGATTTATTGAGTGTGCATGTGGGAGGATAGTTTTTCTGTAACAGAGATATTCTGACAACAGAGGCTTGGGTTTAGCCTGTGAAAATCAACGAGCTCTCTAGAAAGAGAGAGGGGGCCATTGGTTAAAATACAGTCAGATTTAGGGAAGAGACAAAAGTACACTGGTAACATGCCAAAGCTTCTAATTTGCAATAAGGCTGTACCTAAATTTGGGACTGTTGAACAGAGATTAGTAAACTCAGTCTTCTATAGAGGAATAGAGAAAAGAAGAGGGATGTAGGGTCAAGATAAACAAAAGTGAGGCTAGACACCAAACCTACAAATTGAGGGCAGATGGATGACATGGGGTTGAGAAGGGGAGTGTAGGTGTCTAACAGGGCGGGACTTGCTGACATGAGATGTCCCTAATGCAATTCACATACATGAACCCAACTTTCTCTAGGCTTCTACCCTAGAGCTCTTTTTGGGTCAATCTTCCGAAGGAAACAAGTAGCCATTCTTAAACTCCCTTCTACTTCTTTGTTTCTCATTCTAGAAAGTCCTTGCCAAAATTACATATTGCCCACTAGTTTCCCCAATGCTGGCTGCAGTTGGGTCAATGCTGAACATGAAAGAGCCTCCCTGTGGTCAGCTGTGAGAAGTCACAAGGAAGCAGAAGTGTAGGGTGTAAAGGCATCATTTCACCATTTCTTTCTAAGGCATGCACACAGTATGTTCCAAGACAGGGAGGGAAACTTGTAAAAGTGCAAATACCACAATCCAGCCATCCATTTAGATATGTGTGTGGGAAAAAGGAAACAGTTTAACTCCCTTGGTAAGGAGAGGCATGAATTCCCACTTTAGAAAACAAGAGAATAATGTATTCTATTTACATGTCATTGTGTTCAAATACTTTTGCCCTTGATGAACTTACCACCAGCAGCCATTGGAAGAAAGAGTTATGAAGCCCTGATTTGATTAGGGCCATGATAGTTGGTGCTAGAAGAATGGCTTCCAAAAAAACTTTTAGACCCCAACTTATATTCATTCTATTTCACAGTCCAGTACATGTATATGGATTTAGATAATTGAAGCAAGTTTCACAAAACAGTATTTACCCTTATATGATGCATTCTGATGTCTTCTATTCTATGTTATCTCATTTTTAATATTTTTATTTTTTAATATTTTTAAATTGCTGGGGAACTGCATTAAGTTGATTTCACAACCTAAAAATGTATCCCTCCCTGCGGGGTAAAGGCACAGGGTGAGAACTGTATTTCTGACTCCCGGTCCAGTAGGAGGACTAGAGAGTCCTCTGGCAACTTGTCCCAGTTCTGAGAGTAAACTCAGCTGCAGCTCAAAAGGTTTGATGACCAGCTTTTGGTAACTGCAGACTGGCTCCGGTCCATCTGTGTTGTAAGCGAGATCAAACTGGGTGATGGGTGGAGCTTTCTGTTCTGTCCATCCCCATCCTACTAAACTCTTCATTCTACTCCAAAATCAAGGGCTCAAGTACTAAAGCTCTTTAATAGGTTCTATCTTTAGTTCTCTCTCTCTCTATCTATCTATCTATCTATCTATCTATCTATCTATCTATCTATCTATCTATCTATCTATCTATCTATCATCTACCTACCATAATCTATCATCTATCTCAACTGTATCTATCACTAATCTCTATCATTCATCTCTCCTAGCTATATATATGTATTTATCTATCTACCTCATCCATCCATCCATCCATCCATCTGTCCACACACCCATTCTTCCATCTATTATCTATCTAATCTAATCTATTATCTGTTAACTATTATCTATCTATTTAGGTAATCACCTGCAAATGGAATTTTTCTGACATCCAAAGTTGGACATCAGCTGGGAACCTTTACTGGCTATTCCTAATTTTGAAGATTGTTTTCAAGAGGAAAACAGGAATGTTTTAATATATGGCTTTAACAACTGTTAGAGGGATTTCTTAATCAAAAGATGAATATTGGACTAAAATACCTGAGCCATCAAAAATATCCCTAGCCAAATAAAAATTACAGACAGTAAACTAAAATCAGTAATCAAGATTTGCAATTTGATACTTAGCTTTAAAAGCTACAAATACAAGAGTAATGATAAAGGTCTTTCTAATAATAATATCTTCATGGTCAGTTATATGAATGATAATGAGGAAGACTATCAAGGCATGTGAACAATTAAAGTAGACTTAGAAATATTTGCCTATGCTGGTAGTAGCCAAAGGAAACATTTCTCTAAAGTTTTATGGATATAAAACCTGATAAAATACAGTAATCAGGTATTTCATTATCCTTGTTATTGTGCTTTCATATACAAGAATGCTGATAGGTTATAATAATTAACATTAAAGCTTCAAAACTTAAAAAGCACACAATATTTTGTGGCGGTCATCATTATTTCCATTTTGTAGATGAGAAAACTTACAGAGGGTGGATTTAGGTGACTTATTCAAGATGACAGCTGGTTAGTGGCAGAGCTGTGACCTGCATCCTGTGTGCCACTCTGTGTTGCTCTATTTATTTTCCATTTCCACATCATGTCCAATTAGAGCTATAAACTCAAAGAAGTGGAGCTACCGTCAGCTGAGCCCTGACAGGTGCCGGGCACTTTCCATGACCCATCTCCTTTATTTCTATGAGGCTCTGGAAGTGGTTCCTGTTATTAATGACACTTCGATGATGAGGAAACAAGCCTTGAGAGTTTCCTTCAGGATCTGAGCTAGAAAGAGAGGAGCTGGGATGGTGGGAGATATGAACCCAGGTGTTTGGAAAGCCCGTTGGCATTGGAACTTGATGTCTCAGCAGCTGATCTAGTTGGTTAGCAAAATGCTGGCTAAGGACCACCTCCTATTGTGGCAGCTCTGCTCTCCTGCAGGGGAGGGCAGTTGCTCCTTCCTAGATGCCCCCACCCACCGGTGCCTATGATAAATCCTATTATAGCCTTCAACTATGGGATTTTAATCTCCTTAAAGGCAGGAATTATGCCTTTTTTCCTCTTTCGTCCTTCCTTTCTTTGTTTTCTTCCTTCTTTCTTTTTTCTTCCTTCCCTCCCTCTTGTTCTTCTTCCCTCCCTCCTTCCCTTCCTCCTCCCCTCCCCTCCCCTCCCTTTCCTTCCCTTTCTCCATATGCCTGGCATATAGGAAACACTAAATAAATGCTTCTTGAAGGAATGTTTAGTTCACATACACACACACATGCACACATACCAGTTTCTTTCATATAACTTTTTCTGCAACAGTGTCCCCTTTATGCAATGTCAGCTTTTATTTTAGTAAATATGGGAGTTTTATTACATATCAGCAAAGGTAATTATTTTATCACATTACTTCTCAAAAGAAATTCATTTATTTTCCAATTTCTGTAGTGTTTTTTTTTGTTTTGTTTTGTTTTGTTTTTAGGTACGGGGGCTGGGGATTGAACCTGTGACCTCATATGTGGGAAGCTGTGTTCAATCATGGAGTCACATCAGCTTCTCTGAGTTGGTTTTGTCGTCTGTTTTGCTTGTTGTTTTGTTTTTTTAAGGAGGCACTGGGAGCCAAACCCCAGGCCTTCTGTGTAGGAGGTGGGCACTCAACCGCTTGAGCCACAACTGCTCTCCCCATTGTTTATTTGAATGAGCTTGATAATCCTATGGATTGTCTCCAACCCCTTCAACTATAGTGCAGTCCAATTTTTCATCATATTGCTTTCTTTTTTTTTTAAGGGTTATTTCTCTTCCCCCGCCCCCCCCCCCCACGGTTGTCTGCTCTCTGTGTCCATTCTCTGTGTGTCTTATGTGTCTGCTTGTATTTTCATTAGGCGACTCTGGGAACTGATCCTGGGACCTTCCAGAGTGGAGGACAGGCGATCATTTTCTTGCACCACCTCAGCTCCCTTTTTCTCCTTCGTCTCTTACTGTCTCTCCTCTGTGTCTCTTGTTGCGTCATCTTGCTGCGCCAGCTCTCCATGCTGGCTGGCACTCCTGCGTGGGGCAGTGCTCCTGTGCAGGTGTCATTCCTGCACGGGGCAGCATTCCCATGTGGGGCAGCACTCCCATGTGGGGCAGCACTCCATGTGGGCCAGCTTGCCTTCACCAGGAGGCCCTGGGCATCGAACCCTGAACCTCCTATATGGTAGATGGGAACCCAACTGCTTGAGCCACATACGCTTCCCTTATATTGCTTTCTGATAATTTGAAGTTAGCATAAAATTAAACATGTTAAGAAATCAAAGGATGCAGGCAACCTTACAGTCACCACTGTAAAGGCTATCACATCTAATTCATCTGGTTTTGATTCCTGGCTTGTCAGTTGATATTTCTGAATGAATTGTTCATTTAATTCTTCAAATTTGAAGTCCAGTCATGACAAAATTTTAATATAAGCTTGTCACTTTAATTCTCCTTAAAACAAAAGTGAACACTTTGTAGCTTTTTTGAAGTCAAAAGATCTTCTTGAAAAATTAAAAGCTGTCAAAAGTAAGCCTTTCTTGCAAAATAGAAATGATACCAAAGCCAAAGAAAGTTGTCTCATTTCTTCCCTGAGTTACTTGAAGATACCAAGAATGATAGATAATTGACAAACTGACAAAGACACAATTAAAATCCCAAGATGTTCCACCTGGTTAATTTCAGTGAAGTACAACATGTTTTTTCTTTGTCTACATCTAGAAATCTCCTATTAGTCCAAATAACTTTTATGATTCCTTCATCTAATTAAGACTATTACCTCAAAAATTATTTTTAAATCTTAGATTACTTTTTGTAACCCATCTGTAGAATACATATGATGTTTTCATTTATCATAAAACTCAAATCTCTTCAAAGAAAACTAAAATACCACTTCCCCACAATATAAGTAATTGAAGCCCTTATGCGTATATATTTGATTATATATATGATGATATATATACCACATATACATAATGTAAATACACTCATATCCATATATAACATGGATTTAAAAGCAGGTTTTTCCTTGAAGACATGTGTGAATTAAACCAGACACTTAAGAAAAATATATGATCTCACTTATATGAAATAATTAGAATATGCAAATTCATGGAGTCAGCAACTGGAATACAGGTTACCAGGGACAAGGGTGGATGTGGGAAATGGGTATTAGCATTTAATTGGTCCAGAGTTTCTGTTTGGCATAATGAAATATTTTGGTAATAGATAGTGGTGACAGCAGCACAACATTGTGAATGTAATTAACACCACGAATTGTATACCTGAAAGTGGTTAAAATAGGAAATTTTAGGTTGTACATGTGGTACCAGAATAAAATTTTTTAAAAACCTCATATAACTGTACAACACAAAGAGTGAACCCTAATGTAAACTATGAACAATAGTAAAAATATAATTACAATAATATTGTTTCACCAATTGTTACAAAGATACCATAATGATGCAAAATGCTCATAATAGGGAAAACTGTATTTGGGGCTGGTTTATGGGAAATCTGTACTTTCTGCCTAGTATTTCTGTAAATTTACAACAGCTCCAATAAAAAAATTTAAGAAATGAAAGAAATACAGATTTTCTGAATTATATTACTACCCTTCCCAATATACCTATTCTAGATACTCATAGCCAATTATCACTTGGACATTAGTGGCATATTAAACTTATCATATTTAAAACATAACTTTTAAGTTGTCTATCACCCAATCTGTTATTCTCAAAATGACACCAGCCAGAATTCTAGGATTCATCTTTGAATCTTCTCTTTCCCTCCTCACTATACCTCCATTACATCCAGTAATTAGCAGGTAGCTCAACCATCAACTTCTCTGTGACTGTACAGCCGTCCCCCTACTCCTGGCTTCCAGGGACATTCACTTGGATTTCACTCCTGACTCTTGCTGCAACTCTTGCTTCCTGAAAGACATGTCTGCATACCTACTTCTTTTTTGTTTAAACCTTTTATTTTACTTATTTATTTTCTTCCCCTTCCCCTCTCCTGCTCTGCTGCTTTTGCTATCTTTGCCCATTTGCTGTGTGATCTTGTGTATCTATGTCTCTTTTTGTCTTCTCTTCTTGTCTTTCTTCTCCAGGAGTCACCGGGATTTGATCCTGGGGACCTCTGATGTGGAGACAGGTTCCCAGTCAATTGTGCCACCTCAGTTCATGGTCTCTGCTGCGCTGCACCTTGACTCTCCCTTTGTCTGTCTTTTGTTGTGCCATCATCTTGCTGCCTGACTCATTTGTGCAGACATGGCTCACCATGCGGGCACTCACATGGGCACTCAGTTCACCACGTGGGCACTGGTTCACCATGCGGGCACTCATGTGGGCACTCGGCTCACCATACGGGCACTGGCTCACCATGCGGGCACTCACACGGGCACTCAGCTCACCATGTGGGCACTGGCTCACCATGCGGGCACTCACATGGGCACTCGGCTCACCATGCGGGCACTCACAAGGGCACTCGGCTCACCATGCGGGCACTCATGTGGGCACTCAGTTCACCATGTGGGCACTGGCTCACCATGCGGGCACTCACAAGGGCACTCGGCTCACCATGCGGGCACTCACGTGGGCACTCGGCTCACCATGTGGGCACTGGTTCACCATGCGGGCACTCACATGGGCACTCAGCTCACCATGTGGGCACTCGGCTCACCATACGGGCACTGGCTCACCATGCGGGCACTCACAAGGGCACTCGGCTCACCATGCGGGCACTCATGTGGGCACTCAGTTCACCATGTGGGCACTGGCTCACCATGCGGGCACTCATGTGGGCACTCGGCTCACCATGTGGGCACTGGCTCACCATGCGGGCACTCACATGGGCACTCAGCTCACCATGTGGGCACTGGCTCACCATGCGGGCACTCACAAGGGCACTCGGCTCACCATGCGGGCACTCATGTGGGCACTCAGTTCACCATGTGGGCACTGGCTCACCATGCGGGCACTCACAAGGGCACTCCGTTCACCATGTGGGCACTGGTTCACCATGCGGGCACTCATGTGGGCACTCGGCTCACCATGTGGGCACTGGTTCACCATGCGGGCACTCATGTGGGCACTGGCTCACCATGTGGGCACTCACATGGGCACTCAGTTCACCACGTGGGCACTGGCTCACCATGCGGGCACTCACGTGGGCACTGGCTCACCATGCGGGCGCTCGGCTCACCATGCAGGCACTCATGTGGGCACTTGGCTCACCATGCGGGCACTGGTTCACCATGCGGGCACTCACATGGGCACTCGGCTCACCATGTGGGCACTCAGCTCACCATGCGGGCACTGGCTCACCATGCGGGCACTCACGTGGGCACTCGGCTCACCATGCAGGCACTCATGTGGGCACTTGGCTCGCCACACGGGCACTAGCTCACCACACAGGCACACTTTCTCTTTTTCTTTTTCACCAAGAGGTCCTAGGGATTGAACCCGGGTCCTCCCATATGGTAGGCGGAGGCCTTATCATTTGAGCCTCATCCACTTCCCATAACTATTTCTTAAAAAGTACATCAGATCATGTTGCTCCTCCACAAAAAACCCTTGCGTGGATTTCCATTGCTCTTGGGAAGAAAAACACCACCAAACCATTTTACTGGTCTCTAATACCCTGCCTGATTGGGCTCTAACTTCCCAGCGCATTTTCCTCTAATACACTTTTCTTTTTCCCAGCATTTTATTTTTTTAAAGATACATACGTCACATAAATGTTACATTAAAAAAAATAAAAGGTTCCCATTCATACTGACCTCCAATCAGCTTCTCAAACAAAAAGCCTTCTTCATCTTTGGTGCCCTTGCAAATATTGTTTCCTCTGTCTAAATTACCTCTACCTGACTCTGTTTGACTAGTTCCTTTTCTTCCATGGATGCCAGATTAACGAGGGGTCAAAGATGAGCAGGTGCAGGGAGTGGGGGACAAAGACTATATAGCTTACCATACTCTAGCAGTAATTAATTAATAATATAAAGACGGGTATATGCAGAAGCTGATTATACATTGTCAAAAGATGTTTTTAGAACCCATTTGAAAGAGAAATATTTTCTTGTTGAGTTTGGTTAAAATAAAATATACATTTAACTAAGAAAATGTGAACCTACTTGGTAACTGAAATTTTGTTGCACAAAGAAAAGAATATTATCTCTGGATGATATGGGAGTCCAAGTTGAGTTAGGGTCATGGATGAATCCTTTGTTCACTCAGTTTTTCAACAGACATAGCTGACAAATTTACAGCAATATATAGTGCTTATATAAATATGTTCAGTATACTTATTTACTTTGGAAAACTTTTCAGTAAGCCAGGCATGTTAAATTAGTTTTCTCAATGATAGTTCTTTTTTTAAGGATTTTAAAATACCATCTGTGTATGAATATTGAACTTTATTTCATGGAAAGCAAATTGCAGGTTTAAATAAAACACTGGATATCATGTAATTAATAAGGGGAATGAAAGTAGCAAATGATTTTGAATCTGAAGTTTATAGCTTAAAACAGTTGGTGAAAACTTTATATTTATATGTAGTGAATTTTAAACATTTACCCATTCCTTTATATGAATTTTGCATAAATTGTTCCAGCATATTATTAAATTAGCTTCATAAATATTGGTAAGGTGTATATAAATTGTTTTGGGAAAACTTAATTTGGTATATCATTGTAAATAGTCTCTAAATAAGATCGTGGAACACTGTTTAATAAATTATATTCATTAATCTTAGAGGAAATTTTTTTTCCTGATCTGAATTCTGAAACAATAATTAGAAGAGACTCTATTATGCACTTAATAAATGTTAAATTATGCATCATTAGCTAGCCAAAGTTAAGGACAACTTCAGAAATTTTTTCCCAAGAATGTAGGCAGCCATGCTATTGGAAATGATGAAATAAAAATATCTCCAAGCCATCTTCTCCATGGAAGCAAACACAGGACATAGAAAATGATGGCTGAGTATCGTGAAAATTAAAACAGGGAGAAAGAAGTCTCTGAGAGACAGGGCTGGTAAAGAACAGAGTTCTCCTTATTTGTAACATGAGGATGAGGATCAGGGAGTAGTCTATGGCTTCCGTAACATTTCTGATCTGGCAAAAGATCTGAAAAGAGAAATGAAACATACCATCTTTTCAAAAAGCAGACTTTCCATGTGATAGAGGAATGCAAAAAAAAAAAATGTTAGTGGTAAATAATATAGTAGCTTCAGATCTTGTTACTTCAGAAAAGACTGTTTCCATGCACGAAAACAAACACCTGTACACACATTAGGACATACTAAAAGTTTAAGAAAGCCAATTTCATGTAAAAAAATGATCAACAGATAAGTGTCAGTATAAAATCCCACATAAAGTCATTATAAGAAAAACGAACAAGGAACAGAATAATTCCTTACAGTCGAAAACTTGCTCAAAAGTTGAGCTCACAAAACAGATCAAAATGAGCTAAAAGATGTTGAGAAATGTTATAATCGAGTGGCCTCTCTTCATTTGAGGATGAAGAGACCATCACTAATCCAAATCCTGTCTCGACTCAGCCAATTTCATTATGGAGAGGGAATTTGTTGACTCAGATAACCAAAAGAACAAGAATGGAAAGAATTAGAATTCAAGCATGGTTTGAACTGGAAGCTCAAATGATGTCTTTTCATGACAACCGTTTCTTTATCATTTGTTCCTGTGTTACACCATGTTAGGTGCTTTATTAGGCCAGTTCTTTTTGTGTGGTGGGAAAGAGGGCCATCAGGAGTTACAATATTAGTATTTGACAGCTCTTATCCCCAAGATAAATGTGTGCTCCTCTTTCTTGATGGTCCCAGTTAAAATCTTGGTGTCTCTGATAAACCTAGCCTGGCTCACATAACTACCCCTGTTTGAATTACTATGGACACTGATTGGCCAAATCTAGATCCCCAACCACATCTGAACTGGGCTGTGGTGTGGTCAGTTTCAACAGGATTACGTATTCCAACAGGATCACATGGCTGGAAAGTGGAGAAGGGATGGCTCTTAGAAGAGAATGAGAAATTTTATTCCCAGAAGAGAGAAAGTTCTGCAGAAGGGGGTTAACATAAAATTTCCTCTACAGGATACCAAGATTAAAGGAAATATATATATTTTCACAAATCTCTACAATTAAATATTTTATTGTGTAGAAACCCAAATGGATTTTTTTTTACTCCTGTACAGACTGTCAACAACAAAACTAGGATGAAGAAAAATTTATAAGGCATCAGTCTCCATACCAGTTAGTACTGTTTTATCAGCCCTCACTTTTAAGACTAGCTGAGAGATCCTTAATTCAGACTGTTAATTTAGTCATCATTTAAATGTTTCCGAAATAGAATGAAATATACATTTGAAAACCATGATGTAAATTCAATCAGTGTAGTGTAAATTCAATGTTTTAAATTATCATATTCATTTGTATTCATATCATATCATAGTCATAAAAATATTGCTTTTTTGGCCGAAATTTACTTAGGAGTGTTTACTAATTAATCCAAATTTTCAATCCAACTGCCACATCCCCACTTACATTCTTGCTTTATACATGTCATACCATACCTGTGCTTGAGATGACTTCTAGGCATTTCAGGAAACTTGAGCTGAATAGAAGGTATAAGAAGGAGCTCATCCTAAAGCCACCTATTTCTCTTCTATGGTCTTTGTAAGAATGTAGAGATTTATCTTTCAAGCATCTTTATTTACAATGACCAAGTTTCCTAGTCCACCATAATTTAATTTTTACATTTAATTTTCCTACAACACCCAATTTAAAAACAATCAATCAATAAATGAGAAGAATGTTTTAAGTGTTAGAAGGCAGTTACCATAGGGATTTGTCTTTCTTGTGCACAAAAGCTGAAATTGAATCTACTTCTGAGATATGAACAGTTCTTAAGACTCAAAGTAATATCACAGGGTTGGAAAATAATCCTTTATGGACATTTCTAAAGTAGCCAGCTACTCTTGTTGGCAGTTTGGGACAAGAATTAGAAACGTTAAGGGATGAAATCATTGGCCACCCTCAAGAAGAAAATCATGGTCAATCAAGTGTAGTCTATGAAATCATTGAAGGCTAAAGGGAGTAAGGAAATATACTTCCTGTGAAAGTCAGTAGAGAGGGTGCTGGAGCAGGGTCAAGGAGCTCAGGTTTCTAACTTCCTAGAGTTTAGTGTTCTTATATCCTAAAGTACACACTTAATACACAGGCTTAAAAGAATCTGTCTCTACTTCTCTCTCAGGAAACCTATGAGAATAAAGGAGATATACAGAAAAGTCCAAAAGAAGAGGATTTACATAATCCAATGTGTTAAAAATTAACCAAGTAGCTTATGAATTCTGATATTTACCTTCTAGTCAATAGTTTCATATAGAGTAGCAGCTACTGTTCACATATCGTATTTGTGAACCCCAAAGAAGCAAAGAAACCTTTTTTCTAGTTTTCTAATCATTTATCATTTTTTTCAGGTTCCTTTATATTTTATTCATCATAAGCATTAAGATGATATAGCAAACACTGGAGAAAGTCTTCTTTATAATTTTTGATGTGAAGTTTAAGGAATTAAAATTATGCTTGCTCCCTCCACCCATTCCAGTTCAACATGCAGATATCACATTTTTCGTATAGGTTGATTCTAGAGCATTACAATCTGATAGTTTTGTGAGTATCTTTGTCTGTAAGATTTCAAACATTTCACAAAACCATAGTATGATGCCATCATTCAAATAGTTCCCCAAATTGAGTACATTTTCACAATATTTCATTAGTTTAAAAAATAATTGTGGATTGAAGAGGCCAGTTCTCCTACCCCCAATCTATTGAGCCCTATCTTAGATTGTGCATTTCTAAGTCACATAATTTATGTAACTAGAGATGATGACAATGGCATGATAAATGTTGGTAGTAGTCATCTGTCTCTAGATCTTGCATCTTTAATGCTATGGAAACATTTAATGAATTTAAATTTAGGAATTTTGAGAGTTTCCCACCCACATCACTGCATTTTTGTTCTAAAGTGGAATATATTTTAGTTCTGAGATAACAGTTGCAGGGAATAACAGGTTAGAATGCTCAGTCATGGCTATCAATATGTCAAATATACAGAAAAATTACTAGAAGTATAGACTATTTGAGCAATACAATACACAAACTTAGTTTACTGGTGTATATAGAACCTTGCACCTAACAATATGAAGAAATATACTCTTCTCTAGAATATATGGGACATTTAGTGACTTAGCACAAATGACAATATAACTAGTCCATGAAGCAAGTCACAGCAAATTCCAAAGTTTCTATGTCATAGAGGCTATGTTCTTTTTTTTATTTTAAGGGAGATACTGGGGATTGGACCCAGGACCTAATACATGGGAACCAGGTGCTCATCCATGAGCTACATCCACTCCCCCAGACTATGTTCTTTTCTACAGAGGAATTAAAGTGTTAACCAAGAACCAAAACATAAATTGAAAACTTCTGTATCCTTAGAAATTAAAAATTGCCCTCCTGCATAATTTTGATTAAAAGAAGAAATTGTAATTAAAATTAAAATACTTAGAACTGAATCGAAGGTGTGGAATGAAGCAAATATATATTTAAAGGTTTAAATTTTGCCTTAGAAGAAAATGAAAGAAAAAAAAGAAAAAACAAAGAGCAACCAATAAACCAAAAGAAAATAGGAGCAAATATTTAATAGTGAGAGGCAACAAAGCCACAAGTTGTTACTTTGAAAATATTAATAAAACAAGACAATTGTTAATCAGGAAAATAAGAAGAGAGAAGTCATAAATTAACATTAGGAATGAGAAAGGGGACTGTGACAGGCTGAAGTTTTTATGAATCTCAAAAGAGAAAGATTATACTTTTATACTAATCTATGCCTATGGGTAGGATACCCTCTGATTGCATTAAATTCAATTGAGAGGTCTTTGATCAGACTACTTGATAAGGTTGCTTTTCTTGGCTTTTGATTGAACTATGTTAGTGGGGCATGATTCATGTTAAGCCTCTGCCCTCTTGCTGGGTCTGATAAAAACAGAGACACAAAGAGAAAGACACAGGTACAGGAAAGGAAGCCACTATATTTGATTCTTCCATGTGATAGAAAAACCTGCAGTTTTGCCTACAAGTGAGTGCATGGAGAGCAGTCCCTGAGAGGCTCAAAGAGCTGAGACCCAAAGAGAGAGGAGCCATATGCCCAACAGCTTGCACTTGATTTCAGGAAGAATGCTGAACAACTGAGACTGATAAAGGAGGCCTGGAAAGAGACAAGCATGGTTTGCCCTCAGTTTAGCTCAAACTCAGCAGACATCGGTGGCCATTCTGGACAAGAGAATCAACAGTAGCTGACTTGGGTGAGAAAGAACCTCTTATGGTGCCTCAATTCGGGCTTTCTGTGGCCTTGGAAATGTAAACTTTTACCCCAAATAAATCCCTTTTATAAAAGCCAACCCCTTTTTGGTACATTGCATTGACAGTCTTTTGTCAAACTAAATCAGGGACATAAAAATATTTAGCTGAAATTAAAAAGAACACTAATACTATAACTCTTTGCCAATAAATTTGAATACTTAGAGCAAAGTTTCTCGACTTCTGTCCCATTGACATTAGTGTTGGATAATTTCTTGTTGTGAGAGGGCTGTCCTATGCATTGTAGGGTGTTTAGTAATATCCTTAGCCTTTATGCAATAAATGCCATCCCTCCCCCAAGCTGTGACAGTCCCAAAATAGCTACATATACTGCTAAATATACCTTGGCAGTAGGGGTGGGACAGAAATCACTTGTGCTTGGGAACCACTGACTTAAGCAAAATGAATAAATTCTAAGAAAAATGTAATTGACCAAAACTCTCTGAAGAAGAAATAGCACAAAACCAAATAAAAGCACACACACAAAAAACAAAAAAATTAAAAACAAAAAAATAAAAACCTACAAATAACAAACAAAAAAAGAAGAAACAGCAAATCTGAACCTTAACACAATAATCATAATTATATCCCAATAATCATTAGAAAATTTGAATCAATAGTTAGAAATCTTTCCGGGAAGAAAGTATCAGGCCTTGGGTTTTACAAGTAGGTTCTACCAAACTTTCAAGGAATAGATCACTCCAATCCACACAAATTTTTCAGACTGTACATAAAGAAGGATTATTTCTCAACTCTTGATATGAAACTAGTATAAGCTTGGGAAGAACAGCACAAGAAAGAAAAATCATAGTTTAATTTCTTTCATGAATATTGATTAAAAGAGTCTTAAATTAGCAAACTGAGTCTAGTTTGCTAATATAATGCATTATATAATGTAATAATTTACAACCAAGTTCAAATTTTTTTTCCAAGAATTCAAGGGCCATGAAGTACAGAATTAGATAAACTATATGTCATTCTTCCCAGGAACAAAATGAAGGTGAAAAGCCATTTGATAGCTGTTAAAAAAAGTATTGAAAACCTGTGAAACTGTAAACAAAACATTAATAGAAAAGATTTTTCTAACCAGTAAAGGGCAGCAACTAAAATTTAGAGTAAACACCATCATTTTTGAGGGTGAAATGTTAGAAAAATTCTCTTTGAGAATGGGAACCAGACCACTATGCTCAGTATTTTCAATCCTATTCATCAATGTGCTAGAGATCATAGAGAGAATAGTAAGGGGAAAAAAGAAATAAATTGCATATATACATATATAGAAAGAATGAACAACTGTCATTATTTGCATATAACATATCAACTTAGAAGCCCAGAACAATCTATGAATTATTAGAAATAATAAGGTAGCTTAGCACTCTGCCTGTTATATAATGGAATTATACAAATTAATTGCATTAATGTAACTTAGAAAATGTGATCTGACAATAATAAGAAAGTATTTACAGGAGCAACAGAAAATACAAGGTACAACTAATAAAATTTTGTATGACTTGTATGGAGAAAACTATAAAAAATTTTTAGAAGATACTTACATAAATAATAGGAGAACTACACAATTTTAATAACTATGAAGACCCAATGTCATTAAGATATCAAATCACCACCAATGTTTTCTACAGATTCAAGACAATTACTTGCACACTCTTGATACAGATGACTCTAAAATTTTTAAGGCCCAAGAAGAGTCAAGATAAATTTGCTGAAGAAGAAAGGGAGAAGAGGATATCCTATCCCTATCAGCTATCAAGAATTATTATAAAGTCATAGCAAAGAGGGCAACATGTCTTTGTACCAAGCTGAACAGATTGAAAATGCAACTGAATAGGGAGCCTAGAAACATACCTGGGTATATATGGAAATTTGGCATTGGACAGAGGTGGGTGGCATGGCTTAATCACATGGGAAAAATGAAATTGGATTGATACCTCACACAAAATACATTTATGATGGTTTAATGATGTAAATGTGAAAAACAAAATTTGAACCTGTTAGAAATTAAAGAGAAAGATCTTTAATTTCTCAGGGTAGGAAAGATTACTTAAAGAAGACAAAAATTAGCTAACCACACAATAAAAGATGGACACATCTGATCATATCAAAATAAAGGGCCTTTTTCATTAAAAGAAAATAATATTTAACATCTCAGGATAGGAAAGATTATTTAAATAAGACAAAAATTAGCTAACTATACAATAAAAGATGGACACATCGGAGCATACCAAAATTAAGGACTTTTTTCATCAAAAGAACATAATAAAGTGCAAAAACAAACCACACCCACTGAAAGAAGACATTTTCAGCACACAATACATAGCAAATAAAGAATATATAAAGATGATATACAAACCAAAAATTAAAAAGACCAATGACTCTTAGAATAAAAGGACAAAAGACATAAACAGGCATTGCACTGAAAAGAAAAAGTGAATAGTGAAAAAAAAAGAGATGCTTACCTGATTAGAAATTAGGAAAATATAAATTAAAACCATAATGAGATATGATTTTGCACTTACTGGATTGCCTAAAATTAAGATATCTTATAAAATCACGAGTTGTTAATGATGTGTGCTAATGAATGGGAAGTCCTATACACTATTAATGGAAGTGCAAACTGGTGTGCTACTTCAGAAAACAATTTGGCACTGTCTTGTAAAGATGAACATTCACACTCTGTACAAAGGGGCCATTCCACCCTTAGGTTTTGACATAGGCAATGTCCTGCTCTTATGTGTCCCAGGAAACATAAAAAGAATGAATGTAGAAGCACCGCTCATATTAACAAAAACCTGGACACAATCCATTGGCCAAAGGAAAAGAGCAGGAGTAGCTGTATAATCTAGAAATATCCTAGATTATAAATAGGGGGTGGGGGCAAATTTATGGATGTTCATGGTCTTATGTTCCATAGCTTATGAGTGTATTAAAATATTTTTATATCTTGATATACTTTTTTTTTTTAAAGATTTATTTATTTATTTAATTCTCCCCCTCCCCCCGTTATCTGTTCTCTGTGTCTATTTGCTGCGTCTTGTTTCTTTGTCCGCTTCTGTTGTCATCAGGGGCACAGAAAGTGTGGGCGGCGTCATTCCTGGGCAGGCTGCACTTTCTTTCATGCTGGGCGGCTCTCCTTACGGGGCGCACTCCTTGCGCATGGGGCTCCCCTACGCGGGGGACACCCTACGTGGCACCGCACTCCTTTGCGCGCATCAGCACTGCGCATGGGCCAGCTCCACATGGGTCAAGGAGGCCCGGGGTTTGAACCGCAGGCCTCCCATGTGGTAGATGGACACCCTAACCACTGGGCCAAGTCCGTTTTCTCGTATATCTTGATATACTTTAATAATTGTTAAAGTAAACTTCCTTACTTTTGTAAGGAAGATTGTGAGCTTGTAAGCCCAGCAAAGCTCTGTTTTTCACAGCAAACGCACAGCAGTTAACTAAATGAATTCTGTCAAGTCATGAAAACTCCAGCATGGAACTAATTTGGTGAGAAATGAATGATTCCTGGGACCTGTCTTTACTTTTCCCTACCTGAAGGCAAGGCCAATGTTTTGAAAGGTTAGTAGCCTGATAAGTGCATTACCCAAACAGGAGTTTGCAGCTTTTTTAAGTGGTAGTTGTATTACTTAGCGCTAACTCTCCCAGTAGGACTCACATAGATAAATGAAATCTTACCTGAAGACTAAAGAAATTCTGCCTTTATCATACAGTGGTTAAAAAGATAATGACATCCACAGAGATAGCATGATTGAACAGGCTTTCATGCCTTTCTATGAAAATGGAACCCATGGATGTTTCATTACAGCTGCCATTGAAATTGAAGATGCTTGCAGCAACATGGATCTCTAAGTTTGTTACTTTGAATGGATAATGGTAATAGGGTACAATATGCACCAGAGTGGAGGGGTATGTGAGACTGTGAGTGTGTGTGTGTGTGTGTGAGAGAGAGAGAGAGAGAGAGAAAGAGAGAGAGAGAGAGGTGGATGTGGGGGGAGACAGTGAGAGAGAAGAGAGGGAGAGGGAGAGAGAGAGAGGTGGATGTGGGGGGAGACAGTGAGAGAGAAGAGAGGGAGAGGGAGAGAGAGGCAGGGATAGAAAAGGAGAGACGGGAGATTTCTAGGCTTAAAATTGATGAGTAAATCAGTGGAATATTGGTCATTTTTCCTAGGATATCCTCCCTGGGATCTCTCATTGGGAGGGATATTCATTGTTTTTATTTGATATTGGGACTTCAAAAATTAATTGCACATGCCTGTTTGCCATTTTCTCTTTCATTCTCTGGGTTTTGGATTTGGATTTTGTCACTTTCCAACTGTGTGATTTTCCTGCTGCTCTTTGAGCCTCAGGACTAGAGTACTGAGAATAACCAAGTGACTGGCTTCTCAGGAGGATAAAGTGGGTTTCCACCTGCCCAGTGCAGGGCTCCCTGCTCAGGCATACAAGTGGGCACTGAGTAAATTCACATTCCCCTCTTCTGTTTTTTTGGCATTTCAGGTCCAGTGAGAGAGTTGATCAAAGCCTGGGAATTAGGCAAGGGCATTCACGGTGGTGTGTGGCTGCCCCTCTCCTGGATCAGTGTAGCTAAGGATATCCAGGGTTTCCATTTTGCTGCTGGTGACGCAACCAGGAGAGCCAGGAGTCCGAGGTCCTCTCGTAGTCTCTCACGCATGCCCGGAGCTATCCTCCCGGGCTCTCTGGACCGATCCGTAGGGACAACACGCAGGTGTCTCAAGGGCTGGCAACCAAGGACTTTCAATAGACTGTACTTGCCCGGGTCCCTGTGATCTGAGAATTCTGGCTGAGCAGTTGTTAATTCAAACAGCTCTGACAGAAACCCTTCTGCAGTCTTGTCCTTTTAATAGTACAACCTTTGCAGTTCATTTCTAGTGAGTAATTAGTAGCTTAACTGACTGAGAGCTTTACTCTGATTGAGAGCTCAATTCGAATATTTTTACCTTATGAAATACTCCCACTTTCTGGTTTGTCACATATATAATTAATTTCAGCTGTCTTGTAAGATTTGACAATAGCTGTATTTCTCCCAAGTTGTTTATTCCCTATAAATCAGGTTGAGTTACTTTCAAAGTGAGTGAGGAAGAAGTTGCCTTCTTAAAAAAAAAAGGCCAAAAAAGTTGATGCTTGTTTATTCATTTGATCTTCTGAGTGAAATATCTCTCATAAAAGTAAAGAAGGGAGGGTCCTCTTTCTCTCCTGTTTTTCCAAAATATGTAGTCAACAGACATTGTCAATATTTTAGGGTTCTAGAGTTTATACATGAGAATAGATTTTCAAAGTAAGATAGGTATTTCTCCCTGAAGAGATCTGAAGCAATGATGTCCTAAATGAATTAACTTCTAATGTACAGCAAACTAAGAAAACAGCTAAAAATCATAGAATTGCAAGATCTAGATGACTCGAATCCAAGAAGACACAATCCATCCTTAATATGTAGAGCCATATCATTATTTTAATTGACAGTGGAGAGCAGATATGCATCATATAATTAATGCAGAAGTCCCAAGCCCAAGCTCCAGGTAGCTAAAATTTTTCAAAACTGTTAAAGATATGAATATTGCCAGATATATTATTCATTCTATAATTTGACACCTAGTATAAGTTGGTGTAGAGCTTGGAGATAATAGAGACCATTGTTCCAGAGCTCCTCCAAAGAAAGATTATTAGCATTGAATAAAGCATGATTTTAAAATTATTTTTTCAAGGGATGCTAAAGAGGCTTTTTGATAGAAATTTAAAGCACAGCAATCAGAGACAATATAAGTACAATTATACTGTTAAATGTGAGGAACTATGCTCGATGGTGCTTTCATTTTTAGCCTTTTCCAGTTCTGTTGACCAGGACACTAGTTTTTAGATAATATCTCTATTTGAGTACAGCTTCAAAGTAATTTTCCCCTGCACATGGCAAAGGTCCATTACTTTCATTTCCATCTAGCACAGAACACTCGTTAGGATTATTTTGGGGCAGAACAAAAATAACACGTAAATCTCTTTCCAATATGAATGGGGCTGGACTGCGCCAGTTTACTCATGAGTTGGGAGATTTGGTTCTGCAAGTTTCGGTTTCTGGTCCTCTTAATATTGTCTGCACAGGGTTTGATAATGTTATGCCAACTCAGACACAGATTTATGAACCATTATATTTTTCCACAAGTTCTCTGTATTGAGCATTCTTACTTATTTAAAACCAGGTAAACATATAGTCTGTTTGTAAATACTGGTCATCTTTTAATTTTTATTAAAATAAAATTGATATTTAAGAAATATAGTATACAAGAGTGAGAGGGCTGTGCCAAGTTCTCATATTTGATAAATGGGATATACAGGAATATCATTCAGTTAAATGTGGATGCTCATCAGTAGAAAGAGCAACAGTTTTGTCTTTAAACCAATGAGTGAAGAGTACTTTGTAATTGTATGAGTGTTAAAATTTTTCTCTAATATTTAACAGTGAACTTAATTCAAATTTGATTTATTTTGCCTGACTTGCCAGGCATTTATCATTTAACCTATTATTCATACTTAATGTGTCATTATTAAGGTTAATTGCTATTTGAGAGATTGAAATCTCCCACATATAAAGCTTTGATACAATTGTATTAAATACATTTTTACTATTTATCTATTTCTAGTAAGTATATCCACATGCAGATCGGTATTCATTCATATTTTTTCTACACATATGCATTATTGATTGTTTTATTTTATAGGTTTAATTTCTCACCAAAAAAGTTTATTTGGAAGAAAAAATTGACTTCTCTCTTAACCTTGACATATTCCATGTAGAAATTATCTGATGCTTGAAACTAAGTTGATTTTATTTGTAAAACATGTCACTCATTGTATTCAATAAAATATAAAATAAGTTTATATTTTTAAAACATGTTCTCACCCAAATGCACTTATTTCCATTCTTAGGTAGAAATAGCCACTTCTAAGACATAAACACTTCTGCTGAGTCTCTGTTCTGTTTGCATGGATCTTAAGAGCAAGTGGGAATGTTCAGGAAGGACAGAGAGGGGCGCCAGACCATCAGGATGCCCTCCTGCTCTGAGCAGAGCCAGGCAATGTGGTCTACCATGCCCAGAGCCTCTGTGAGCACAGACTCAGTGTGATCCCTGTATATGTGGGCCAACTTTTTCCTCATGGTCTCAACTCTGAGATTTACCCCAAGCTTAACCCTTAGGAGAATTGACCTGACTCTAAGACGCTCCATCTTTAATGACTATTTACATGTTATTTTCCTTATTTTAATATTTTTAGCATCTGGAAAGCCACGTGGTTAAGGCAACCATGGGGTCTGGGCATTGGCACTGACTCTTGTTTGGGTCCCCGGTTTTATTTGGTGAAACTCCAAATGCATGCTTGTGTCACCTCGTTTTTGTGACCGAAAAACTACAAATATTCTTCTATTACTACCTTCTTGTCTTGCCTTTCTCACCAAGGTCCTGTTGACCTATAAGCTGTCTTCTTAATTTATCAACAACTCATTTTATTTCTACTGTCTATATTGATATCTTCCCCTCCTTCTACTCAATGCATCCTGCCTCTGATTTCCTTCTTGATTAGTAGTACCCTTTGGAAGCAACAGGCTTTCTCTTTAGTTAGATAACCATTTTCAAGTGACTCATGGCACCACACATTCTATTTAAGGCAGGGTAGGCTGGGTCATGTCGGGACAGGGTTGGGGCAAATTATTGGAAGGAATAAAAGAGCTACTGGTTGCTAAGCAATTCCTGAGCACGCTCAGAGTTCGCAGATGCTATCACACGTGGCATGAGACCTGGGACTCAGAGTGTAGTCAAGCATGATGACAGTGATTTATTAGCTTAGAGAAATTAGAAGGCTTCTGATAAGAAACAGAATATTCTTTCCTCTAGAAACAAAGAGAAAAGAACAGTAAAACTTACATCTTCAATGAAATCGAGAATTGGCTGGAACTCCAAAGTACAGCCTTTGAAGACCATCTGCCAAATATGGTGAAATTTTGGCCAATTGGAGGGAAAACACTGAGAGCCAGTGAATAGTGTTTCAAATCTTAAGAACAATCAGCAACTACCATTTGAAGAAGCAGGCAGGCCAAAGGAAAATCTGGGACCACCCTTGGTAGGGGAATGCGAGGGGAAGTTCCATATTGCAGGAAAGCTCTGAAGGAGCAATGGTCTATTTTCTTAGCATTCTGCAAAACTAGCCTCCTTACAGTGAGAAATAGTCTGGCAAAAAAGTAGGCTGGAGAGAGGACAGAAAACACGAAAACGTGCCGCATCTATACATTTATGTCCCACAGCATCCCTAGAGCCATGTAGGCTTCTCTAAGTGATACGCTCACTCCAAAGTGGGCTACATAACACTCTTGAAAAGAGGCATACTCAATCAGAGAATGAAAGCTATTTATTACTCAACATGCCAAGACTTGGGGAAAATGGCGACCCTGAAACCTTCAGAACAAACCTCGAAGGTAAAGTATGGTCAAACAAGAAATGAAACAACATGGAAAATGGAAGGATGAAGAGGAGGGAAGGACTGGCAGTCAGAATTTGATCCATTTGAAAATAGAAATACTTCTACTGCAGGGCCCAGCGGGTGCTGCCGAAATGGGCAAGTCTGTGAAAGCCGGGAAAGGGGCCCCGGGGCTGGCCGGCAGCCCCCCGGGAAGCAAAGCCGAGGTCGTGGAGCGCATTGATGGCGCCCCTCGGACGCCCCCGCAGCCCTGCGCCGGTGGCCGCAATCGACCGCTGCCCCCGCGAAGGGACAGCTGCCACGGGCAAGAAGAAAATCGCCGAGCGGTCAAAGACCAAGTCTTCCGTGAACGTTTATACCTACAATCACCTCATGCCCACAGTGGCCTCTGCGGATATCCCCTTGGACGAGACCGTTGTCAACCAGGATGTTTCAGAGACCCTGCTCTTCAACGCAAGGCCCGGCGCGAGGCCAAGGGCAAGTTCGAGGAGAGGTAGAAGACAGGCAAAAACAAGTGGTCCTTCCAGAGGATGCGGCTTTAAATATATTTTAAGTCATTAAAAATGTAAAAGTCTCTTGTGTCTGGCTGCTGCATGTATTAGACTGGGAAAAGGGGTGCATTTGTGGGATGAGAGACGCTGGATGGTAGAAGAGGGTCTGTGGGAAAAGGTAAAGTAAAACTTAAATCTACCTTAAAAACAAATAAAGAAATAAAAAATAGAAATAGGGCTAACAACTGTGGAGTTTATAATTATATAACATAAATATTATTGTGGGAATTCTCACCACTGGAAAGTCCCTAACGGAAGATGGCGCCTAGAGCTATCAAAATGGCGCCTGGGGCAACCAAAAGGTGCCAAAGTAGGAAAAGGGCCCCTGGGGCAATGACTTAGCATATAGCTCTGACGTATGTTTCACTCTGTCCAATATCATCTAATCAAACTCTTACACGGTCCTTCCCCTTAAACGCCCATAAAAGCTGTCGCATTTCCTCAATAAACCAGACCTGCGCTACCAACCCTGGGTCTCCGGAGTGGACTCTGTGTGAGAACTTTTGCTCTGTTCGCATCTCACCTCATTGCTGGAGTTGAGAATGCAGGGAACCTACTTTGGGTACTCTTTCCTATCTTCCACTCTTATTTCTATCTCCTCTGAGTACTTGGGTGCGCCTTCTCCGGTTGGACTCTTACTGACCCTCTCCACGGTCCCCTGTCTCCCCGCCTCAGCGGGGTCGAGCGAACGGCCTAAGTGGATGAGCAGGAAGTAGGCAGTGGACGGACCGTTGAGATAGCAAACCCTGAGGCTCTTCTCCCCCTCTAAGAACCTTCCTTCTCACCTCTGAGCTTTTACCTCAGAAACGGACATCCTTCTAGGAGTCCATCGTGATAGAAACAGGCCAATAAGAGAGGATCACTCTGTCCTACACAACCAACACGCAACATATTATGAATTTGTATTATATGAAAAATAATCTGTACAAAAATTGTGAGTTTTTGGTTAGAATAGGGAATATAAGTGCTCTCACATTCTCATTTTTTTATTGTAGAGAGGACAATATTTTTATTACAGAAATTTTATGTATATATTGATTATAAATACTCAAACATTTTTGATGAGTAACAAATCAACACAGAAATAATTTAGTAAATTACTTCAAATTATTCTTTAATTACTAAAAAAAGGAATTCTTTATAGTGTCATTATAAAAATTTTTAAAAAATTACCAACAGTATCAAAAATCAATTATAAATCTTTCAAATTAGTAAAGTGACAAAACCTACACAGAATATATTGCAAACATAGTGGGAAAAAGGAAGTGATAAAACCAAGAGCTTATATTATAAAATAAATTTAAAGAGTTAATACCAAACATTACATTATAAATGTAAAGGAAACATCTATAAAATAGATTCTTGGATTAATTTTAAAAGATATGAACTATAAGCTATCTCCAAGACATGTGCCAGGAAAAAAGAGATTAAAAGGATAAATATATATTAGACAAAGGCAAACAAATTAAGCACGGGTCATGATTATATAAGGATGAAATTTAAAAAATTTAAAACCAAACAAGAATGCTTAAAATAATGTGTACAAACCCAAATGGAGATCTAATATCCTTTCTTTTCTTCCTACTACGTAACAAAGCACTAAATGAAGCCAAACTGCAGAAAATGTCCAGAGGACTTAGCACAGAAAAAAAATGACACTCGGAATATTTAGTTAATGTCTTTTTTCTCATAAAAGATCAAATAGTAAAAAAATAAATAGGGACATAAATCCAAACATAATTATTAAAGTTGAGTACACATATATGCATTCAACCTTATATATTGAAATTAGAGAATTAAGTTCCTTTTTGACTGCCCATTAAATTTTAACAAAACACACAGGGAATCTAAGTAAATTACAAAGAGAGGGAAAAAAATCCAGGCGAGAATTTTGAATCACTGATGTCAAATTAATTTTCAATATAAGGTTTAATTTGTTCAAGACTGATTGCCCATGGCCTAGGTTGCAGAGAAGGAATTGTCCTTTTGCAAAAGTTCATGACAACTGGCTTCAGAGCAGTGCCTAGGCCATCAACCCTGAGCAATCACAAATGTCAACTTCTGCCTCCAGTCTTGCCAGGAGAGAGGTTGCTGTTTCCCTAACATGAATGTTGATGTACTGATCCTTGTTGATTACACAGGGACAATCCAAAGGCATGGATCCCAGTCCCTAATTATTCCAGGAACAGGTTGGGGATTTCCCTAAACACAAACACTGAGCTGACAGGACAGGTCTGAAAGCCAAGGTTCTGAATCTTTGTATTACTAGTGGGTCCTGATCGCACTAGAGGAGGATCTGGTACTTCCCTAATCATGCAGTGTAAAGGTTCCAGAATTGAAGGGTAAAGTTCTCTTGCCCAGACAGAGTCCAACTCATCTGTGACAGTTTGAACTTTTTGTGGATCCCAGAAAAGATCAGGCCATTAGAGCTAATCTATTCCTGTGCATGTAAATCTGCTGTAGGTGGGAACTCTTGATTAAATTTCCTCTGTTAAGGACCTTTGATTAGATTGCATGACCAGGGTGGGTCTTAATTTCCTTACTGAAGTCCTTTATAAACAAAGGACTAAAAAGTTGCAGACACAGGAAAAAAGCGGCAGAGAGAGATGAAACCCCAAAAAACTGAATGAGGTGCTGGAGGCAGGACTGGAGTCAGCAGAGCACAGAGGCACAGAAAGGGGTCCCAAAGAGGCTGAAAGAGATGAGACCAGGAGGAGAAGGGAGAGGTGAGCCAAGTGCCTGATAACCTACAGTTGAGCTTGGAGAGAGTATCTTTAGATGATGCTACCATGTGTCTGATCACCCACAATTGCAACTTGGTGAGATAGCACCTCTTGATTTGGACACTTTCATGGCCTCAGAACTGTAAGCTTTTTTTTTCTCTTTAAAGATTTATTTTATTTATTCCACCCTCTCCTTGCCACCTGTGCTTGCTGTCTGCTCTCTGTTTCCATTCTCTGTGCATTTTTCTGTGTCTGCTTGTCTTCTCTTCTTGTCTTCTCTTTAGGAGGCACCAGGAACCTGGGACCTCTGATGTGGGAAAGAAGCGCTCAATCACTTAAGCCACCTCAGCTCCCTGGTCTGCTACATCTCTCACTGTCTCTCCTCTGTGTCTCCCTTTGTTGCTGAGCCAGCTCTCTGGGGCATGGGCTGTCAGATCTTTGTGGCACAGGTCGTCAGTTCTCCATGGCACGGGCTGTCAGCTTCCTGTGGTGCGGGCTACTTTGCCTTCCCCAGGTTGATGGGACCCCAATCACTTGGACCACATCTGCTTCCCTGAACTGTAAGCTTTTAACCTCATAAATTCCCACTATAAAAGCCAACACATTTCTGGTACATTGCTCCCAGCAGCCTTTAGCAAACTGAAACACCATTCAAATCTTGGTGTGATGTCCTAGAACATGGTGGGTCAAGTTTGCTCCTGTATCCATGAGTGTACTAAAAAAGTTAGTGTATTTGCCAGGCAGCCATAAGAGCCCACAGCAGTTAGTGGAGCAGAATTTACAGCAAAACCCAGCAGCAGTTACGATTTTCCTCTGACCGCATACAGCTGCAGAGTAGATGCATGGAGATGGCAGAGAGGGTCATGGTTTAGCTAAGAGGACAGGACTGCATGAGAGAGGTGCATGGGAGACAAAGGTGGATGTAAGGGAGTGACTTCATTGTTTGACCATAACAGGTAAATTGAATCATGTATACCAAGAGGTGTTCTTAAACTTCATCTGTGTTCCTGTGGGTATGAACCTATTGTAATAAGGCATTTTGAAAATGTTATTCTCAGTGTAGGTTTTGGCCAGTGAATCAGGGCGAGTCTTAATCTGCATAACTGGAGGCTTTAAACAGAGACAGAGGGTACAATCAGAGAAACCAGAAGATATAGAAGCCACAGGTTAGACAAAGTCATAAGAGGAGGCTGAGGACATCGCCGTGTGATGAGGATGGCCATCACTGGAACACTATTCAGTCTGGGAGAAAGCATGGCCTTGACATCTTGAGTTCTAACTTCTACACTCTGAAATCAGGAGCTAATATATTCCTGTTTCTTAAGCCAACACATTGTATGTTATTTGTCATAGCAGCTCTGGCAAACTAAGACAGCATGGATGGAAGTTAGGTGATAAAGGGAGAACATGAGGACTTAGACTTTCTGACCCTGGATCTTCTCTCTTTCTTGTAGCTGACCCCTTGTAACACAATTAGAGCTCTTTGCCTTTCATTTGTACTTCACATGAAAATTGGCCGATAGGGTCCTCAGATTTCCATAGACCTTCCTTATAAGGCTGGATATGACTGCTGCCAGGCAGGTTCTGCTGTCTCTCGTATAAGCAAGAAATGTCTTTTGCCTCTTACGGATTTTAATTTTTTTTCTTTAGCCCCTAATGACACTTTATTCACCTTGCAAGGGATTATACACAGAACTACAAATCTAATTTCTCCTTAAAAATAGTTACAATTTTATTTCTGAAAATTATACCTTTTTAAAGAACAGAAGCCTTAGAATTGTCATTAGAAATAGTACTTGTCAGGACAAAACTATGTGTAATCAAATTATCACTTAGTATTTGAATATTAGATGATAAGAATCGTATGATAAAAATTTCAAGTTGGAAAAGCCAGCATATTACAATCTTATTTGGTTTTTAAAACTTGTTTTATTTAACAAGTAAGCCATATTTCAAGTGATAACTGGCAGATTCATTTGTAAAATTAGAACAATATGCCTTTCATGGAGGTTTTTGAACTCTAACCTTAAACAAAATCACATTCTATTCCTACTTTCTTTATATTCAAACATGTTTTTATGAGATGTCAACTGACCTAATCTTGCTAGAATGTTTACATGAATGCTATTTTGAGTTGACTAATGTTTGTTTTAAGTGAGGGTTTTAATGGTGAGGAATGCTACGGAATGTCTGTGATATGTGAGTCATTATTTCTAGAAAATTACTTTCATTGTATTCCAACACAATTCTTTGAATTTATTAGTGACTGTTGAAGGCTTAATTGACTACATAATTATGTAGACACTATTAATTCATGTAGCAATCAGTTACTGTGCACCCAAGGTGCACCAGGTACTGCACTACATGTGGAAGATACAAAGAGAAATATATCTTGGACCTTGCCCTGGAATCTGGGAAATAAACATGCCTGTAATGATGAAGGCGGCATTAGATCCATTTGAAAAATGATATTGGGAGAACTAAGGCAGAAATGAAATACTACCTGGAAGGGTGATTTGATACCAAAAGAACATCAAACATAAAAACATTTTGTGCATAATTATACATTTTTTTTCAGTTTAGCAAGGCATTTATGGAACATATGGTGACAATGCTTTGAAGGCAATGGTGCCTTGAGAATACAATTAATATGACAGTAATCTCTTTTGGGAGATGATACACAGATGTGAAAAACAATGTAGCACCATCAGCCAATATAGTGTTGAAAAATGGAAGTAGAAAAATAAGTGTGGGGTGATTTAGTCAGGAATGAGTCTGGAAACCAGGTCCTGAATTAGAGGAATGTTGTTTAAAGGAGATGAAGAAAGAAAATGGACTCTCAGTATCCAATCCCTTTCCTGTATAAAAGACCTTAAATGGTTTGAAGACTTTTGTTGATTCCCATATGCCCTGCTCCCCATACCACCCACATTTACCCCTGTTAACAACATCCTTCATTAGTGTGGTACATTCATTGCAATCTCATGGTCTTTTAAGAGCTTCTCCTTGGAACAGAACAATAAATAGGAGAATTTGAAAATATTTTTAAAAATGGTTTTCCAGTATATTTTATCTAGCTCTTAAGGTACATATATTTCCTATAACACTGTCTCAAAAAATACTCAATATTCAAAATGAAAATTATACATAGAGTGGGTGTAGCTCAGTGGTTGAGTGACTGCTCCACATGTAGGAAGTCCCAGGTTCAATCCCCAGTACCTCCTTAAAAAAGAAAAGAAAGAAAATTACAAGGTGTGTTAGTCAGTCAAAGGGGTGCTGATGCAAAATACCAGAAATCTGTTGGCTTTTATATAGGGTATTTATTTGGGGTAGAAGCTTACAGTTACCAGGTCATAGGGCATAAGTTACTTCCCTCACCAACATCTATTGCCACCTGTTGGGCCAAGATGGCTGCTGACGTCTGCTAAGAGTTCAGGCTTCTTGGGTTCCTCTTTTCCCAGGGCTCAGTTTCTCTCTGGGCTCAGAAGCTGTGCTCTCTCCACAAGGCCAGCTGCAGACTCTCAGGTGAATGGCTCTGTTTCTCTCCCCAGGTCTTCTGCTGCGTCTAAGGAGCTGTCTATTTCTCAGTGTTTTTCTCCTGTGTGTTAACTTTCCAGGTTCCAGGTCAAAGAACTCCAAACTCCCTACTCTCCATGAG
The DNA here is from genome assembly GCF_030445035.2 of Dasypus novemcinctus. Classification (NCBI taxonomy): domain Eukaryota; kingdom Metazoa; phylum Chordata; class Mammalia; order Cingulata; family Dasypodidae; genus Dasypus; species Dasypus novemcinctus. The sequence continues at coordinate 19,598,818 of NC_080686.1, forward strand.
TCCCCGCCCCCTTGTCCCAATCAAAGCCTTAATCATTATTTAATCAAGTAAAAGTAAAACCTCTGAATCCGGTACACTCTAATACGCTCAGCGAAAAGATCAGTTTACAAACATAATCTAATATCTATTTTTGAAATTCATAACCAACACAAAACTGCTACACAAGCCAATTTTACTTATAAAGATGGGGAAATTCTAATAAAATACTTGCAAGCCAAATCCAGTATAGTGTATTAAAAATGCACCATGAACAGGTATAGTTTATTTGCAAAAAGCAAGGATACTGCACTATTAGGAGTCTGACAATAAAATTCTTTATATTAACGAAGTATAGGACCATGTGAAATTACTAAAATATTTGATCAAAACAGCATTTGATAAAAAACTCTAAGTAAAAAAGAAAAGAACTTTTCTTAAAAAGAATTAAAAGTATTTATTTAAAGCCAACTGCTCCTAATCATTAAACAGAATAACATCATAGATTTTTCCATCAAACTGAGAAACAGACAGGGATGTCTGTTAATATTGCTATTATTCAAGAGTGTTTTGACACTTCTCATTAACACAAGGGAGGAAAGAGAAATAAGTGGTATAAATATTGGAAAAGAAGAGACAAATTCTAATTATTTGAGGATAATTTAATTGAATAGTAAGAAAACCCAAGAAACTCAATAAAGAAATGCCTTAGTCCTAATGAAAGTTTTAGTAATAGTAGGTAGACATGAGATTTCATATATATATATATACATGTATGTTTATCTATACATTATATACACATATATATGAAACTATATATTCTATGATATTTTACATTACACATAAATTTTTAAATTGTATATTTGTAGTACAACACAATATGTATTATTCTATTCACCTATGAATGTCTTCACATAGATCTGGTTACTATTTGAAGAAAAGTACTAACTTGGTAATTAAGGACGTAAAAGAAAACCAGAATACCTACTGTGCTCCTGCATGGCCAACTTTAATGCCATATATATACATACAATGCAACCAGAATCCCCTTTTTTTGATTTTCTAATTTTAACTTTATGTGGGAAAAAAACTGTGGGAGTATATTAAAAAAAAAAAACATTGTTGGTAGGGATTTGTGTAACTAAATATTAACATGACCATAGTCAGACATTACAATATAAGTACCTAACATCATACTCAATGGTGAAGGACTGAGAGCATTCCCCTGAAGATCAGAAACAAGACAAGGGTGTCCACTTTTGCCACTTCTGTTCAACATTGTATGTTTCAATTTATAGGAAATATCCAGAATAGGCAAATCCATAGAGAGAGTGTAGGTTATTGATTTCTAGGGAGTGGGGGAGAAAGGCTATAAGAAATGACTGCTAGTGAGGGCAGAATTTCTTTTTGGAATGGTGAAAGCTGCCGGAATTAAATAGTGGTGATTGTTGCATAATTTTGTGAATACACAAAGCATCACTGAGTTGTACAGCTTAAAAGGGTGAATTTTATAATAAAGGAATTATATCTCAAATTATTAAAAAAAGAAAGTTTGAGAAATTTTTTAAAAGTATGATACTTCCAGGGCAATAAATAAATAGATTTCTCCAGAAAAAGATACATACACACATATATATAGGAACTTAAAATATGTTAAAGTCACACTACGAATCAATGAACAAAGTGAATTCTTCAATAACTGATGTTGGAAAATTGGCTTTTTTATTTGGAAGAAAGTAAGGTTAGGCTTCTACTTCTCCCTATGTTAATATGGTAAGAAAATGAATTATTACAAATAGCAGGTGTTACATTTGGAACTCAAATGACTGAAACCTAACAAAGGAAAAAGAAAAAGAAGAAGGTGAGCGAAGGACATTGCTCTCCAGGAAAGAGAACGTCTGTGATTGACATGGCTGGTGGGGCTGACAGCCCACCCAGGCTGTGCAAAAGTAAATTCCAGTGGGACCTCAATACAAAAAAGAAAACCGAAAAGCATTAGAATAAAATTTAGAAAAATATTTATATAGTTTGAGTCCAGGGATGGCCATCTTATTAGAAGGTAAAAATCATAAAGGAAACAACAGTGGATTTCTTAATACAATATTTTAAAACAGTATACCAATAAATGGCACCCTACAAAATCAAGAGAAAACTATTTTCAGCTGAAATATCCAAGTATGTCTATCCCTAATACATAGTCCATGAAAAATAAAGAGAATAAGGATCCATGAAAAATAAAGAGAATAAGGATCTGAAAAGCTGTTCATAAAATAGAAACTGCAGACCAATAGAGCTAGTATTTAAAGACATGAAAATTAAAAAATCAGGGTGAGGGAAATTTCTTTTTCTTCATCACACATTGATATCTTTATGTGCCTGTCAGGAGTCTTGTCTGCCTTGGTGTATCTTCCCAGCCACTCTCTTTCTGCCCAAGAATCTTTTGCCAAGTATTGATGGAAATCTTCTCACTTTAGGTTTCTGACCAAAAGGTTTTATTTACCATACTGCTTTCTCTTCCTTCTTGGTCTTAGAGAATTAAGGTCTTCAGGATTATTTCTTCTTCCTCCCACATACTTGTTAGTTAATACAACATGTAATGCAATGGTTAATACGTTAAGGGTAACCCCTACTAGTGCCTACTGTGAAACTATTAAAAGCATGAATTCAATTTATATGTATTGATTTGGAAGGGTAGCAACAACATATATTTAAGGAAAAAAGGAAATCACAAAATAATATGAATAGAAAGGATCTCATTTTAGTTAAAAAAAATGGTGCATGTAAGTACAAGCAAAGAAAGGTAGAGAATGAGAAACAGATGCCATCATGGGAGTGGTATTGGGTGGTGCCTTATGGAGACTATTAATTTCTTTTTTTTTTTAATATTAAAAAAAAATTCTCTCCCCCTCCCACCCCCCCACCTCCCCACCTCCCCAGCCCCCCACCTCCCCACCCCCAGTTGTCTGCTCTCTGTGTCCATTCGCTGCATGTTCTTCTGTGACCGCTTCTATCCTTCTCAGCGGCACCGGGAATCTGTGTTTCTTTCTGTTGCGTCATCTTGTTGTGTCAGCTCTCCGTGTGTGCGGTGCCAGTCCTGGGCAGGCTGCACTTTCTTTTGCGCTGGGCGGCTCTCCTTATGGGGTGCACTCCTTAGCGTGGGGCTCCCCTATGCGGGGACACCCCTGTGTGGCACGGCACTCCTTGTGCACATCAGCACTGCACATAGGCCAGCTCCACATGGGTCAAGGAGGCCCAGGGTTTGAACCGTGGACCTCCCATGTGGTAAGCGGACGCCCTAACCACTGGGCCAAGTCTGCTTCCCTATCAATTTCTTTTTAACTACATCTCTGTTGTGTTAACTATCATAATGAGCAATTGTTATATTTGTAACTCACATGACTGAAATTTTAAAATAACAAAAAAGAATAAAGTGAGCTAAGGGCATTACCCTAAGAATATCCTGGTTGAGCTTTTGTGGACCCCAGAAAATCTTGTTCTTTAAAGCAAACCCATTCTTGTGCCTATAAAACTATTTTGTGTGGTGGGATATTTGGTTAGATTCAGTTAAGTGACATTTTTATTAGATCAGTTTTCATTAGAACAGCATATAAAAACAAATATTCACAATGATCAAGTGCATGTTATTCCCTGGCATGCAAGGGTGGTTCAACATAAGAAAATCAATTAATGTAATAATACCATATTAACAAGTTTGAAGGGAAAAAAATCAAATGATCATCATTATTGATGCAGAAAAAGTATTTGACAAAATCCAGCATCATTCCTTGATAAAAACACTTTAAAAGGTATAGAAGGAAAGTTCCTCAATATAATAAAGGGCATATGGGAAAATCCCACAGCCAACATAGCACTCAATAAGGAGAAGTGGGAAGCTTTCCTTCTAAGATGAGGAGCAAAACAAGGATGCCCATTTTCACCACTGTTATTCAACACTGTGCTAGATGTTCTAGCTAGAACAATTAGGCTAGATAAAGATATAAAAGGCATACAAATTGGAAAAGAGGGAGTGAAACTCTCATCATATACAGACGACATGATCCTATATTTAGAAAATCCCAAAATATCAACAAAGGTACTTGAGCTAATAAATGAGTTCAGCAAAGTGGCAGGATACAAGATCAACATGCAAATATCAGTAGTGTTTCAATGCACAAGTAATAAGCAAGCTGAGGAGGAAATCAAGGGAAAAAAAATCCATTTACAATAACAACAAGACTCAAATATCTAGGAATTAAATTAACCAAGAATGTAAAGGATCTGTATTCAGAAAACTACAAAACCCTGCTAGAGGAAGTCAAAGAAGACTTGAAAAAATGGAAAGATGGTCTGTGTTCATGGATTGGAAGACTAAACATAATGAAGGCATCAATTCTATTCAAACTGATTGTTAGATTCAATACAACACCAATCAAAATTCCAACAGCCTATTTTACAGAAATAGAAAAGTCAATCACCAAATTTATTTGGAAGGGAAAGGGGTCTCAAATAACCAAAAACACCCTTAAAAGAAGAGCAAATTTGGAGGACTCACACTCCCTGACCTTGAAGTTTTTTATAAAGCTACAGTGGTCAAAACAGCATGGTATTTGGCATAAAGATAAATACATTGATCAATGGAATTGAATTGAGAGTTCAGAAATAAAGGCTCACTTCTATGGACACCTCATTTTTGATAAGCCTACCAAGTCCACTTTTCTGGGACAGAATATTTTCTTCAACTAATTGTTCTGGGAAAATTGGATATCCATAACCAAAAGAATGAAAAAGGACCCCTATATCACTCCCTATGCAAGAATCAACTCAAAATGGATCAAATACCTAAACATAAAAATCCAGGACCATAAAATGCCTAGAAGATAATGTAGGGAAACAGCTATAAGACCTTTAAGTATGTGGAGGCCTCTTAAACCTTACACCCAAAGCATGAGCAACAAAAGGAAAAATAGATAAATGGGGCCGCCTCAAAGTTATACACTTCTGCACTTCAAAGGAATTTGTGAATAGAGTAAAAAGGCAGCTTACTAAATGGGAGAAAACATTTGGAAATTACACATCTGACAAGAGTCTAATATCCATGATAGATAAAGAGATCATACAATTCAAAAATTAAAAGACAAATGAAGGAATTGTGGGAACATGGCATTGGCTATGTAGATAAGGCTCAGTGCTCTCACAAAAACAATGGAGAAAGCACCTACAGCTGTGAGAGGGACCTGCTTTTGGGGTCAGCAGTCCAGGACAGTGCTTCACAACTCCCAGGAGGGTGCGGTACAGAGAGACAGAGAAAGCGAAACTACAAACTGTGAGTTACCTCCTGCTGCCAGTAAGGGCTCCCTCCCTCACCCTCAAGATAGTCAATAGCAGTAACACCTATGGCACATTGAAGCTGACTGATAGGGCAGCAGACATCTTCCTCCTCACCAGTTGATACTGGGGAAAGGGAGGGGAAGTCAGGGGGCTTTACTTCAGTGAAATCAGCCATCTGAGCCCAGTTTGAATCTCCACTTTGGCCAAACAAAAACAAGGAATACAAAGATACTCCTCTGTGGAAACTTGTGCCAACAAGCACCATCTGCTGGCCAGTCTGGAAATTACATAGAAACTGCTTTTAGAGCTCTCATTACCCCACCCCTGGGAGAAAGTCTGCACCCAATTAGTACCCCATTAGTGAGTTCCTGGTATAGTTTCTGGTAAGTTAAGCTGGGCAATTTTAAAGACTTAAGATAACTTGAACCAAATATCAAAGAGCTGTGAAAAAATAATAATAATAGGCAAGAGAGAGAAAATGTCCATTAGAGAAAATTCACCAACATATCTGATGCTTAGACATTAGCAAAAAATTACCAGCCATACTAAGAAACAGGAATAGATGGCCCAGCCAAAGGACCAAACCAAATATCCTGAAGAAATTAATGATTTAAGACATTAATCTATGATAATCACACAACTCTCCTAAATCAATTTATTTATTTATTTTTAAATGTTTTTTTAATTTTTTAAAAAGATATATAGATTACACAAAATGTTACATTAAAAAATATAAGGTATTCCCATATGCCCCACTCCTCGCACCTCTCCCCCCTTCCCCACATTACAACTTCTTTCATTAGTGTGGTACATTCATTACAAATGATGAACACATTTGGGGCATCCTAAATCAATTTAAAGAATTTAAAGAAAATATACCTAAAGAGATAAAGGATATTAAGAAGACACTGGGTGAGCATAAAGAACAATTTGAAAGTCTGCAAAGAAAAGTAACGGATGTTATGGGAATGAAGGCGTGATTGATGAGATTAGAGGCACGTAAAAGCAGATTTGAACTGCTCAAAGACAGAATTAGTGATTCTGAAGATGGAACATCTGAACTGGAAAATACAGGAGAACAGAAAGAGAAGAGAATGGAAATAATGGAGCAGGGTCACAGGGAATTAAATGACAGTGTGAAATGCAAAAACATACACATTATCAGTGTTCCAGAAGGAGAAGAAAATGGAAAAGGAGCAGCAAGACTATTTGAAGAAATAATGACTGAATGCTTCTCTCCCCTTATGAAAGACATAAATTTCAATATTCAAGAAAGACAATGCACCCAAACAGAAAAACACAAATAGACCTACCCTGAGACAACTACTATTCAGAAGGACAAATATCAGAGATAAAGAGAAAATTTTGAAAGCAGTAAGAGAAAAGAAAACATCACATACAAGGGAAACTCAATAAGATTAAGTGCTGACCTCTCTTTAGAAACCATAGAGGAGAGGAGAAAGTGGTATGATATATTTAATGTATTGAAAGAGAAAAACTGCTAGCCAAGAATTCTGTATCTGGCAAAGCTGTCCTTAAAAAAATGAAGGGCAGTTCAAAGTCTTCACAGAGAAACAACAAACTGATAGAATATGTTATCAAAAGACAAGAATTACAAGAGATACTAAAGGGAGTACTGTAGCCTGAATGGATAAAACGAGGGTGAGAGACTTGGAGAAGAGTGTAGAAATGAAGAATATTAGGAAGGGTAAAAAAAATAGTCTATAGTATGATATGACATCTGAAAGCCAAAGGTCAAAATGGGTGAAGTAAGTAATGCCTTTACAGTTATAACATTGGATGTTAATGGCCTGAACTCTCCCATCAAAAAGCACAGACTGATAGAATGGATTAAAAAATATGCCCCATCTGCATGTTGTCTACAAGAGACTCAGCTCACACATAAGGACACAACCAGGCTAAAAAGGAAAGGTTGGAAAAAGATATTCCATGCAAATAAAAACCAAAAAAGAGCTCGAGTAGCAATATTAATATTGGACAAAATAGATTTTAAATGCAAAACTTTTATAAGGGATTAAAAAAGGTCATTATATTTTAATAAAATGAAATATTCAGCGAGAAGAATGATTTACAGATTCAATGCAACCCCAATAAAAATCCCAACAGTATTTTTTGCAGAAATTGAAAAGCCAAAAAAAAAAACTTTATTTGGAAGGGTAAAGGACCCTGAATAGCAAGTAAATACCTTAAAAAAACAAATCTGTAGGACTCTTGCTTACTGACTTGAAAGCATATTACTTAGGTATAGTAGTAAAAACAGCATGGTACTGACATAATGACAGACAAATTGACCAATGGAACCGAATCAAGAACTCAGAAATTGATCCTCACATCAACATCAGGCAATTTTTGACAAGGATGTTAAGCCCACTCAGGCTGAGTCAGAACAGTCTACTCAACAAATGGTGCTGGGAGAACTCGATAGCCATATCCAAAAGAAAGAAATAGGACCCCTATCTCACACCTTATACAAACATTAACTCAAAATGGATCAAGGACTTAAATATAAAAACAACAACCATAAAGCTCCTAGAAGAAAATGTAAGAAAACATCTTCAAGATATTGTGGTAGGCCTTAGTTTCTTAAACCTTACACCCAAAGCACGAGCAACAAAAGAAAAAGTAGATAAATGGGACCTCCTCAAATTTCAACACTTTTGTGCCTCAAAGGATTTTGTCAAAAGGGTGAAAAGACAACTGACTCAATGGGAGAAAATATTTGGCAATCACATATTTGATAAGGGTTTAATATCTATGATATATAAGGAAATCATACAATTCAGCAATAAAAAGACAAAGGATCTGATTGGAAAATGGGCAAAAGACTTGAAAAGACAATTGCTCAAAGAAGAAATGCAAATGGCAAAGAAACACATGAAAAACTGTTCAACTTTACTAGCAAATAGGAAAATGCAAATCAAAACCACAATGAGGTATCATTTCACACCTTTAAACTGGCTGCTATCAAAAAGTCAGGAAACTGTAAATGTTGGAGAGGATGTGGAGAGATAGGAATGCTTATTCCCTATTGGTGGGAATGTGGAATGGTAGAGCTGTTGTGGAGGACTGTTTGGCAGTTCTTAAGGAAGTTGAATATAGACTTGCCATGTGACCCAGCAATACCATTGATAGGTACATACCAAGAAGAACTGAAAGCAGTGACATGAATAGACATCTGCACACCAATGTTCATAGCAGCATTATTCACAATAGCCAAAAGTATTCATAATCGCCAAAGGATGGAAGCCATTCAAGTGTCCATCAACTGATGAATGGATAAACAAACTGTGAAGTATACACATGATGGAATATTATGCAGTGGTAAGAAGAAATGAAGTTGTGAAGATTATGACAACATGGATGAACCTGAAGGACATTATGTTGAGTGAAGCAAGCCAGACACAAAAGGAAAAATACTGTATGATTGCCCTATTATGAACTAAATATATTATGTAAAATATGAGTATGGGTAGAATTGTATATAGAAGACCAGTTTTCCTTGAAGTTCAACAAATGTAAGTTAATACTACACAATGTTAATATCAGACAAAAAATACCCGAAAACATTATACTAAGTGAAGGAGACCAGATACATAGTACTACAATTGTATGATTCCATTTATATAAAATGGAAATATAAATCAATTCATAAAGATGAAAGGAGATTAGTGGTTGTGTAGGTCTGAGGAAGGAATGCTAAGGGTTTAGAGTCTTTCTTTTTGGAGTAATGAAATTGTTCTGAAATTTTAAAGATGATGAATGTACAACATTGTGATACTAAAAGTCATGGATTACACGCTTTGGATAGAATAGACAGAAACAGCAGCTATGTACAGTGGGGGAAGCACAGAGATTGAGAGGTGAGGAGCTTTCTTGTTTATTTGTTTGTCTGGATGTTTTGTTTATTATTATTATTATTGAAATAATGAAAGTGCTCTAAAAATGATTGACATGATGAAGGCACAACTATGTGATTATGGCAAATACCATTGATTGTACACCTTGGATGAGTTGTATGCTTTATTAATATGTATCAATAAAATTGATTAAAAAATACAGTATTAAAAAAAAGACAATGACCCAATTAAAAAATGGGCAATGCTTGTTGACTTTTGGTAATAATCTCTCAGTAACCTTGGTCAAAAGGGGCAAATATTAAATATAAATGAGTTTCTATGGCTAAAAAAAATTTTTAAGGGGCAAAAAACCTGAATAGATATTTTTCTAAAGAAGTACGAATGGTAAAATAACACATGAAAAAGATGTCCAGCATTGCTGGTTATTAGGGAAATGCAAATCAAAACTATAATGAGATATCATTTGACACCTATTAGAATGGCCACTATTAACAAAATAGAAAATGTCAAGTGTTGGACAGGATATGGAGAGATTCCCACTGATGGTGGGCATGTAGAATGGTACAACCACTGCAGAAGTCTGTTGGGCGGTTCCTGAGGAAGATACAGATCTACCATGTAACCTGGCAATACCACTCCTAGATATATACCCGGAAGAACTAAGAGCAGTGACTCGAACAGACATCTGCACACCAATGTGCATAGCAACATTATTCATGAGCCCTGAAAGATGGAAACAACGCAGGTGTCCATCGACTGACGAATGGATAAACAAACTGTGGTACATACACATGATGGAGTATTATTCAGCTGGAAGAAGAAATGAAGCTGTGAAGCATATGACGACATGGATGAACCTGGAGGACACAATGTTGAGTGAAGCAAGCCAAACACAAAAGGGCAATTATTGTGTGATTTTGCTATTATGAACTAAATATAATGAGCAAACTCATGGAGTTATTAGCTAGAATATAAGTCACTAGAGAAAAGAATGTGGTTATAGAATGGAAAACTGAAGTTTAATCTACAGAATTGGTAAAAAGGTGTTTATAAATGTTTGGAAATGAACAGAAATGGTGAATAGTACAAAATAGGATTTGTAATTAGTGGTGCTAACATATAGGTATGAGAGTGGTTTGATTTTAGTTGGGTTTTTTTTTTTTTTAAGTAATGAAAATGCTCTAATACTGATTGAAGTGATGAATGCATAACTCGGTGATTATACCAAATGCCACTGATTGTATACCTTAGATAAATTGTATGGTATATGAACAAAAAACCTAAGAGTGGGTTGGGGGGAACATACACCAAATTAAGATATGGACCATAGTTAGTAGCAATACTTTGACAATGCTCTTTCATAATCTGTTACAAATGTTTCACAACAGTGCAAGGTGTTTGTGCTGGCCTGATGTGTGGGAGCCCCATATGATGTTATTCACGTTTGTTTTGTAAAGTCACAGCTTTTACTCTCCCCTTACTGTTTATTTATGCTCATGTATGAATGATATAGTTCAATAAATTGTTTTTAAAATGAAAAACAAAAAAGCCAACCCATTTCTGGCATTTTGCATTGGCAGCCTTTGGAAAACCAAAACAGAGAGGGAATGGCAGCTCTGCGATCGATGCTGCCTGGTCATCGGGGTACTTTTCCCAGGTAGCAACTACCTGGGCTTCCAGAGAGACAGAACCAACAGGATGCTTAGATATCAGGAGACTTGTAAGAACGGGCTCATGCAGCTCTAGGGGCTGGTAAGTCTGAGCTCCCGAGGGCAGGCAGCAGGCTGAAAACGGGGGCAGGTGAAGCCGTGTCGCCCGGGGAAGGCGGCTAGCGAAGCAGAGGGGCGATTCCTCTCCTCCAGCTGACCGCTGAAGCCCTCAGGACCCGCCTTTGGCACCTCCAGGGCCTGGATGAGCAGGCCGCCCACGCTGCTGAGGGCCGCGTCCTTCAGGGCCTGGAGGGCGAGCAGCCAGATGCCGTCCGCGGGTAGGAGGCAGAGCCGCCCCGGGATGCCCCCGCAGGAGCCCCGCGGCCAGCGCTGGCCTGGCCGAACCACCCGAGGCGTCAAAGCCAAGGGGACGCGGGGCGGCGCGTCACGGAGGCCCATCGCTGCGCAGGGCGGGCATCAGCTTTCCCAGACCCGGCAGTGGACTTCTTTTTTTTCCATCCACAGAGAACTGATTGTCCTCTTGGCGCACTCACCAAACCCGTAAGACAAGAATCCATGATTCGAATGCTACCTTAGCAGTGCCCCACCGGGGGAATTCTCCAGTGAGGTAGTTATTTGTGTCTGCAGCCTAAAGACACCAGGGGACTCCAGAATAATAATGACGAAAGCTGCCATTACCGGGACTATGTCAGCCCAACCACAGGCTCTTAGCATTCCCGGCTCTAGTCCCACCATGGTCCTTGTATCTTTCTAGATCTTTGCAAGAGTGCCACTGAAGTAGGGGACGTTGGGAAACTCAGGGCATGATGGATCCCTCTAGGTTCTTGGCTGAAAGGAATTTAAGAACGTGCTGGTTTAGTTAAGCCAGTAGTTTATTGAGAAAATGGGAGACGAGAACAGAAACGGGAGAAGAGAACAGATGACGCACCCCCCCAGGCGTAGGTGCTGGCTGCTCCAGGCAGAGGGCGGCTGGGCTTGGGAGGTCCCTCGTCACCACACAGTGAGCTGGTCATCGTCCTCCCCGTGCTGATGCCTGGGGGAGGGCCCCGAGGCGTGCTGTTCTGATTGGTCACCCCACAAGGCAGCTCCCAGGGGGCCCACGTTGAGGCCCCTTGAGGGTCCTGGGGGCTTTCCCCGGACCCTGAACGAGAGCCATTCCACGGGCTTGTCGGGGCTGGGTTCTCCATCCTTCCGCAGCTCTCCTGGTCCCTCAGGGGCTGTCCGGGTGGGGTGCCATGGCCACGTGTTCCGTGGCCACGTGTTTCGTCAGGTTTTAGACTTGTCTTCCCTTTTTTGAAACTAACTTGCCTCACCAGGCACATGCAGATGACCAGGAAGCTGTTTTTGAATGGATGGTTGCTTCTCCCTGCCTCTCTCCATCCACCTTTCCTCCCTTCTCCCTCCATCATTTCCCTGCCCCATGGCCAACATTTTATTCCAGAGACCGTCTGTGGCTTAACTAGAGAACTCACCTCTTTGGTAACTTCAGCACCCAAAGCAGCCAGATTCCAGTCCCCTCCTACACAGGGCAGATGCTGGACAGACCCCACCAAGCCTGACCTTGGACTTTCTCTTTTTAGGCTTTTGGCATTGCAAGAACCTTCATTTCAGACACGGGTTTTTTTTTCATTTTTGAAGGAAAGTATTAGTAGTGACCTTTGGCCCAAAATGTTTTCCTCATTCAAGCTGACTGTGTTTTTCCTTCTTTGGGATCTATTCTGTGTCTTAAAATTTTTGTTGAATGCTGATTTCCATAGGGCCTTCTTTTAGTCTAATATTTGTAACCTCTTATCCAAGAACTGGGAGAGCCAGAATAGTCTCCTACAGCATTAAAAATATCACTCACTAGGTTTGACAAGTTGAAAAAAAAGCCTGTCTGTTTGCAAAATCAATATCCTAATTTTAATTATAGAGTAAAAAATATATAGATATTGTTTTTAAATGTAGAAGGAAAATTAAGTTTAACTATACTTTTGGCAGATGATTCTAGCCCTAAACAAAGGGTAAAGCTCTGGTTTATATTTGGTTAGGAAAATCAGTAGAAACATGATAGAAATGCATCATTAACATTCCAAAGAGTAGTTTTCTTTAAAAAAAAAGTCTCCTTTCTTTCTCCCCACATTGCTAGGCTCACAATAGAAAAGTAACAATTCTTCTTTTTTAAAAAACTAAGAAATGCAAAGTTTTCATATAATATGTTATTAAATCTGAGTAAGTGCAACCCACAAAATAGTTCTCCTTATATTTTAAAGCCAATTTGTTTAAAAAGCACCATCACTCTGAATGACAACTCTTTCTCAAACACCTGGGCTGCCCAGCAAGTACAAACATGAATGCAATCCTGCTAGGAATGAAGACATCTGCTCACCTGTGGTGAGATTTTTGCTATACTAGTGCAGCCAAGTCTCAGAGTGATAGCACCTTTTATGGCTGAGATGACTCTGAGAGATTTAGAAGGTTGAAATAGCCACTGCTCTTACCCAGCACTCACCGTCATTCCAGTTATAAAAGCCTTGGTCTCTCCTTCAAGCAGTCTCTTTTCATTCTGCCTAATATTTAAGATTTTGCTGGCTCTTATCTTTGGGTCCTTATAGACATCCAGCTAAGAAAACTTCACTACTGCACTGTATGACTGGGTAGCAACTAACCATGTGATGACTACTGAAACTAAAATTAAAACTTGATTCATTGAAGTTCTGAAACATTCTACAACATGGATGAATCTTGAGGACATCATGTTGAGTAAAAGAAACCAGACATAAAAGGACAACTATTTCAGGACCTCAAAAGAAACAATTATAATATGCAAATTCACAGCCAGACGTTAGAATCAGAATGTGGTACCCTCCGGACAAATTGACTTGTATTAACACTCACAGAAACTCTCTGAGCTTCTGGGTCTAGTGTGTTTATTGGAGTTTTATTATATAAGCAGGTTTGATTAAATCAATGTTCACTTGGTTGGACCCAACCTCCTGCCCATCCCCACATCTCTCCTGTTACTCCCCAGGTCGGGCTGATCTGAGGTGGCTCGAAGCCACAAAATCCACATCATGTGGTTGATTTCTCTAGCCTGGCCAGCTCCCAACAAGCATCATTTCATTAGCATAAACTATCAGATGTGGTCTGGAGCCCACGATGAATAACAGGACAATCTTATTACCAGAAATTCCAAGGATGTTAGAGGTTCCCTCCCAGGAACCAGGGACAAAGACCAGCTTTGTGACACACGTATTCTTAATGTCTCAGCTAAGGGGTTACTTCCTCGGGACACCCTGCTCGCTGATTTTACATCCTTATGCTTATACCTTCAACACTTGTAAATGTTTCCTTGCCTTTTGGACTCTTCCCCTGAACAGGAAGTTTCTTGGGGGTAGTGCCAAAGAAAAATTGTACCAGGCAATGAAAAACAGGCAAGAATGACTTTATTCAGCCATATATTTTGAATATAGCCTTCTGGTCTCTCTCCCTCTCTCTCTCTTTTTCTCGCTCTATCACAATAAGGAAGAAAGAGAGGTCTCAGCTTACTTGAAGCAGAGGGCAGGAGAGTTTTTAAGGACTGGAGAGAGCTAATGGAAGAGGACTGGAGAGCAAGGTCAAGTAATGGAGTATGGCCATTACCTGATGTTACCTCCTGAGTTTATTGTGGAGGCCAGGTGAAACAGCTTCTGCCCAGATTCTGTAGGAGCCCAGGTGATGGAAGTCAGGGGCTCTGATGGTTTGAAGCTGTCTGGTCCCAGGAAAGGATGCTCTTAGAGTGAACCCATTCCTGTGGGTGTGGACATATTATGAGCAGGATCTTAAGTTAAAATGTGACCTAACTCATGCAGGATGGGTCTCAATCCTCTTTCTGTAGTCCTTTATTAGAGGATGAAATTCAGACAGAGAGAGAGAAAGCCACAGAAGCAAAAGAGAAAGCCATGGAAGCAGGATGCTGAAAACAACAAAACCTGGAAGAGAAGGGAGAGACCAGCAGATGTTGCCATGTGCCTTGTGACAAAGAAGTCCAGAGATTGCCAGTAGCTGGTCTTTGGGAACAAAGCCTCACCTGATGAGGCCTTGATCTGGACATTTTTATCAGTCTCAAAACTGCAAGCTTGTAAGTTAATAAGTCCCCTTTGTAAAAGCCAACCCATTTCTGATGTATTGTTTTCAGCAGCCTAGCAAACTAGTACAGAGACCTGGAGACAAGGAGAAGCCTGTTCAAGGTTTCATCAAGCTAAGAAGAAGTTAAGGCCATCTTGGACAGTAAAACAATGGATGGAAGATTTCTTAACCTATACAGGTTTTTGAGGATCACAGGGTTCAGGAAAAATTGAACATCTTCAGTAGAATGTTTTAATCCTTATCTCTGTATCCATAGCAAAAACACAGTGCTTAGAAGGTTAATTGAGTAATTGAAGGAACTTCTTTTCCTTCTAAGATTCACTCCTTGCCTACTTGGAATTGATCTGGAAGTGTTTTACTGATTTTTAGGATTTTTCTTAGAAATATACAAAAAGCTAGATTTACACAGTTAAAGGGAATCAAGAGGTTTGCACAGAAACCTGCTATTACCCCAGATTTTCCTTAGGTTCTGTTCAGCAGGTTGAGGCAACAAGACTGGACCTGGGTAAAACTGGAATATGTTATGACCACCTCCACCCAAACCTCAGTGGAAATTTGGCTGCCTTCATTTTCTATTATACCCTTTCTATCTCCTAACACCATACCCACTCTATGACTTCTTTTTAAGGGTAAAGCAACTGAGTGGAAACAAAATACAATCAAGTAAGTACTTTAGAATCATGCAGACTTTTAAAAGCTATTTCTTAATGGGTTTTCTTACTAGAAAATGAATTTACTAAAGAAGTTACACTCAAAATTTAACTGAGAGTTACTCTAAATCAGTGCTCATCAAATGAAGGCAAAAATAAGAACCACCTGCAGTGTCTGTTGAACCACAGATGCCTAGGTCCCTCTGCTGGAGATTGGATTCAGCAGATCTGGGGGGAGATTGACCATCTGTTCTTCTAGCATGCTCCCCTGGGATGCTGATGCGTTAAATCTGCATATGACCAAATCTCTCTGAAATCAGGGTTGACTTTCCTCCATTTTCTGCCATAAAACACGAGGATAATTTCCACTTCATGTTTCTTAGCACACAACAGTAAGCATGTTTAAGAAAATTCGGCTATTTAAATCACATCATATTCCCTAAAATTTTGGAGATTTCCAAATGTGGCCTGGTCAGTGACTCCTGGCTGTGTGGAATCACCTGGTTTATAACCTTCCCTGTAGCAATCACATATTATGGTTTTAATGTGGTCAAAGTGTGCATTTGTCATTGATAGGCTCTTAAAGAAAGCTTGTCTATGCCTCCCAGTACACTGTTTCATCACTGCCTGGTAAAAGCATCTTCAGTATCATCATTCCACACTAATTGTTTAATGAGTAAAAGCACGGTGACCACTTCAGATCTGTGTATTTGCTAAGAAGAGGTTTTTTGTTCAAATCACTGAGGATGTTGCTTTTGCTTTTAGAAGAAAGGCCAATATACTCCCATGTCATTTCCAATTCCCTAAAAATTTGGAGCTTGCCTTGTTCAATCTCTTTTTTTGGATTGCCACAAAACAGAGTCAAAGAAATGAAAGTTAGTTCTGAGGAGAATCTGGCTATTATAGAGTCACTGAGAATATTGCCCTGTTCGTGGATCAATGAGGGACATTTAGAAGAAGGTATCAAGAGAAAGACTGCAGTGCCCAAGAGGCAGCTAGGGGAACATGTCCTAAAATGGAATGCTTGAAAAATTATTTTCATTTCAAATGAGAGAGTAAATGCACAGGGAAAATGGTCACATCCAGTTTATTACTTTCTCTGAAATAATCAGGGTGACCTGGATCTACCTCTCTATACAGAATAAAAAAGATAAGCTTTATCCTACTAATTGAGCTCCACCCATTCTAAGCACAAAATAAAAGTGTAGTTTTAGCTTTCCCCAGTCTATGCAGTTTAAAAGCATGAACAGCCCAATGTACCTTTGAAGGAAAGAAAAACAAGATATTAAATAATACTATACAGAAAACCCCACTTTTCAAGGCAGGCTCTTTGATGTAACCTAACTACATCAGAGACACTACTAATCTTCTAATGCCATGAGGCATCAGAAATTCAACCAAAATTACAGATTTATGATACCCATATCTCTTCTGTGTAAAATCCACACAGACATTCAGAATAGTTCTCCTGAGGGCTCTAGAGACATCTGGACGCCATAGGCAAGCCACATGGCCTCATGAAATCAACGTGCCCTCTGTGGACTCTAGATGGGAATATATGAAAAGCTATTTACCTGATATAACATAGTTGTACTCATTTATAAATCCCCTAATTATGATTCTTCTACTTCCTTTATTCGAACCTATAATTTTCATTATATGTTTAATTATATTTCTCAGAGATTTGAAGGCTTCAGATTGTTCCTCTGCCGGTGGAGCCCTGAGACCCAGCAGGCATGGGGCCTACTCCTACCGTCCAGTTCTTCAGGTCTGCCCTGGACAACTAACGAAATGATGAGGATGGACCAGCCCAGCCCCAGAGCAAGGAGGATCTTCAACTGCAAGCAAAGCAATTCCATTCCTCTGACCCATAATAGCCAAGTCCCTTCTCAGTCTGCAGCAGAGTGGACATCATCCCCAATGCCTCAAGATTGAGGAGTGAACAAAAAAAAGGGGGAGTATAACCACTGACTGAAAGTGATGTGTTGTTCTTGTAGTTATCTTGTATTAACTGAGTAATTTGTAACTTTGACTTAAAAATAAATTTTTGATTAAAAAATACGAAAAAGAGGAAATTGTTAACAACTTTGTGCCAATACCTTTGAACATTTGGAAGAAATGAACCAGATTCATGACACAATACTTGCCAAAATAACTTCAAGAAGAAACCAGCAATCTAAGTAATCCTATATCTACTAAAATTTTAATTAGTAAGTTAAAATGTTCCTACACACAAAAAATGAAACAATAATAAAAAACGAAAAAAAATTCCAGGTCCAAACAGCCTTGCTAGTAAAATATTTCAGACATTTAAGGATGAAATGGCATAATTCTACATTCACTCTTCAAGAGACTTGAAACAGAAGGAACTTGTTTTATGAGGTCAGCCTTACCTTGACACCGAAATTGGATGAAGACATTATAAGAAAGGGAAATTACAGATCAATATCTCTCATAAATACATATATATAATGGTTTTATACAGGATATTGGCAAATTTGGTGGCATATAAAGAAGAAAATTCACCAGGAGAAGGTGGAATTATTCCATTTCTGAAAAGTTGGGTACAAATTTGAAAATCAACCAGTACAATCCACCACATTATTATTGTAATTGAGTCATAGAAAACATTTGATAAAATTTAACAGTTCTTCATGACAAATACTTTCAATAACCTGGGACTAGAAGGGAACTTCCGTAGTGTGATGAAAACAATATTTAGAATATATCATATTTAGTGGTTTATATTAAAAATATTTTCCTCAATATCAGGACTAAAACAGAAATCTTACTATCATTCATTTAATTCAACATTGTACTAGAGTTTTAGCCAAGCAGAAGAAGTTAAAAAGTATTTAGATTGAAAAAGAAAGAACATAACCATTATTTTTCTCAGAAGACATTATATGCATAGAAAATAAATAACATTTTCTACAGTTATTGATAAAATTGGTAAGTAAATTTAGCACTGAATACAAAGTCAAGGTACTTTGTACAAAATCAGTTGCATATCTACATATTAGCAACACTTATAATTAAATACAGCATTAAAAATGTATACCTTTTATAAAAACATAAAAATATGGCATCAATCTGTTAAGATTGGAAATTGCTCTAGCCACTTTGGAAAGAAGTTTGACACTATCTGCTAAAGTTCACATAATATATATAACCTTTGACCAAGAATTATACTCCTGTGTAAGTATTCTCCAGAGATAGCATGGTGTCCAAACAATGCAAAGAAAAGATTCCAACATCTTTCATATGTAATTGATGAAAAATTTTACTGTATTGGGTCATTGGGCTTGGGGAATGAAAATGGGTAAAAAAGTAGGAGGCTTTGCTGCAATTTTCTGTCCTTAAACATTAATGTTGTTTGTCTAGAAACAAAAAGGAAGATCAACTATCTGGAATACAAGTTGTATTCTACAATATAGTAATTAAAATTGAGAGGGAAAACCATATTCTTGGGTTTTCAATCATTTGGTATCTTTAAGATTTCACACTACTTTTAACCTTAAAGCATTTGAACTTCCAACTCATCTGTTTAAGTGGTGTGTTCTTTTATTCTTTTGTTTTCTTTGTGGCTGCAAAGACCATGTTCAGACCCAAAGTTGCATGATCCTTGCAAAGAACTCTTTCAGTATGGTTATAATATTGAATACTTTTTATATGAATGTAGCTGAAACCAGATAAGCAACAAATACCCTGTTAAAACATAAAAGGATGCAGTGCCTTGTACAAAACAATCAAGCAACTTTAAAGAAGACTTGGATATGAAGCAAAGACATTTTCATCTCTTGGTAGTTTCTCAGCTCTTACGTGCTACAAATGGAGTATCTGCAAAGGTCTGCAGCTTTTCAAATTTTTATTAGAAAGTTGTTTCTCTCACTTGTAGAAGGTAAGCCCAATTTCCTATTATAAAATTCATCTGAACGCAGTGTGGGACACAAGCTGAGAGGTCTATTCTAAGGGTGTCATTATTATTGTTGTTGTTACTATTATTTGTTTTTTAGAGACAAATCATGGTTTCCTGATCTCAGAGAGAAAACTATAGCTGCACTCAGCTTGAATTATTTTACAGACAAAGAGGGAGAATGATGATTAAATAAACACATGGTGTTCACATTATCAAAATTAGCCTATAATCCTTTCCTGCTGATTTGAGAAAGTCATTTAGGCTCCATATGCACGGGATGAGGAGGGATGGAAAGAATTGCTCCATTCTGTCTGCCATATACTTGTGACAGAAACATGGCCCTTGCCGGCTTAACTGAGTTTCAGCTAATGAAACAATAGTTGTTGTGAGAATGACAGGTGTCAAATAAAATCTTTAGATCCCAGCTTATTTAACCATGTCCAACATAAGAAAATTATAATGGTTTATATATTTTCTGCTTATAAAGCATATATAAATATATCTGATCTCATTAGACTGTGAGATTCTTGTGGGAAAAGACCATATTTTATACAACTTTGTTTTCCCAATATTTAAAACAGCTCGTCCTCTTCCTAAAACTACACACAGTCTTGGATTACTAATAATACAATATTGTCTGTTTTTGAACTTTATGTAATTGGAATCATATGGTATGTATGGGTTTGGGTCTAGTGTTTGTCACTCAAAATTATTTTGTGAGATTCATCCATGTTGCTTCACACAGAGGCAGTTCATTTTTATTACTGTACAGTATTTGGTTATATGAATATACAAACATTTTTATATACATTCTACTATTGATGGACATTTTGGTTATTAGCTCTTATGAATTATAATGTCACAGACATTTCTATCCATATCTCTCGATGTATTTGTGAACCAACTTTTTGGGTGTGTGCCTGGAGACTGGAATTGCTGCATCTTCGGATATGTTTATGTTCAACTCAAAAGTTGATGGTGCCCAATGTTTCCAAAAGGATTGTACCAATTTCTGCTCCGACTAACATGGAATTACAGCTCCATTTGCTTCCTATCTTTGCTAACCCTTGGCATTGTCATAATTTATCATTTTAGCTATTCTGGTGTGTGTGGGGTTTCATTTGCATTTCCCTGATGACTAATGAGATTGAGCATTTTTAAAAATGTCTATTGGCCATTTGGATCTTATCACTTGTAAAGTGCCTACTCAAGCAAGTCCCTGACCCATTTCTTCTATTAGGTTTCAGGTCCTTTTTTTATTTATTAGTAATTGTAAATGTATTTTAGATATGCAGTTCAATTTATTAATCACTTCTTTTATAATTAGTGCTTTTTTATAATTAGAGTTTTTTTAATTAAAAAATTGTTTCCTACAGCAGGTCATGAAAATAATTTCCTAAATTTTGTTTTATTGTAAACATCTGTAGCAATAGTCCACCTGTGATGGATATTTTTATTATAGCTTAAAGTAGAGGTAAATATCATTTTTACCCGCATGGTTATCTAATTAGCTCAGCATCATTGAATAAAATGAACATTCTCTCACCCTTATTTTTTTTTAGGAGTTACTAGGGATTAAACCCACTCACCCTTGTTTTTTGTGTTAAAAATCAAGTAAGCACTTGTATGAGTGAATCTGGTTCTAGATTCTCTATTTTGTTCCATTAATCTCTGTTTTTTCTTTCACCATTACTACCAGTCACTATCACAATAGCTCTGTAATACCTCTTAAAATGCCATAGAACATCCTTCTACTTTGTTATTTTTTTAAAGTTTATTTTAGGGAAGTGGATTTGGCTCAACCGATAGAGCATCCGCCTACCACATGGGAGGTCCAGGGTTGAAACCCAGGGCCTCCTGACCCATGTGGTGAGCTGGCCCATGTGCAGTGCTATGCGCACGAAGAGTGCCCTGCCATGCAGGGTTGTCCCCCACTTAGGGGAACCCCACTCACAAGGAGCGCGCCCCATAAGGAGAGCCACCCTGCATGAAGAAAGCGCAGCCTGCCCAGGTGGGGTGCCACACACACAGAGAGCTGATGCAACAAGATGAGGCAACAAAAAGAGATACAGATTCCTGGTGCCACTGACAAGAGTCCAAGCAGACACAGAACACACAGTGAATGGACAGAGAGAGCAGACAACTGGGGGGGTGGGGGGGTGGGAGAGAAATAAATAAAAATCTTAAAAAAATAATAAAGTATATTTTATACATTTCCTTCATATGTATTTTATAAGTAGCTTGTCAATTTCCACAAAATATTTGCTGGATTTGGATTGGGGTTGCTTTGAATTGGTGAGCAATTTGAGGAGAATTTAAATTTCCTTAAAAAATGAGTCTTCTGAATTATCAACATTTATTTGTCCCTCTATCCATTTAGATCTTCTTTACTTTTTTAAAATACTTGATAGCTTTCCTTGTAGAGAGCTTGTACATCTTTTGTTAGATGTATTCCTAGATATTGATATTTTTGGTGCTACTATAAATAATATCTTTAAAAATATTTTATTTTCTAATTGCACACTGTTCATATATCGAAAGGCTTGTCCAAGATGATCCAGCTAATAAGAGGCCGAGCCAGATGGAAACGAGCAATCTAGCTTCAGAGTCCCTACTCTTACTGACCACACTATGCTGCCTCTCTGGAAAGAACTCTGGACACAAAGCAGAGTAAGTGACGGGGCCAGACTCTTGGACACACGTCTAGCACAGGCCTGGAGCCCAGCAGAGGCCCTCATATGCGGGTTTAATGCACCTCCGTGGCCACCTTGAAATTCTCGATAATTTTGTGTTTGAACTTGTCTTTTGTAAATGGGATAATGGAGCTCCCTCTAAGCACTTGGAGCCTCCCTACCTCCCTGGGAGGATTTCTGGGCCACCTGCTAACTTGGTCCTGCCCAGCAACCACTGCTGCCCTTCCCTTCCAGGTGTGGGCCTGGGCCTAGGGAGGGTGGGGGCTGGCTCCTCCCTCTGAGTCATGGATAGGCTTTGGCACCTGTGATGGTCTCCATAGACCCCACGAGGGTCTCCACACACCCCTGGAATATCCCCTATCAAAAGGGATATCCGTTAGCAAGTAAAGAGCAAATGGAAACCACCATAACAGGTCAAGAAAATTCACAGAAGAAAGGAAAAAGCCTCATCCCTGCTTTCTTTATTTTTTAAAAAGATTTATTTATCCACCCCTCTCCCCCTCTTGCTTTTGTGCTTGCTGTCTGTTTGTCTTCTCTTTGGGCAGCACTGGAAACTGATCCTGGGACATTCCAGAGTGGGAGAGAGGTGCTCACTCTCTTGTGCCACCTCAGCTTCCTGGTCTGCTGAGTCTCTTATTATCTCTCCTCTGTATCTTTTTTTTGTTGCATCATCTTACTACACCAGCACTCGTGCTGCATGGGCCAGCACTTTGTGTGGGCCAGCACTCTGCGTGGACCTGCACTCTGCGGGGGCCAACTTGTCTTCACCATGAGGCCCCGGGAATGGAACCCTCGACCTTCCATATGTGGCTCCAATTGGTGGAGCCACATCTGCTTTCCTCATCCCAGCTTTCTGAACAAAGGCCTTGCGTTTTCATTGTGCACTGACTCCTACAAAGTACGCAGCCAGACCTGGAAGATATTATTTGGTGTGTTTGTTGGGACCTCATTTTCATTTTATCTTTTATATCATAAGCATCTTCAAAATATATTTTCCTTTGTATTTTTAGGAGGTATCAGGAATTGAATCTTGGAACTTGTACATCGGAAGCAGGAGCTCAGCCACTGAGCTACATCCACTCTGCTGTATTTTTTAATTTATTGTTCAATGCATATGATTCTTTCATAGATCCTACATACAATTTATACTTTTCTGTGGATGTTTACAGTTCTCTCTAAACACTCCTATAAATATTGATTCACCTCATCCTCTTGAGTCCTGAGGTTGTTATGGGGAAAATATCATCATCCTTCCCTTAATAGATGGAAACTGCATCTACTTTGCAGATGCAAAATCCCTACTCTGTCAAGAAATACATGCCTTACTTGAGGTGCCTCAGCTAATATGTGGCTGAATTGGGGCTTGAACACAGGTCCTCTAATTACAAAAACTGTTTTCTTTCCCTCAAATCACAGCTCACTGTTACGAAGGCATCTTCCTGGATACTGAAGAGGAAGATGGAGCATAGCCCCAGGATTTCCACCTTGCTTCTTCAGGCTAGCTACTTGTTAATGCAAGCTTCTACGAACATGCTTTACTCACATGGCACTTCAGTGCCAGTTTTACAATGTTTTCAGCCACAGGCAAAGAAACAAGAAGCTGAAAGTGGGTAATTAGGACTGTACTGGGAGTTTTGGAAGTGGGTGGAATGTCCTTAAAATCTGAACATCTGGTTGTTACACTTAGTGAGCAATAAATGATTAAAACATTGTTGACACTGGTTAACAGGAATCTATTCCAAAGCTTCAGTTTATGTGCACAGTGATTTTGTTTTTAAAGGGACCGATGCCAAAAATGTAAGAATAATCTAAAATGTGACTAATTGGCATGATTCACCTCCCCCTTGTCAACTCATCCTTTGCAATTTGCTTAGTAACATGGTATTCACAATCACTGCTATGTCTGCAAGTCCACCAATGAACCTCTAAAGACGC
This sequence comes from Dasypus novemcinctus, assembly GCF_030445035.2. Lineage (NCBI taxonomy): Eukaryota > Metazoa > Chordata > Mammalia > Cingulata > Dasypodidae > Dasypus > Dasypus novemcinctus. The sequence continues at coordinate 19,622,974 of NC_080686.1, forward strand.
TTCCTTATTAAATTCTGCTGAAGTCTTCAGGATGAGGATAGGGTGTTAAGATTGCTCTCCTTTCCATGGTGCTACTTTGTTACTAAATCCTTGAGAACTCAATTCATCTATTACTTGTAAGCATCATGAACATAAAAAGTAAAATGACAAAAATAGAAATTTATAGCATTGACATTACTGAAGACAGGTAGTGGAGTAGCTTGATTCCAAAATTATTTTTAATTTATTGTTTATTTCATAGTACACATAAAAGCTGTTGGGTGCTATTTCTACTGTTCCTTTATAGAAAACAGTGATATGGAAGTCTTTCAGTAAAGGCATACTGTACAAAATGAAAGAAAGGATGAGGCTAATTCTCACCAATGTTATCTTATAGTTCAATGGTAGAGCTTGGGGCGCTGGGTCTAAAAGATAACATGTTTAATTGTTTCCAAAAAAGAGTATATAACAGAAGGATGATATAGAAAATTCTTTGGAATGTATAACACCAGGCTGAGAATTTGAAGGAGCTGCTGTATGGAGGTTGGAGAAAGTTTTGGAAGCTAGGATCATAATAATTACTGGAGATCAGGAGATGATAAAGTAAGATGATTTTGGTCTGCAGCACTGTAGATATTGGCATAGAAAAGATAACATGCAGGAAAGAAATTCTGAGACTAGCTGGTAGTCTCAGCAAGTCTGATTGCTTGTTTTCTACTTTTTTAAAAAAAATTATAGTGAAGAGATACCCAAGGTTCCCAGCAAACAGAGAATTGGTAAAAGAGAAACCAAGAAAGTCTTGCCTTAGGCTAAAGTGAGTCTGATTTACCCATCTTCCTGCCTCTCTGTGTATACTTTAATTAAAGCTTTATGTAAAGAAATTCAGCAGAAAATCTTTTAGGCATTAAAGCTAAATGGGACATGATGTGAAAAGCCCTCAATTACTTAAGTCCCAGACTTTACCCCGTCATGTCTGCAGAGGCCCTCTGGTGAAGAAGGTTGGCTCAGGCCGCCCCCTGTTGGGTGGCCGGCTGATATTCCAACTTCCGCCAGTCCATCCAGGGTTCTGAGCTCAGCTCTGCTGCCATTGCCACATCTCCAGTTCCGGGCCTGTCTCACTCTGATTGTGTGAAATGCTCTGTTCATGAGTAGAATGAATGGAGTCAAGTTGTTGGCAAAGCCTCTGGTCTTAGGTTTCCCACACTCCTTCTGATTTGAGGCCGGCCCTCCTGCAGTCCACAGGTTCTCTCAGCTCCTCTGCTCCCTGCTCTAGGACATGTGGTAACAGCCGTACCCTCTACAGGAAATGCCTCCTGGGGGCACTTTCTCTGGCCAGTGTTCCTAAACACCATTTTCACCCAATGCTTTCTGGGTCACTCCATGCCTTGTGCAATGATGTCTTTGGGACTTTCAACTTCCGCAGGTTAAATTTGGGGAGGCAGAAAATAGCCTCTGTGTTCTGAGTCCTGATAACCTGTCTGAGTTTGGGGTATTTATTTGCCTTCTCAATGAACTTCCAGTCCTGAGGGGCTATGGGGATGCTGGAATCTGACTTTCTGCACATCTCTCTCTCCTCTACTTTGCGGTTTCCTTTCTAGTGGAGCTGTCCTCTCTCCCATCTTCCTTCTTCCCTCCATATTCTTCCTCAGTTTGAGCAATAAAGGTAGATGGGATTCACAGAAAGGAGGAAAGATTCACAAGGTATGAAAAATACTTGACAAGAATTTTCGTTTGCTAAAGGCTGCCAAGGCAATAAACCAGAAATGGGTTGGCTTTTACAATAGGGATTTATTAACTTATCAGCATACAGTTCTGAAACTGAGAAAAATGTCCAAATACAGGTATCAGGTGAAGCTCTCTCCTTGAAGATATGGCTGCCGGCGACCCTGCCCTCCTGTCTCATGGCGGGGCACAATAGCAGTGTCTGCTGTCTCTCCCTTCGCCTCTGAGTCTCTCTGCTTTCAGTCTCTGGTTTCCTCCAGCTTTCTCTCTGCTCCTATGGTCTGCTGTCTCCCAGCTTCCATTGATTTCAGTTTCTGGCTTCTGGGGTTTTCTCCACTTCTGGGGATTTCCCTCCATGTCTTCAGCTCCCTCTTTCTTTATTCATCTGTTTGTAAAGGACTCAAATAAGAGGATTAAGACCCACTCTGGGTCATACCTGACTGATGTAATCTAATCAACTGGTCCTACCTAAAATAGTTCACACCTACAGGAACGGACCAGTTTCTATAGTGAGAAAGTGAAATAACATATAGTTTAAAGCACTTTGTAAACTCTGGAGTGCTGTACAAATGTAAAGCATTATTATTGTAGAGTAGGATGATCTGGTCTGTTTCTGCAGGAAATTTTTTAAACACTATGAATGGAAAGGAAGCTGGATTTTTAAAATCTTAAGAATGGGTCCATCATAGCACAATATGAAAACTCTGCTTATGTTTATTGCAACTTAATTTTGTAGATTAACTTCACTTTAGATACCTTACACTCTCCCCTGTTCCCCAGCAAAAAAAAAAAAAAACAAAAAAAACCCCACACAAATAAAACAAAACAAAACAAAAAAAAACAAAACAAAGAAACAAAAACAACCACATACACCCAGGGGGCTAATTCTGCTACTAAATACTAAAATTCTAAAATGAGTATCTTCAAAACAACCTAAGATTATGTAGTTACCAATCCCTCCCCTTATTCAGTAAGGAAAGGGGATACAACTTCTTTTTTCTGAAGTGCACATGACAGTTAGTTACACAGTGATATCTTCAGCAAACCCAATGTTTAGCCTCAGATCTTGATTCTGGAGATTTAAAAGAAATAAATTCAGAGTCATCTGCCATGACCATAGAACCTGTGGGTCTCTGGAATCCTCAGGAGAACCAGTTCCTGGGGTTGTATCTACTTTGGTTATCTCTGGGACCCTGTTCAGTACCATGTCAGTTGACCCTACTTTGGAGTTTGTGTTCCTGAGTGTGATGGAATTGGACTCAGATGTGACCTTTCTACACATGCTTCTTTTGTCACTTTTACTGGACCTGTGGTTGGTGCTGGGGTTGGTGTATACTCAGGAGACCTGACTCTCTGGACTGCCCATGTGACAGCCAGGCCTTGAGCCTCAGCAGACTTGCATCTCCTACTCTTGGTTTTTATTAGACTTACCCCTGCCAGCTACCAGGGAGGTAAAGAAGGTCAACCACCATACATGGGAGCCAAGAGTGCCTACAACTGCAAGCAGGAGAATTGCATCCATCCTCCATGTGGAATCTAAGCCCCCTCTCAATATAGAGGTGGAGTGGACCTAACCATGCCAGGGTCCAAAGGATGGAGGAATTGAATAAGAATTAGAGTGGACTTACTGATATTCTACCATGGAACTATTGGGATTAGCAATGGAAGGAATTGTAGCATTGATGTGGAGAAAGTGGCCACAGTAGCTGCTGAGGGTAGGGAGAGGAAAGAAGAGATATGACGTAGGGGCATTTTCTGGATTTGGAGTTGTCCTGGGTGGTACTGCAGGTACAGATGCTGGACATTGTATGTCCTGCCATGGCCCACTGGGTGGACTGGGGTAAAGTGTTAACTACAATGTAAACCATTATCCGAGTGGTGCAGCAGTGCTTCAAAATATATTCACCAAATGCAATGAATGTGCCACTATGATGAAAGAGGTTTTTGATGTGGGAGGAGTGGAGTGAAGGGAGTGGGCAGTAAATGGGGTCCTCTTATATTTTTTGAACATAACATTTAAAAAAAGAGGGAGAAAAAATATAACTGAAAATCAAAGCAAGTGCTTTTCAGTAGAGCAATTAGAGCAGTAGCAGTGCAAATCTTTTTCATTATGTTTCACACTTTTGGAGTTGTTACACATTTTCAAAGGGGGCAGCTGCTGAACTTGTTGGAACAGTGCCATCTACTTGCACTGTCTACTCCCAGATTGATTGTAGGAGTAAAGTGATGTAATCATTGCTGTTCTTGAAAATTGCAAGTATTTTGAGTTCTGTGCTCTTTCTATTTAAACAAGATGGTTCCTCTGTAGGTAGGAGACCAAATGTCATGCAGTTGCTGTGGCTGAATTGGGCATGTTGATAAAGACTGATACTGTTTGCAGTTTATTTTTAGATGCATTTACACACACGAACTCCCTGTTTTCATTTTGAAGCTAAAGAAAACAGATTTGAAGTGTTTATCGAAATGTGGTTCTTAAAACAATATGTAAGAAAATCTATAAAACATTTATTTTTATTGATTCAGTCCTTAAGACTTTTAAAATTGAGAAGGAATTCTATGTTTTATAGTAGTGTAGGTCTATATTTTAGACAATATGTAAGGAATGCCCAAAGAAAAATAGGAACTTTGTTTTCTGTCTTTTATGCTGTGCTTGTATTCCCACAAAATTCCAGTATAGATTAAGGAAACATATGTGTAAAAACAAGCGAACAAACAGATAAAAGCAAAACAAAACCCAAACAATAGCACAAACCCCAAGATATTAGAAAGAATTTAGTAAGGATTTGAGAGAAAAAAGAATGATCATTCAGTCCATTATTTCATCTTAACAATTTTGAAAGAAATTGTATGTAGAAATTTCTTTGATTATTATTTTTTAAAAAGAAGCTTTAGATTACATAAATGTTAGATCAAAAATATAGGGGATTCTTATTTACCCCTCCTCCTCCCACACTTTGCCTCACTAACCACATTTTTCATTAGGGTGGTGTATTTGTTACAATTGATGAACACATATTGAAGTACTGTTACTAACTGTGTTTACATTATGGTTTACACTTTGCACTACCCAATTTTATAGGTTTGGACAAAATATATAAGGACCTGTACCCACCATTGCAAGGACATGTAGGGCAATTCCAATGTTCCAACAATGCCTCATGTTACACATATTCTCTCTCCCTCCCCTCAGGCCCTCTGGTGGCCACTGCCTTTATGTGTATGTAGAAATTCCATCTTGGATTCTGGGAGGCAAGAAGTATAGTTGAAAAGGAAAAATTCCATCACTAAGTATTTCTGTCCTGGGAGAAAATGGGAACATTAAGTTTTCCATACGAGCGTTCTTGGCAAAGTGTTCTAAAGGCCCCAAGGTTGTTGAGTAGGGTGACAGCTTCCCATCTTCCTCAACGAGCAACAGCTCTCATTCACATCAAGTGACTTACCCTAACTTTCCATCATCTGATGGGTCCGTTAGGACCTGTCTGTTTGCGGAAGTTAAAACACATTGGACAGTAAACGCCTGGCAGACTTCCTATGTGTGACTAGTAAGAAAAGGATTTTTAGATTTTGCCTGAAAACCTATGAGAAGCGACACATAACAGAATCATGTCAAATAAACAGATGCCTCGCGAGCCCCTAGAATTTGGCAAACTCTAATTTCCATTCACTTGACAAAACTAGGCATGGCACTCTGTTTTCTTCTTGTATTTTCTCGGACCCTATGTGTATTCGCAAGCCTCCCCTTAATTTTCTCTTTAAGACTGCTTGAACAAATAAAAACTCTTCCCTTCACCTGAAGCAAAGTGAAAGAAAATGGGGGAGAGGGGAGGGTGAAAATGGTCTCCCTTTCAGTTATTGCTTTTTGTTCCTTTCTCTCTTTGGTGACTTTATTCTCTTCGGTTTGGAACTGTAATGACTTCGTGTTGAAAAAGGAAGCGGGGGAGGTGGACTGACAGCGGACATCTCAGGTCCTGTTTTCTTAGCGGGCTCTCTGAAAATTGCCACCACGTTTCACAGTGCTGACCTGTGGCCGAGGCGGACCCGGGAGACGCCCGGCCGCTCCCTGGCCGCTCCTTGCCGCGGTTCTGAGTGGAGGCCCCGGCAGGTGGACAGCGCCTTCTCCGCCTGCGCGCACCCTCCAGACCCCCTGAGGCTCGTCTCCAGTAACCAGCCTGGAAGTAGTGGTGCTGATGGCAATGCATGGGGATCAGAAAAATTCCCTCTGGCAGCCCTCCGCCTTTCTCAGGGGGCCAGGGCGATTCTCAGGGCTGTTGCAGCAGATTTGTAGAGGGCCCCAGTTGCCCATCTCAGAAAGCAGTGCGTTACTAGCCACTTATTGAACTTCTCTCCTGATACTTCTTCCACTTCCTCAATAGTGTTTTCTGGGGTCACCTCCTAACTACCTGCACCCAAGTTCAGTCCATATACTGAATATTACTGGAGCTAAAGGGGTTTGGAAACAATTTTTATTATGGAAGAAAGTCCATATTTCAATAACACCTATATTTTAATGGGATTCTCTAATCGTATGCCACAGTTATATAGTACTTGATGGTTAAGAACGAGCCTTCAGGCACATTATTTAACTTGGTCCTTAGAGGCCGGTTAGTACATACAATATTATTTACATTTTACATACGTACAGACAGGTTCAGAAAGGATAAATGATTTGCCCGAAGTCCCAGAGAAGAGCTGGAAAGAACACCCAAGTTTCTTTCTACTGTGTGATCAGACATCCTGTCCTACAGTTAGGAAACTTGCCTTTTGCCGTCAACATTTTGGAAAGAGAATTTTACTAATTTTATTTTAATTTTGCACACTGTCATTATATTGGCTTTCTAGGGGACCTCAGAAACCGCAGTGCCTTTATTCCCTGCTTTTCCCAGTGGGCCCATAAATGTAGCATTTCATTTTGTAAATCACAGCTCAGGTCCATGACTACAATAAGTGAATGATATAATCCCAAAGTGAGTGATTTAATGCCTGGAAATAGCTCACTGATTAGGAAACTCTGTTGGTTACATACTTGCATGATGGCTCTTTCCCTTGTTCCCAAAGCAGCTCTCTAGGAGAGAAGGGAATGGGGGTGGATGGGGTGGGAGTTTGAGAGAAAAGATGAATGATGTTCTGCAAAAAAGCAAACCTTGGGTGATTCATTTCAGATTGCCTATGACGGCTGTCATCTCACCAGAAAGCTTTTGCTTGCAAGAACTTCCAGACCCACTGGGCAGGATATTAAAGGAAGACTTCCTCCAAGATAAACATTTCATCTTTTAATAAGGCATGGCACTTATCTTCCTGAAAAGACTAATTCGCCAGGTCTGCAATGCTGAAGCCTCACGTCAAAACGCCAATGAAATTTTAAACACTTTTCTAAACAATTAGGAGATTGCATTTTGTGTGCGGTTTGGATAGCTTTTTTTTTTTTTTTTTCCTTGCTTGCTTTTGCTTTGTTTTGTTTTGCACCTAATGATGAGAACCTTTATTTTGCATAAAGGTCTCTGGAAAATGAAGCTGTGTTGGCCGCACATTATAGATAAGGAATAATCCATACAGAATACAAAACTCAATTACAGAATTATTTTCTAGCTATTACCAGATACTCCAAATTACCAAAGCTAAATTGAATGTAAAACATAATTTGCCACACTAAAGGCTAGAATTAAAATGACAGAATTTAAACCAGCAGATATAAATGCAACACCATGTGTATTAAAAGCAATCTAATATTGGAAAAATTAAATACTGAGGAAGAGCTCTAAACTTAAATACATCTCATCTGAAATCAACCCTAGAAAGCCTGTCCTTGACTTTTTAGCAAGTTTATTTTTGTACGAAAACAAATTATGAATGACACGTGAGTTCAGTGACAAAAAGAGACACTTTTTGGCTAAAACTAGAAAATAAACTGAAATACAAAATACTGAAAATATGTAAGAAAACATTTCAGACCAATTTTCAAAAAATGTTTAATTTGGTACACTGGTCTTCAGAAAAACTTACCTAGTCTGCAGAAATTTATCTTGAAATACAAATGAGGCAAACTTAATTTTACAAAAGGGGTTAGGACATCTGCACTGCAGGTTAGTGTAGCATGAGGACTGTGATCATACTGTGAACCAAAGCAACACAGAAGCATTTAGGCTTGCCTTCTGCCCATGACAGTGCATCCATAACTCTGGAATTTGTTGCCCAGCCTTACATGCATGGAAAGATCAACAAAATCCCTAACTTTTTATGGAACTATTTTAAGGATGGCTTTAGAAACTTCTGAATAGAAATGAAAGAATCATTGTTAACACAATCTCCAAAATGAAGACAAGTTTTATTCCTAAACCCCGGGTATAGTTAAATATCGGGCTTGATTCAAGCTGCAGTTTGGCTTTCATAGGGAAGAATTATACTTTAAACTGCAAAGAAAATAAAAGCACATATAAAGACTGCTCCAAAAAAGAGTAAAACTCAGATGTCAATCTGTTTTACAAGCTGAAGTTGTCTGATATCTTGGGTCTTGTTCATTTTTGTTGCATTCTTTCCAAGATAAATGTGCTGCATCTTCCATGGGCTTTGAGATTTAACTGCAAATTTTGTCTCTTATTTTATTTCTTGTAATCCTCTCTCTTTTTCTCAGCAATTGGTTCCTGTGGGATCTCACCTTATTTCCAAATGATTGTGTTTGTGGAAAGTAAAGAAAAATACTTGTCTTTTTCTAGACCTTGCTAACTTTTGATATCTACTCATCCTAAAAATGTGATGAATTCAGATAAATATGCAGATGATTCAACCACTTCCACTGAAATATCTGGATAATTGAGTCACACTTTTGCTTTTCTTGCTAAACCAGATAATTGCCTTACTTTTGAAATTAACTTCACATGACTAGAAGTAGCCTTCCTTGAAAAAAAATGGAGTGAAGGAAGTGGATTTGTCTCCCACATGGGAAATCCTGGGTTGGGTTCCTGGGGCCTTCTTAAACACAAACAAACAAACAAACAAAAAATGAAAACAACAACTCAGGGGAGCTGATGTGGCTCAGTGGTTGAGTGCCAGCTTCTCAAATACAAGATCACAGGTTCAATCCCTGGCCTTGATAACTAAAATAAAGAAAGAAAGAAAAGTAGTGGAGCAGATGTAATTCAATGGTTGAGCTCCTACTTCCCATGTGCAAGGTCCTGGGTTCAATCCCTGGTACCTCCTGGAAAATAAATAAATAAATAATAAACACATGCTCTCTTTCAATTCTTGTATTAGCTTTGGCTAACTCAAATGTTCTCCTCATGATTCAAGTGGAGATAGTATAAATTTTATTTCATAGGAAGAAGATTCTAAAGTGAGCCATTGGGGCTCTTCTGCCCCTTTTATTTGAACCTATAATAAGCACCATACTTGTTAAATATATGTCCCAGAGACTTAAATCTTTGGTCTATTCAAGTGCCATCTGGGCCCTGATTTTGAACACCTACTCTCCAGTTAATTGGACTCACTCAGGACAACTAACAAGGAAATGGTGACAGACAGTATCCATCCCAAGGAATAGAGAGTGTCTGTAACTGCAAACAAGATAGTTCCATCCATGTGCCCAGGGGATTTAAGCCTCCTCTCAGTTAGGAGCAGAGCAGACATCACCATCCCAGAATCTTCAGGATTGGGAAATGAGCAATAGACTAAAGTAGGCATTATTATTCTATTATGGACTTATTATTCTAGCAATGGGAGAACTTTCACCATTGATGTAAAGGCAGTGGCCACCAGAGGTTCTGAGGGGAGGAAAAGGGAAGAATAGGTATAATATGGGGGCATTGGAATTGTCCTGTCTGACATTGCAGTGACGGATACAGGCCATTATATATTTTGCCATAATCTACAAAATTATGTGGGACAGAGTATAAACTATAATGTAAACTGTAGTCCATGGTTAGCAGTAATGCTTCAATATGTGTTCATCAACTGTAACAAATGTACCACACTAATGAAAGACGTTAATGTGGGAAAGTGTGGAAGGCAGAGGAGGCCGGTCATATTGGAATTTTTAATGTAACATTTATGTAATCTAAACATTTAATGTAACATTTATGTAATCTAAAGCTTCTTAAAAAATAAAAAAAAATAATAAAAATATAAAGTCTGAGCCATTGAGTTGGCAGTTGACTTGATTTTTATATATGCAGCATTTCATTCTGAGCTTTAAATGCGGTAATTTTAGGCCTGGGATAACATAAATGTTTTCACTAACATAGAGAAAAAAATACTAGGCTATATTTATTATTCTTTGCTTTTGTTGTTTGTTTGGAGTTAGCAATGTGGAGAAAGTATTATAACAGGATTTTTAAAAGTTTTCTTCCTTCAAAAAAGAGTCTGAAAGATGTTTTCATTTTTGGGAACATAAAGGAGAAAAGAATGTTTTCATGGAAATTTTCCAACATCTTCTTCTTTTAATCAAGAGACAGGAAACACTTCTAAAAATAGTTTAGAATAGTGTAGGGGAAATAACTGAGCTTGGGTTGGAGACTTAATGAAAGTCAGTATTGCAAATATTTTTTCTACAAATGAAGGAAATGGAAATTTTGCATTCATATTGATAATTAACTAAAAAAATTAAATAATTTGTTCTGATATTTTCTATCACTCAGAACACTTAAATAAATCTTGTTGGGATAAGAACACTTGATATATTTAAGAGTAGAATTATTTGAAAATTTAAACCCAACCAATCATAATGGAGGTTAGAGTTAGTCCCTGAAAATATTACTACAATTCCTTTCCCCAAGGCTTTTTGCTACTTGTGAGATATTGGGCTAGCAATGTTTTCATCCATTTGTATTATTTTCACAGGGTTTAACTTCATTTTTAATATTATCTGTCCTAAGCTTTGGACAAATCCCACTTTTGCATTTATCAAAAACAGACTTGTCTTATTAGAAAAAAAATATTTTAAATTTCATCTTTTGACACATGGTAAGTCTTGAAACAAAATAAATTAATATTTAATTGCCAACATAAATGCAAAAAGTCTCTAATGACTTGTCCTCTTGGCAAATATATTTCAATCAACCTAACTGTTCTGCTAAGTAGAGAGAATTTTTTAATCTTTCATTATACTTTGAGTTTTGATTTCTAAGAGAAAGCACTGGAGATTAGAAGGCCATCATTTTTGGGGGATCTAAGTACTTGCATGATAATGAGGAAACCAACTTCTTAACACAAGAGTCTCACACCTCTTAGCTAGATTTCAGAATAGAACAAAGGTTTGCACTGCCTGCTTTTTAGACAAAGCAACTTTGGATTGGAAGTACTGTTTTGGACTTGTGTGCTAGTGTTGCTGCTGACTAGCCATGTGAACTTGAGCAAGAGATTTGACTTACTGTATCTCCTTATCTTCATCGGTTATACGATGGGGCTGACTTGTAATCTTCACAGTGCGGTGCCTCTTCTCCAATAGTCTTTACTCCCGGACGACCTTTTCAAATGTGGGAAAGCCAGCACATACGCATTCCACTGACATTACTCTCAGATTCTCTAGCATGTTTACATGAAGACTCTAAATTTTATCTTTCATACCAGATGTGAGAAATATTAGCAAAGATGTTTTAGACAGTGCTATGTGTTCCTCTTAGCAACTAATTCCTTAGAAAAAGGAATTCAAATAATAGGATCCAAGGCATCCCCAATTTCAAATCTCAACAATACCTTCAGAAAAAAAATCGTAGAAGTGGTTGCTATTGGAAGTAATATCAAAGACGGTGGAAACTATAGCAGTAAAGTCAGGCAGAGAGAAAGTTTTAAACAAGGCCTAAAGCACAGCCACAAAGGATAAGATAGATAATTGTTCCTACATTAAAACTCAAAACTATCGTATGACAAAAGACATCAGAACAAACTTAAAAGGTCAAGATAAGTTGGAAGATATTTGCAATGTGTATTTCCACCAGTGAGTTAATAATACATGCATGTGTATATATATATATGTACACTTTCTACAAAGTTAAAGGATAAATTCCAATAGAAAATATGAATAAAGGAAAGTAATTTGAAAATATCAATTGTAGAAATGGTCATTAAACACATAACAAATGTTCATCCTTTGGTAACCAAATAATTGCAAATTAATATTTCAGAGAAAATGTCTTTCACCTATTCCACTGACAAATTTTAGAAAAAGTGGTGATACAGTTGATGTAGAAAAACACACTTTTGGTGGGAATAGAAATTTATACAATTTTTCTAGAGGCCGTTTAGGCAAATATATCAAAAGATCTCAAAAGCACATACCTCCTGGCCCAGCAATTACTTTCTTAGGAATTTATCCTAGGAGCTGACTGATAAAATACAAATAGGTATGAGATCTTCGTAGCACTATGTATATATGTATATATACGTACATATATAGCAAAAGGGGAAAATTATCTAGGTGGTCAATTGAAATTAGAGTACATTTAACAGTATAAAATACTGCCCAGCTGTTAAAAATAATGACACAAAAGTGTTTTATATAAGAAATCCTTTATGCATATTATCAAGTTTTAAAATATTACAGAAAAGCGGACTTGGCTCAGTGGATAAGGCATCTGTCTACCACATGGGAGGTCCGTGATTCAAACCCGGGGCCTCCCTGATCTGTGCGAAGCTGGTTCATGCGCAGTGCTGATGCGCACAAGGAGTGCCCTGCCACGCAGGGTTGTCCCCCATGTAGGGGAGCCCCATGTGTAAGGAGTGCGCCCCGTAAGGAGAGCTGCCCAGGGCGAAAGAAAGTGCAGCCTGCCCAGTAATGGCCGCCACACACACGGAGAGCTGACACAACAAGATGACGCAACAAAAAGAAACACAGATTCCCAGTGCCGCTGATAAGGACAGAAGCGGTCACAGAAGAACAAACAGTGAATGGACACAGAGAGCAGACAACTCCATAATTCTTAAAAAAAAAAAAGGGGGGCTCAAAGTCTATAAGCCAAAATAAGGTGATTATCACTGGATTTTAGAATTTTGATTATGAAATTTTTTTTCTTCATTTATCTATATTTTCTCATTTTTCTATAGTTAGTATCCATTCTTTGTGAAATAAAAGAGACAATAGTGTAAAATGTAATAAAGTACCATTAAAGATGAAAAAAGTTAGTTTTTATGCCATTTATCATAGTAATTACATTTCTAATAACTTTTATAAGCAAATAGAAGATTTGGAAAAGGTTTTATGCAATGACGTTTACCACACTTTTGTTCAAGAGAGAGAAAAGATGGGAGAAAACTTAAATGTCAAATGGGAATGGTTAAATAAACCATGGCATCTCCTTGCAATAGAATATATATACATTGTTTTGAGGTGCCAGGCCGGGTATTGAACCCAGAACCTTGTATGTGAGAAACTGCCACTCAATCTCTGAGCCACATTGGCTTCCCAGAGTTGGTTTTTCCATTTGTTTTGCTTGTTTATTTATGTGTGTTTTCTTTTTTATCAGACACTGGGAACTGAAACCAGCACCTCCCAAGTGGAAGCAGGGCACTCAACTGCTTGAGCCACGTCTGCTCCAGAAATAGAATTATTATTCTTTTTAATATAAGAAAATACTAATATTTTGTGGAGTAAGTGGAATATATTGATTTCCCAATTATGAACAATAACAAAAAGCGTTTATACGCACAGTCAAGGAAAGAAGCACATCAAATCCTCCTTAGTCTGTTGGTACATCTGTCTGTCCATCGGTCTGTCTGCTTCTCTCTCTCTTTCTCACACACACACACACATTCCAAAATCCCATATTCATATTCAGGCTGACCTAGTATCATGTTTGCTTGGTGGAATTATAAATGGTTTTAACTTTCTTTTTTCTATATGTTTGCATTTTCTAAATTCTCCACAGTGAATATTTATTACTATTTTAATATACCCCAGGCCCCACTTAATGTCATTAATTCAGGACATAGACTTAATGGCATTAAGCAAAGAACTAAACCATTGCACAAATTCACTGCAATGACATCACAGCACTTTCTTCTCCCTCCAACGTCCACACTAAAAACATATTCCCCTGCTTTCCTGCTCTGTGCTCGCTCTCTTCTCCCACTTAATTTTAGTGCAGGCTACATTTTACTTCTTTTTATAAATCACGTTTTAGATCTATTGTTGTGGAGTGTTTAGCAGCTATTTCTCCATGGTTATCAGCTCACGAAGACTATAGCTGCATATCCCCTACAACGCCAGATGAGCAAGGAAACTTGTGGTTGACCCAGTGTTCTGCGGTTCTGAGTATTTTTCCACCATCAGAGACCAACAGAGAGTCAGAGTTGAAGGTTGTTTTTTAGTTTATATTCTATACTTTTTCATTGGAAATAACTTTAACATCTTTAAAAAAAAAAAAAAGATTTATTTATTTATTTCTCTCCCCTTCCACCCCCACCCCGGTTGTCTGTTCTCTGTGTCTATTTGCTGAGTGTTCTTCTTTGTGCGCTTCTGTTGTTGTCAGCGGCACGGGAATCTGTGTTTCTTTTTGTTGCGTCATCTTGTTGTGTCAGCTCTCCGTGTGTGCGGCACCATTCCTGGGCAGGCTGCACTTTCTTTCGCACTGGGCGGCTCTCCTTATGGGATACACTTCTTGCGCATGGGGCTCCCCTATGCGGGGGACACCCCTGCGTGGCACGGCACTCCTTGCGCGCATCAGCACTGTGCAAGGACCAGCTCCACATGTGTCAAGGAGGCCTGGGGTTTGAACTGCGGACCTCCCAGGTGGTAGACAGATGCCCTAACCACTGGGCCAAGTCTGCCACCCCAACTTTAACATCTTTTTAAGAATACCTTTTTTCCAATGTTGTGCAAAATTTCCATGAGATTGTTGTTGTTGTTGTTTTTTATGACTCCGTTGGAATGTCACTAGTTTTGGGTCACCTCTTTTCTTTTCCTTGGGTGTGGCTTAATGACATTATCTGCAGACCTAGTTGCTAGGCCAGGATCAAATAAAATTGTATTTTAGTACTACCTAAGTCTGCAAGGTTATATTTTTCAACAAGTTCTTGACTCACTGGTTATACCTGGATTATAATAAATGAAAGCCATACAACCATTGTCATCTCTAAGCAAACATCTACTAAAAATGTCTTTAACTAGATAAATCATAAACAAAATTGGGAAATGAGAGAGGAAAAAGAATTCTCCCAAGTTTCAGGCCCCTGCTCTCCTTTCAGGAACAAATAAGCATTGATTTATTTCCTTTTCTTTCAACAATTTCTTTGAGACTAATTGGTTAAGAAATCTAAATGATGATTTTAGCAAAATTATTTCAGGAATTCAAAATGCCTGTTTTGTGAGCACTTTATGTAAAAAAATGGAATTGTTAATATACAACATGGGAAAATGGGCTCATTATGTCCTAAAATTCACAGCTCTATTTAACCAAGCAAGCGATTTTCTAAATAGGTGCAAAAACCTGAGGTTCTAAGCTAATATTTAATACTATATAAGTATACATGCAGAAGCTTAGGAATAAACTCAAAAGGACAAGCATGGATTTGACATTGCCTTTGCAATTTGCATTTGGAGCTGTGGCAGCAACATGGTCTCCCAGCTGTTCTCCTCTACATTAATCAAAGAATTCTCAAGACCAAAGATAAATGCTGCATGCAAAGATGTTGCTTTTATTTCCTTACAGTTTTGAAGAGGAGAAATAGGAAACGTTTTTCTCTTGTGTTTAACATTAAGTAAAAATCACAGGATACACAATTAAATTTATGGTATGCTCACTGCAGTGTTAAAAACAATCACACAGAGAAGAAAGAGCATATTTTCCATGATCGTGTTTCCAATGTTGGGCATAGGGATGATTTTTTTCCTTTCTTTTATTGTATATATTTCCTAATTTTTCTGTCATAGGTATGCTTTACCATATATATAAGACCATATTTTGTTCTTCCTGTTTTAAAACTATTTGCTCAAGATAGAGAAAGTTGGTACTTTCCATGAGATGATTTTTATACTTTGTAAGTTGTCCTTTGATATATATCCAAGAGTTCATTCTAATGGACTATTTAAGAATTCCTTCTAGGTAAAGGGCTGCATGTGTTTTGCTTTGTTTTGTTTTCGTTTTTGTTTTTTTGGTCTTAGCTTTCCAGGACTGCTATGACAAATACCACATAATGAGCTGGCTTAAATGATGGGAATTGATTGTCTCAAGATTTTGGAGGCAGGAAGTCCAACATCAAGGTCTCAAAAGGCCATGATTTCTCCGGGAGTCTGTAGCATGTTGGTGCTGGCTTGCCACAATCCTTGGGGTCCCTTGGCTTGCATCTCTGCCACTGTCACATGGTGATCTGTCCCCTTGGTGATTTGTCAGTGGCTTTCTCCGACTGGCTGCATCTAAGTTTTCTCAGGCTTAGAAGGTCTCCAGTCATTTGGATTAAGACCCACTCTGATTCAGCTTGGCCTCATCTAAATGGGATCTTCGAAGATCCTGTTCACAAGAGAATCCACACAGTCACTAATAACAGCATGGCGAAAGGTCCTGTTTACAAATGGGTTCACACCTGCAGGAACCCGGAATGGACTGGACCGAAAGTGTGGTCTTCATATGGCCAGCACACCACTACACAGGCACCAGGGGGCCTGGCCCGTACCCAGGTAATTGCCCTCCTCTGCTCCCCAACCTCATTGTCAAAAACATAGATGGAAGCTACAGAATAACCCAAACATCTGACACCCCTAGGAGTCCACCCTGAAAGTGTTACCATTCTGTGAAAATGTCTATGTGACATAAATTTTTAAAATTTTGTCTTTTTTTTTAAAGATACATAGAACACAAAAAATGTTACATTAAAACATATAAGAGGTTCCCTTACATGCCATTCCCACCCCCACATGTGAGCAACATGGAGGATCTCAGGAGGTAATTCTTAGGCACCCTGCAGCTCTAGGCCTAGGTGAAATTTCGAACACACAGACTGATAAGTGTGGTCATCAGGATCAAGGGCCCATCATTGGTGCATCCTTCTTCTCTGGTCTTTGCCCTTGCACTTGGGGGATTGTTGATGTTCCATTGTGGGATGTGACAGAGCTTCCCGGTTTGGAACTCAGCACTCCCTCAGTTGTCATGTGTAACTCTACCTACCATGACAATACCCAATGAATATCCAAACATTTTTATATACCCTATTTACATGTCCTGGAGAAGTCCCACCCAACCATGTGTACCCCACCAATGACACCCCATGCCAGTGCTCCCCCCCTGCCATAGGTGAACCCTTCTGTGATCCAAAACTCCTTAAAAAATGAAGCCTAATACATTGCCAAATTCAATTAGTAGGAGAATGAAATAGTTATGATAGGTTTAACAATTAGAAATAGAATACATATTAATTCAAAAAAACTAAAATAAAGTAAAAAATAAATTGGGGTATTAAAAAATGAAAAATAGCATAAAACTTTGAAATTTTGCCTTTTATCACTGTAATAAGTGCAGCCCTGTGTAACAGTTAGGAATCTCTAGGGAAACAGAATGAATAAGAGATATCTGTCAACAGTACGTGATTTTATAAGAATCTGTCATGCAGCCGTGGATGCACAAGTCCAGGTTCCGTTGGCAGGTTGCAACCAGGGGCTCCGATCAATGTCCAATGAAGGTTCTTGACGAGTTCTGGGAGATGTTGGCTGTCCAAAGATGAGCTGGGAAATTCTCACTCAATGCTGGAACCACTTCCCCTTTTAAGGCATTCAACTGATTGGATAAAGCATCACTCATTGATGATGGCAATTTCCCTGATTGATGTAATTGTAATCAGCTATCTAGGATTTACCACTGTATTAAAATCAATAGTGACTAAAGTCCATAAATGTCCTTGTATTACAGTTAGCCCAGTGCTTGCTTAACCAAACAACTGGGCACAATTATCTGGACGAGTTGACACATTAGCCTAACCATAACACCCTGTATATATAGTGGCAAGGCAATCTCTTCCCTTCCTTCCTCAGTGTTTACATCCTTTCTTTTTAATTTTTAATTTTGTCTTCAAAAAAATTTTAGATCACAGTAAAGTCACCTATACAATATAGGGAACTCTAATGTACCCAACATCAAACCCTTTTCCCCCTTCCCCAGCAAGTTCTTTTTACATGTGGATGTTATATTTACTACAGCTGATGTACAGATATTGAAACATAGCTACTAACAATGGTCCTATTTTGCTTTACACTATATTTTAGACTGTACACTTTCCTAAATTTTTAGTAACATTATGGTTTACATTATGGTTTATGTTAGACTATACGCTTTTATAAATTTTTGGTGAAATTTAACATGGCTTATATCCATCACTGCATGATCTTGTGGAACACTTCAATTGCATCCCAGTTACCCCCTCTTCCAACTATTCTATCCTCTCTCCCCCTCCCCTTAGGGCCCACAGTCACACCCAAGCTTCACTGCTTGAAGGACCAGATTCATAGATATTTGCAACAATGCTAAGGGTTTGACACACTAGACTGTCCTCCTTACTTGGGAGCCACCCATGCTCTCAAGAGACAGCCTTCCCTTTGTTTAAGAACATCAGGCCTCCCCAGGATGGGGGTACAGCACCTTCCCACTCATTGTATGGGTGTCCACCCAATGATTTAACACACTATGAGAAGATAAGCACTAACACACTTCCTAGAAGCCTGCCTGAGGTGCACACTATGTCAGATGCTCCCCCAACAAACATCTTAAACAAATAACTCTTTCTTATTATATTTTCTAAAGAGTTTTCTCAACATTTTAGTTTCAACCATGTACTCAACAATCTCCCATGTTCACCTGCCCCCCCAAAATCTCCCCCCAATTCCATGGACCATCTGACCCATTCTCCCAATCCTAACCCCCCTCAAGCCTGCAAAGCCCTACCCAAAGCTTCTAGAACTTATAAATGAGTTCAGGAAATTCACAAGCTATAAGATCAATGCACAAAATCAGTAACATTTCTGTACACCAATAACGAGCAATTCTGAGGAGGAAATCAAGAAAAAATACCATTTCCAATAGTAAATTTTAAAAATCAAGTATCTAGGAATAAATTTAACTAAAGATATAAAAATGTATACACAGAAAACTACACAACAAAGGAAATCAAAGAAGACTTAAATGAATGGAAGAATATCCCCTGTTCATGGATAGGAAGACTAAACATC
This sequence comes from Dasypus novemcinctus, assembly GCF_030445035.2. NCBI lineage: Eukaryota > Metazoa > Chordata > Mammalia > Cingulata > Dasypodidae > Dasypus > Dasypus novemcinctus. Next base: position 19,641,812 of record NC_080686.1, read on the forward strand.
ATTAAGATGTCTATCTTACCCAAACTGATCTACAGGTATAATGCAATCCCAATAAAAATCAACATAGCATTTTAATGAACTAGGAGAACTAACTACGAAATTTTTTGGAAAGGAAAGAGGCCCTGAATACCTGAAAACCTATTGAAAAAGAAAAATGGAATTGGAGGAATCACACTACCTGACTTTAAAACATACTACAAAGCTACAGTGGTCAAAATGGCATGGTATTGGCACAAGGATAGACATACAGACCAATGGAACCAAACTGAGAGTTCTGATATAGATCCTTGCCTACGCAGTCATCTGATATTTGACAAGGCCACCAAGCCCACTCAACTGGGAGAGAATGGCCTCTTAAACAAATGGTGCTTGGAGAACTGGATATCCATATGCAAAAGAATAAAAGAGGACTACCATCTCACGCCTTATACAAAAATCAACTGAACATGCATCAAAGACCAAAATATAACAGCCAAGACCATAAAGACCTTGGAAAACAATGTAAGGAAGCATCTACAGGACCTTGTAATATGAAGTGGCTTCATGAACTTCATACGCAAAGCATAAGCAGTGAAAGAAAAAATAGATAAATGGGACCTCCTCAAAATTAAAGCCTTTTGCATCTCAAAGGAGTTTATCAAGAAAATGAAAAGACAACCTACCCAAAGGGAGGAAATATTTGGTAACCAATATCCAGCATATATAAAGAAATCCTATATCTCAAAAATAAAAAGACAAACAATCCATTTTAAAAATGGGCAAGATATTTGAACAGGTGCTTCTCCAATGAAGAAATACAAATGGCTAAAAAGCACATGATAAGATGCTCAACATCACTAGCTATTAGGGAAATGAGAATCAAAACTACAGTGAGATACCATCTTACACCCATCAGACTGGCAGCCATTACAAAAACAGAGGAGTATAAGTGTTGGAGGAATGGGAACCCTCATCCACTGCTGGTGGGAATGCAGAAGGATCCAGCCATTCTGGAGGACAGTTTGGTGTTTCCTCAAAAAACTAGCTATAGATTTGCCATATGACCCAGCAATTCCACTGCTGAGTATATACCCATAAGAACTGAAAACAAGGTCACAAACCAACATATGCACACCAATGTTCACAGCGGCATTATTCACTATTGCGAAAACTTGGAACCAACCCAAATGCCCATCAACAGAGGAATGGATAAACAAAATGTGGTATATACATACCATGGAATACTACTCAGATGTAAGAAGGAATACAATACTAACACATGGGATAATATGGATGAATCTTGAGGACATTATGTTGAGTGAAGTGAGCCAGACATTGAAAGACAAATATTACATGACCTCTCTGATATGAATTAAGCAAATCGAGCTGTTTCAGAGAGCTAGAGACTGGATGATAGGCTTACAGGAAATTGTAGGGGGAGAAGAAGGTTGTGAGCTGATACCTACATGGCTGAAATCTGATAAAGTGGAGGTAAGTAGTTTTGCAGGGAAGGGATAAGACGGAGGCATAAGGATATGTGACTTATTTTTAAAATTGTGGTTATGGTTAAAGACTGGGCTGTTTATTTACCTTTCCTGGAGGCTGTGGAAGTCTGGAAGGGGAGAGAGAATTGCCACTTGCTGTGGATTGAATCATGTCCCCCACAAAAGATGTGTTCAAGTCCTAACCCCGAGTCTTGTGAGTGTGAACCTATTTGTAAATAGGACTTTTGAAAGTGTTGATAGTTAAGGTGTGGACTCATTTGTGAATAGGATCTTTCAAGATCCTAGCGAGGTGAGGCCAAATTGAAGCAGGCTGGGCCTTCGCCGTCTAACTGGAGACCTTATAAGAGAGAAAATTCAGATGCAGCCAGTAGAAACGAGAAGTGAGTGGAAACCAGAGGAGCAGACACCACAGAGACAGAGATGAGCATGTGATGCAGGCGGGACAGCCCAAATGCTACCATCTCCTGGGAGAACGCAAGCCCTGTCAGGACTTTGATGTTGGTCTTCTAGCCAAAAACCCATGAGACAATCAATCCCCGTTGCTGATGCCAACCAGTGTGTGGTATTATTTAAGGGTGCCTTTGCAAGATGACTTACAAAGAGTTGGCACACCTCTAGAGATAAGACCATACCTTGCATTTGCATCGTGTTTTCTTTTTTCCAATGTGTTTTCATATACTCCATCTCATTTTTACCTTCCAAGCCCCCTACTGGAGTAGGAAATACCAATGCCATTTTCAAATGAGTACAAGAATATTGGAACAAAGAGAGGTTTTATCCTAAAATGAGAGTAGGAACTTCATCTGCCTGGTTTACATTATATCCTCAATGCCTACAACAGTGCTTGGTACATATTAAACTTCCAATAGGTATCTGCTCAATGAATGAATGAGAGGAAGAGTTTACCAGAAGTTCTAGATGGAGTTAGCATTCACACTACCCAGGGACTCAGGTTCCTAGTTCAGAGCTTCTTCATTTACACTATTTAATTTACCTAATTCTTAGAATAATTATAAAAACAAGCAAACAAGTAAACAACATAAATTATCCAGGCAGAGTTTTCTGGGTTATCCAAAAGTTAATGGAATCTATATAGCCACGTGTGCATGGACCCGGCTTGGATTCCACCGGCAAGTATATGATTAATAATCCACCAAGTACATCTTTTATTAAAATCTGTTGATATCCATAGCGTCAGTGAAGTAGAAGTAGGTTTATAGAAACCAAAGTTAAATACGGTAATAGACAGCGGTAATGGTGGCACAACATTGTGAATATAAATTAACACCACTGAATTGTGTATTTGAAAGTGGTTAAAATGGAAAATTTTAGGTTGGATATGTGTTGCCAGAATAAAAATTAAAAACCACAACAACACAATAATGTAGAACTGTACAACACAGAGAATGATAATATAAACTATGGACTATACATTTAATAGTACAATTATAATAATATTGTTTCTAACAAAGTATTAATAATAAGGAACACAGTGTGTGGGGGTGGTATATGAGACTTCTGTATTTTCTGCATGCTTTTTGTGTAAACCTACAACTTCTCTTTAAAAAAGTTAGATGTGAGTCTCTTTCTACTCCTGTCTACCCCTGAAAACAAATCAATGATCAAACAAATAAAACATTTGCAAAATCGCAATGGACTACTTCTCTAGCTCATATTTACCTGATCACGGCCAATTTATCACTTTATTTGTATGATAAAAATCATGAACAAGTTTATAGATGACTAGTAAATGTCAGCACTGTTATTTAAAACTACAAAAAAACCAACCACGAAAAGCAGCTTTGTATGTATGAACATTTCACTAAGAGAACTGATGAGTAATAGATTCACAATACATAAACAAGAAATTGTTTTCCAAGCTCAAATCACTTAACTGCTTGTGTAGAGTATCTGAACTGAGCAAACCTTGTTATCAATTTAAATCACTTCGAGAGCCTCAGGTTACCAGTACTCAGCTCTAAGCTAAGAATTGATTGAGCCATCAATGCTGAAGAAACAGTTTGGTAGCAGATATCTGGTGATATCTACTAGTTCTCAAAAAAAAAAAAAAAAGCAGCCCTATTATATCCTATACTTGCCTGTTGCACAAAAGACAAAAGAATTGATGAAAAGTGAGAGAAAAATAAGATCATAAATATTGCAATAAAAATGACTGGATGTGGAATATTTTTCTATATTTCAGAGCCAAGTGCCGCTATAAATTAGAAAAGTTCCTTGATTCTAGATGAAGGGGTGAAGGCTTCATAAAGCTTGCCTTTTTGCTCTTTTCCACTGTGCTGATAGATCTTTTTATCATCCTGACAAGCATTAAAAGTGAAAGCTTTTTTGTGACTTTAATGACAAATTTTTATAAAACGCATAAAAATCCGTATTCTGTCTGAAATAAGGGGATGTGGTGATGGTAATTTTTCATGTTTGTGTAGTACTAAGAAATGATTTAATGTTTTATTTTCTCTCTTCATTAAGAACAAGTGCCTTAAAATAGTATTAATAAAAGTTGAAATAATTCTGCTTATGCTTCCTGGCTTAGCAAGAGATAAATTTAAAACTCAGTTTTGGCAACTTAAAGAAAAAGGTGTTTATTTTCAACAATTATTACAACTAATGACAGAGAAACTAGCCAGATTCTGGACACGGCCCAGTGGAAGGTCACTTCCTGTCTCCGCAAATGTAACATTGCATATCAGTGGAAAGCACATTGGATATAGTAAATGGGTCTAAATGTTTTCTTTCAGGGAGTACAAGAATCCTTTCACGAAATTTTATGTAAATTTGTGAATTGTTAGATCTTTCTAGAGGTGCATATTCATAAATGAATATTTGTGTGTGAATAAGACTTGGATATCTACTGCTTGATACACATTATTATTTATTAGTGGTATCACATTGCTCACCCTTGATTTAAAATATTCTGTTTGGCTAATTTCCTGCCAGTTATTCAAAATATTTCCACTTCTCTTCAATTCCTACCTATTAGTTATCTATTCCTGCATATCAAATTACCTCAAAATTTAGTGGCATAAAATAATTTATTAAATATCACACAGTTTTTGAGATTCAGGAATCCCAAAGCAGCTTAGTTTGGGGGTCCTAGCCCAGGGTCTCTAGTGAGGGCCTGTGCAAGAAGTTGGCCATGGCTGCTGTCATCTAATGATTGACAGGGTTTGGAAAACCTGTTTTCAGGAATGTTCACACACAGGGCTGTTAGTTGATGGCCTCAGCTCCCTGCAGGTTGTTGACTGGAATCCTCAGATCCTTGGCCCTGGGATCTCTGCATAGGGTTTCTGCAGCTAACTTCCCCCAGAGTCAGTAATCTAAGACAGAGTGAGAAGAAAGTTGTATTGCCATGTACGACCTAATCTTCGAAGTCACATGTGCTGTCACTTTAGTGGTATTCTCTTTGTTAAAAGAAAGTCTCTAAGTCCCACTCACTCTCAAGGGAATGGGAATTAGGCTTCCCTTCTTGAAAGGAGGAGTATCAACACCTGGTGAAACTATTTTAAAACCATCATATTTTCCAAGATTTTTTTTTCTTTAGTCATTTAACAACTGCAATCCAGGATTTTTTTCTTCCACTCACCATCCGTCTTACATTATGCTTTCTAAATAAAACCACTCTCTTCTGGAGTGTCAAAATAAAACAAGATTTGCTATGGAGATTAAATAAAGGAGGTTGAGTGCTCCTGTCTACTTCTCCTACACCGAATCTACTAAAATGAGAAATACTAAGTTTAAAAGCAGAATACATACCTATGGTTCTAGTAAAGAAGGAAAGATCTCAAAGTGGACCTGTAGTTAGGGGAACATTTTAGAAGGAAGAAAGCAGACAATATGACATGCCAAGGGCTAAATAAAACATGACCCAAATGACAGGCCAAATACAGCAGTGAGCCATCACTTAGTGTACTCACTCAGGGAAAAGAACTTTGGAGCAAAGGACCTAAACAATTCAGAGGAACAGAGGCTAGTCACCTATTCTAATCAAGCCTTCCTTCTAATACTACAAAAAGACTACCAAATATTATGAGACATTTGGGAAAACCATTAGTATTAACCATAAAACTCAAGTGAAGAAACTAGAATTTATCCCGAGGGGAAATCTATCCTTGTGGGGAGTTTTGTTATTTTCTCACCGTTCAGTGATGCATTTTATTCACTATTATTAATTTTGTAGTGGGACATCATTTAGTAGACCTATTTCATTATACTGTCAGAAGTGGAAGCCTAAAGAATTTTGTAAATATCAATAAAATCTAACCCACATCCAAATTCATCATAAATTAATGCAGTCTTTTGGGTTGGGGTTGAGGGACAGACTCGAGGACCAGGGAAAGAGAAGAAATATTTTAAAAAATATGCCAACTAAAGGTCTGACCAAAGACACAGCCAGTAGTTAAAACTGGAACATGATCTTGTCCATAGTCAAGTTCCAAGATTCAAGCCCAGATTCAGAAATTGAAATGACGGTGAAAACCAGCCACCTGATTTACACAGACTCCTCAACAGACTCATAAAGCAGGTGGTTGTTTGCATTTGAAAAGATGGCCACAAGGGCCCACCCCTTTCTGCTTAGCTTACCTAGCTAATCTTGCCTGCCAGTGAGATATTAGGAATTTCTAATTATCCTACCACTTACTGTTTGCTAGAAGAACTACAAGAAGACTCCAATAAGCCCCAAGTTCATTTTACCTTTAATTTCAGAAGTGGAGAAGTGAGTTTCTGTTTGAAAAACCTCACATATGACAGTATATGAACATAAACTTTAGCTCCTCTCCTCCTTTGGTCCAGTTAAAAAGAAATGGACACTTTTAGCCAGCAATTGACTTGTGAAAGAGTAATGACCAGCAGGAAACTTTCGACTTGAATTTCGTTTTGAAAATTTTTGCCATTCCCCATTTATGCATGATAAACTACATGAGTCTGGAAAGGTATTGCAAATCAATAACATCTTACAGTGTTGGTAATAGTGTCTGGAATTTTGAAGTGGGAGATCTGAAAAAAAAAACAACCTATTATTATGGCTCTGCAGAATATCCATACCCCAACAAACCTCATAAAAAAAGAATTCAGATTATGTGTAATCCAAGGGAAAGAAGGAAAAAGGGAGAAGGAAAGAAAGGATGGAGGGAAAATGTTAAGTAGTTCTTTCTCAGTTCCTGAAAATGTAGCAAAAAAGAGAATCAAAATCTCTAACTAAACAGAAAAATGTTAGAGCTTCATAAAAATTAACATTTTCTTTAAAGTATTTTAAAAAGAAGACATTTAGGTCATTAGGGCTAGTCCTTAATAATTCAATGTCGACAATGAAATCATTGGTAGACATTTTATGTCAATATAAAACGTAGAAACATGCTTAGAACTGAAGCCATAAAAATTATGCATTTATGCAGGGCTTCCTTTAAAATATATAACTTTCTGCATCTTCTGTTGTTCTTTTTTTTCCCATAATGTGAGTCAGCACTTTGAGGTAAAAGTAGTCTGAATTAAAGGAATAGTGTACCTATATTATGAGCCTTTCTTACAGTGATAAAACCACAGTGGAATATGTTTAATTCTGGGTGCTATATTTTGAGGAAGAAATTGACCAACTAGAGGTTACCTGGAGGACAAGGCATTGCAGGATATCTATAAATTTTCTTGTATAAGTAGCAGGTAACAAAGCTGGGCTGGTCAGCCTAAAAGAAGATGGAAGCATGTAACTGTTTTCAGGTATTTAAAGTCATTTTCTGTGTGTGTGTGTGTGTGTGTGTGTGGGTGGAGGTATAGTGGAATAAGGATATTTGTGCAAAAGAATAGACTGGAATGGTGGTGGGCAGCTCCAGAGGACAAAATTGGAAACAAGAGGGCAATATGAAGAAGTAAATTTGGACTCAAGATAAAAGAAATGTTATTTAAGAATCGGAATATCTCACAGTGGTGAGCTCATGTACAACCGTAGGCCCCCTCACTTGAATCTAAGGCAGATGATCATCTGTTGGAAATGTCATGGAAAGAAAGAGCTTTCCAAAACTAAAACTGAATTTGGGTAAAATGATTCCATGGGTTCTGTCAACCCCACAGATATAGTGGAGGTCAGGCCAGCACGCTTAATGAATGTTTAGTGGCTGTGGGGAAAATACAGAGAAGGACAACCTGAATGATCAAAGACAAGGAGAGGCTTCTTAGGAAAATACATGAAAAGTATTAGGACTTTCACTGGTTAAGTTAAGGAAGGGCAAAAATTTAAAATTTCAATAAAAACTGTTTATTTCCCTTAATATAAAGGAACATGGTAATGCATGCTGCCCTTTAACTTGCACTTTTAAAGTCGAGGCAACATTTAGAGTTTTGGAAATAAAAGTAAAGTAAGAATGACAGTGATGAAATCGTTGATGCCACTCTGGAATGACAGGGAGGTGCCTGCCCCTTGCAGGTCACCAGGCCGCACACTCACAGCGGACGCATTTACCAAGGCCTGCAGCTAACAACATATGTGAGCCACTTTCCTTCTCAGAAACCTTCCATGTCTTCTGAATTCATCCCAACAAAGTTCCAGTTTAACTCTGAACCTGTGATCTCTTATCAACTACCTACCCAGACTAATTTTCAACTCTTTTCCTGCCAGCCAGCTACCTTATACTTTGATGTGCCGATATGTTGGCAGAACTTGTCTTCCCATTTGCAAATGTGCAGCTCCTACCCGCTCTTTGACACCTAGCTCAAATGTTAGCATCTCCACAAAGGCTCTCCCGATTCCCCAGGTAGAAACAATGTCCCTTTCTGAACTCAAAGCCATGTTATATCATTTAAATGCCACTTAATTTTTATACTCAAGTTATGTAAGTACATGTCCTCATTTTCCCACAAGACCCTAAACTCCTGCAAGGAAGGACTGTCTCTTATTTTTCCTCATAGTGCTTTGGGTATAGTAGGTGCTTTAGAAATGCCCATTAAATGAATGACCAAATCAATAAAGGTTTTGCCCAATGATATAATGATAGGAAATGCTATTCGGCCCCAAGGACATTCCCAAGGGCATCCTGTTATGCCATTTAGGCAGGATCAACACCTGCGGTTCTAAAAGGGAATGAGAATGCCAGTCCTGTGAGCAAATTACAGAGCAGCCCAGAGAAAACCCTGATCTGTCATGCAGATTGCTCTGTATCCCTTCTCCTTTCTCTTTTCTCACATATCTTTCATTTTCTCTCATATAACTTCATCAGTAGACTCACCAGATTTTAAAGTTCATGGTGCAATGAATGTAATTTTATGAGCAAAAGGGCCACAGGATAAATTTTGGCAATGGTATTAACGGTGATATGTTCTTATGGGAATTTCATTACATTGCTGCTTTCGTACTATCATTTTCATTTCAATTAGATATACTTCCAAAAATTTAATATGGAGTAATCAATTCAGATTTCTGATTTGGAGAATATGTTTCAAATGAAAAAATGTAATACTGAAAATTTGCTAAGACCCATCACTTGCGCTTCATTGTCTATTTTCGAAGTCATTCCCGTAATACAGTAAACTCAATTCTATCTGTTACTGTTTCCAAAAGAGAACTGAAAACCTGAAGGCGACATTCGAGTCACTGGAATTTTCTTTCAAGGCCAGACAAGTTGGAAGACACATCAGGGCATGTGTCAAGTAGAGTGTCCCAACGTGTGTTTGTACCTGGGCTGAGATACACCCCAAGAGCAAACTCAATGAAGGAAAGCGTCAAGCTCAAGGAGCCAAACTTATTTTAAAAAAATCAGTGTTGGGAAGGAGAGAGAACTTCTGAATGAGGTCGGCACCTGTTGACTGGATTTGTCTGCTCAACCCCAGTGGATTGGGTCCTCTGGAGAACAGAGGACTCCGAGCAAAAACTGGGTCATCAAAGATATTGTGGCATGACAGTGCTGATCATCAGAGGCCTGCATGGGCAGGAACACCATGGAACCCACTGAGAGAACCATCATGTCAGAAGGGACACCAGCGGTAGAATTTTGTCAAGAAATGTGCGATAATTGCTAGGGGGTCACTTTGTGTGAATTCAAAGTCTTTTTGGCAGAGGGAAGTAAGAAGCAATATAATTAGGCCACTACCCATCATGGGGACCCACTGGTTCCCACTGGCTGATGCAGCGTGAGGATACGCAGATTTCACATACTCTTAGCCCTAACTGCCAAAGGCACTGAGGCAGCACAAAAACGGGTAACATACAAGCACACAAATGCACAGGCACCCACATCCCTCAGACCATGCATTTCACTTTTTGTGACTTGTCGCCTTTAAAGTTTCCCTTGATAATCATTTAAGTCCTTTGTGTAAAAAATTAGAGAGTGGAAGAACATCTGGTCTGGTTTCCTCCAGAGCCTGCCTTCCCTAAAACACACATCTTCCCTCGGCTGCACAGCTCTGTCGAACTGCACGATGGGAAGAATATCTTCCTTTTACAAGGGCGGCATAATGTAAATAATTCAACACCAAAACCTCGTGCAGTTTCACAGTGTTTGTGTTCTGCCTTCAACATCATCCCTACGTTCTGCAGCAGGTGGTAAAATTTACAGCTGTCCTTTCTTGTAAACACTGTCCTAGGTAAAGCCGCAGAACTGCTCCCGGCACTTGGAGGCAATCAATGTTCACTGAAAAGGCTCTTTGGGATAGTGGAGGGCCCAAGGCACAGGTGTTCAAATCAGGGACTGGGGAGCGGCATTGCAGTGTTGCAGTTACTGTTAGTGAGCAAGAGTCATGTTCTCATTCTCGCTTCCAACGGTGATTCTCTCTGAGCATTCTGTTATTGGCCCTTTGGTGCTAAGAGCTTTAGAAAAGGCACAAACATTTCTGAGAATCGCGTTTTGGTGTGGAAGCAGGTTTTGCACCTGGCAAAGAGTCAATACCCCTGTTTCCACTGTCACCAAAGTTTGTGACCTGGGTGGGACTTTGCCAACCGCTTATAGCTAAAACATAACTGAGGAGAAAGAAAGGAAGCCAGCCCTCTGGGGTAGAACTTCCCCACCTGCGATGGGCACAGAAATCAGCTGGGCTCTCGATGAAAGTCAGGTTCTGCTGTAAGTCTGGGGTTAGGCCCAAGAATCTGCACTTCTACTAAGGGCTCAGACAATGTTGAGGCTGGTCCAAGGACAACAATTTGAGTGGCAAGGATCTACCATAGACTGGTTTCTTACATGCCAAACAAAAAGGCTTAGAAATTAGTCTGTGGGGAAACGGACTTTGGCCTAGTGGTTAGGGCGTCCGTCTACCATATGGGAGGTCCGCGGTTCAAACCCCAAGCCTCCTTGACCCGTGTGGAGCTGGCCATGCGCAGTGCTGATGCGCGCAAGGAGTGCCGCGCCACGCAAGGGTGTCCCCCGCGTGGGGGAGCCCCACGCACAAGGAGTGCGCCCGTGAGGAAAAGCCGCCCAGCGTGAAAAGAAAGTGCAGCCTACCCAGGAATGGTGCCGCCCACACTTGCCGTGCCGCTGACGACAACAGAAGCGGACAAAGCCGCTGACAACAGAAGCGGACAAAGAAACAAGATGCAGCAAACAGACACCAAGAACAGACAACCAGGGGAGGGGGGGGGAATTAAATAAGTAAATAAATAAAAAAAAAAAAAAAAAAAAGAAATTAGTCTGTGGAGATTCAAGACTATGGAAACTTTTTAAGTTGAAAAATCACATGACCAGTTTAAGGTTTGGGGAAGATGAGGGTCTTGGCTCCGGGTAAAGCCCTGGATTAATTGATACAACAGAAATAAAAGGAATACTGAAATGTGATCTTGGTTCTAGAAAGAGATGGCTACCTTATAAAGGACAAGAGACTGAATGCCTATATTTTATTGAAACCCAAATGTTCCACTCATCTGTGGGCCCCAGTGCCATCATATGAACATTCATCCTCAAATTGCATGGGCTGTGGCTCTTACCTATGCCACCGTGGGACATCGTGCCTTGCCTCCCATTCCCTTTACTGTCTTGCCCATTAATCCTAGGGGTTTCCATGTGTCACGCAAGTTGAGGAACTGTTCTTTTGTGTATTTCATCCTGGTTTCCTTGTTGGTGCCCGCTTCAGCAAAGCCAGCCCTGGCAGCATGGCCACCAGTGCACTGTGTGGGTCTACTGTCCTCAACACAGTGCTGGTGCCTGGTGGTCCCAGGCTTGCAGGATGCCTGGGTGCCAACGTTAGGGCATGGCTATTGAACAGAACACTTATTCTCCACCCCTCAGGCTTCCTTTTACTGGAGGAACATTCCTTAGCGTAACACTCATAGCCTCTGCCCACCTCTTCCTCCATCCGGACTTATCCTCCATCAGGAAGATATTTGGAAAGACATTTGGTATGTATTCTAGTGTCTTTCTTTTCACTTTCTCTAGAACCATGGTTCTTAAAGTGTCATCTTGGAACCAAAGCATCAGCAATACCTAAAGCTTGTTAGAAATGAAAATTATCAGGACCCACCCTAGACCTGTAGAATCAGAAATGATCCTGCAATCTGTAATTTAAAAACTCCTCTAAGTGTATTTTATGGCAATGGTTCTCAAACATTAAAGGGATCAGTTGTACCCCCACAGTTTTGGATGCAAGGGAGAGAACTGCATTCAGAAAACATGCATTATGCAATATCCCTCATGGTCAGGTTTTATTATACTTGGACTGGAAGTGATATAAGTTTTGACTCTTCCTACTATAACAAACAAATAGGTTTATCAGAAAAAAATTGAATTTTATGCCATAATAATTCAACATGTAAACACCCACTCACAAGAATAGCAAAAGATGATTTGTAAGGAAAATTATATAACTGCTGAGGAGTGAGATATCTCTACTTAGCTGAGAATGTGTAACAAGGGAGAAACAGACTGCTTATTTTGAAAGTAGCAAAAAACTTTGCACTTCTTTAGGGAAGACATTTTTATGGGTATCATTAAATTTAAGTGTGTGGACTTGAAAAGACTGATTCCTGAATTTTACGTTTCTGCTCTTCAAAACTGTGATTCTTTATTGTAGATGAAACTACAGTCAAAATGGGGTCTAATGGGGAAAGAGTGAGAAAGAAGTAAGGGTAAAATTATTTATCTAGAAGGAATACACTTGTGTAACATGCTTAATAGCTTATAAGATGTGAGTCTTGGCACTTGCATAGTTTACCTCCAGAATTTACTTAATTCACTTATTTATTCATTCAACAATTCCAGAGACATTTTTTTCATGTCTACTACATGCCAGGTTCTGAGGATATAAAAATGATAAGTTATAAGAAATATGGCTATATATATATATATGTCTTATTTTCCCATCTGCTAACACAAATAGCATGCAATGGGCTGACTTAAGCAAGAGGAATTTATTGACTCATAGTTTTGATGTTAGGAGAAGTCCAAAATCGAGGTGTCAGCCGGGTGATGATTTCACCCAATGACTGTGGCATTCTGGGGCTGGCTGCTGGCCATCCTTGGGTCCTCAGCTTTGCTATCATATGGTCATGTCCTTCCTTTCTCTTCTGGGTTCTGTTGACTTCCAACCTCTACTCCTTCAAGTGGCTTTCTTTTCATAAAGCCTCAAGTAATAGGATTAAAGGCACACCTCATTTGGTTGGGGCACACCTTAATTCAAAAAATCCTATTTACCATGGTCTCACATCCACAGGAATGGAATAAGAACATGTTTTTCTGGGATACATAATTTAACCTACCACAGTCCTCCCTCTGGACCCTCAAAAGACATGTTCTTCCCACATGCTTAATGCATTCATTCCATCATAACATCCCCAAAGCCAAAAGTCATTTCAGTAACAATGCTAAGGTGTCTCATCAAAATCTAGGTATGAGTGTGGTCCCTAATGGGACAAAATTCTTTTCTCTGTAGACCTGTGAAACCTAGAAAACAAATTCTCTGCTTCCCAAATGCAATGCTGGACAGGGATGGGATAAACATTTCCTTTCCAGAAAGGAGAAATTGAAAGGAAAATGGGGTCACAGGTCCCAAACAAGTCCAAAACCCAATAGGGAAAACTCTGTTAGATCTCAAGTTCTGGGAGGCATCTGTCAATCCATGTTTTGTCTTCTGGACCTGATGGAGCTACCCCTTCCAAGGGATTGTGGAATAGCCATGCTCCTCCGTGAACAATGACTGGGTAAAGGTCCCACCATCTCTGAGCTCTGGAATGGCAACCAGGCTCTCCAAGAAGGCAGGGGCTTAGGCCCCACCCTCCCCCAGTGCTGTGATGGTGACTGGGCTCTCTACAAACACTGGGCACAAGCCCCATCCTCTCTGAGTATTCAAGTGGTGGCATTCTCTGAACAATGGGGTGCAAGGCCCGCTCCCTCCAGTTGCTGGGGGCAGATGGCCTGAACACTCCAAGGGGTCCAACCCTTTCCATACATATTGTGGGCTTGCTATCTTGGCCCAAGGAGATCTCTTTGGTCCAGACTTTTTCTTACATGGTTCTGCCCTTGACTTTACTTTTACTTCCATTTGTCCCATCTCTATCCCTTTCAGTCCAGGTTGGCAGTGGTTCTACTCATCCAAATTTTGGAAAAACCTTGTTGGCTTTGTTTGCAGTTCAAGGGGTCCATACCATCAGACAAAAAACTTTCCACATATCCTTCCTGGATTACTACCTTTCCAATTCTGGCATTCTCTAAAAAGGCTGACTGGCTTTATATTCAGCCATACCTCTTTAGCAAAAGACTGTTCAGTTAAACCTTTACATCAAGACCTCTTCTCTAGGGACTCATTTACTGAGAGCTCAGTGCAGTCCCTGATAAAGCTGCTTCCGGCCTTAATCTCAGATCACACTATCTGGATAGACAGAAAATTTTCAAAATCATCAATTTCTGGTTCCTTTGTTCTTAAGAGTTCAATTCTCAACTTATCCCTTTCCTCTCATATTTGACTATATGCTATAAGGAGACCAGGCTGCACTTGGCTTGGAAATCTCCCCAGCTTAATAATATCCAAGTTCATTGCTTTCAGGTTCTGCCTTCCATCTGACATCAGAACACAATTTCACCAAGTTCTCTGCCACTTTATAACCAGGATCATCTTTTTTCCAGTTTCCAAAAACACATTCATTATTTCCTTCTAAGACCTCCTCAGAGTTGCCTTTAACATCCATACTTCTACCAACAGATATCTTCAAAGCAATCTGGGCTTTTTCTATCAGGCAACACACAATTCTTCCACCCTCTATCCATTACCCAATTCCAAAGACCTCTTCACATTTTCAGGTATTTGTAACAGCAACAGCAGCACCCACATTCAGGTACCAAAAATTGTCTTAATTTTCCAGCAGCTAAAACAAATACCATAAAATAGTTTGGCTTAAACAACAGGAATTTTTTGACTCACAGTTTGGAGGCAAGAAGTCCTAAATCAAAATGTAAGCAAAATTATGTTTTCTCCCCAAAGACTGTGGCATTTTGGAGCAGACTGCCAGTCATGTATGGGTCCTTGGCTTTTGTATCATATGGCAATGTCTTTTCCTGTCTCTTCTGAGTTCTGATGGCTTCTGGTTTCTGTTCTTCCATGGGGCTTTCTCCTCATAAAACCTCAGTAATAGGATTAAAGCCCAATATTATTTGGTTGGGCTGCAACTTAACTAAAAATAATGTCTTCAAAAGGTCCTCTTTACAATAGTTTCACACCTACAGGGATGGATTAAGATTAAGAACATGTTTTTCTGGGGTACATAATTCAACCTACCACAATATTTAAATAAAATCATTTTTTTGCTAGTCATTTATTCACAATAATGTATGTGTGATTGACAAAATGCTTTCACATGTAATACCTCATTCAGTCCTCCTAAGGTGACTGTCTTTAATGAATAAGGAAGTTGAGCGAGGCTCAGGTCAAAGCACAGACCAAGACCTGGTGTTGCAGGGTCCTGTTCTTAGATGCCACATCCATTATTCTATCCATCAAACATGGCCCTCCTCTTCCTATAGTGTGGCCCTCGCTCTATCTTTTAAATCTTCTCTCCCAGCTCACCCAAATATCTTCTTTCCCTACACAACCAATTAATTTAATTTAAATAAAAGTTCCTGTTAGATAATAGATGATAGATGGTATTATTCTTGGGAGTATATTAAGGCAATTATCAATTAGTCTCTTTTTTTTGTTTTTTTGTTTTTGCTTTTGTTTTCTTATCCTTGTTTTTTATACATTTTATTTTTAAGTGTCTTTTTAAAAAAGATGCATAGGTAACAAAAAATGTTACATTAAAAAATATAAGAGGTACCCATATACCACACACCCCATCCCACTCCCCCCACATCAACAGCCTCTTTCATCATTGTGGCACATTCACTGCATTTGGTAGATAGATTTTGGAGCACTGCTGCACCACTGGATTATACTTTCCATTGTAGTTTATGCTCTCCCCCATCCATTCAGTGGCTTATGACAGGATATATAATGTCCAGGATCTGTCCCTGCAATATCATTTAGGACAACTCCAAGTCCCGAAAATGCCCCCACATCACCTCTCTTATTCTCTAACTCTGCCCTCAGCAACTACGGGGGTCACTGTCTCCATATCAATGATACAAATTCTTCCATTGCTAGAATCAGTTCTATAGTAGAATATCAATAAATCCACTCTAATCCATATTTTATTTCTCCATCCTGTGGACCCTGGGATGGTGATGTCCACTCCACCTCTAAATCGAGAGGGGGCTTAGTTCCCACATGACTGATGGATGTAATTCTCCTGCTTGCAGTTATAGGCACTCTTGGTTCCCTAGTGTGGCAGTTGACCATTTTCACCTCCCTGTTAACTGACCTGGGTAAGTCCAACAAACCGGTGAGTAGGTGCTACAACTCTGCTGAAGCTCAGAGCCCAGCTGGCATATGGCTCGTCCAGAGGTTTAAGTCTCCTGAGTATACACCAACCCCAGTGTCAACCACAGGCTCAGTAAAAGTGGCAGAGGAGGCATGTGTAGAAAGGTCACATCTAAGTCCATCTCCATCACACTCAGGAACACAAATTATTCCAAAGTAGGGCCCACTGACAAGGCACTGAACTCCAGAGCCATCTGCCATGACTGTAGAACCTGTGTGTCTCCATAGCCCACAGATGTACCAGTACCTGGAGTTGTATCTACTTTGGCTATCTCTGGGATCCTGATGGGGTGTGCATAAACACGACCTCTCTGATGACTACCTGACTTTTTTTGAAGTCTCTTAGTCATATAAACTCATTTGTCTTTACCATTTCCCCCTTTTATTCAAGGTCTTTTTCTAGTTGTATCAGCAGCTAGATTGGTAGTAATCCCTCGGTGCCAGGGAGGCTCATCCCTGGGAGTCATGTCCCATGCTGGGGGGAAGGTAATGCATTTACATGCTGAGTTTGACTTCGAGAGTGGCCACATTTGAACAACATGGACACTCTCAGGAGGTAACTCTTAGGCACCCTGCAGCTCTAGGCCTAGATGGAATTTCAAGCACACAGGGTCATAAGCATAGTCATCAGTATCAAGGGCTCATCCTTCTTCACTGGTCTTTGCCCTTGCACCTGGGGGATTGTTGCTGTTCCATTGGAGAATGTGACAGAGCTCCCCTGGCTAGGAACTCACCACTCCCTCAGTTGTCATTTGTAACTCTAACTACTATGAAAATACCCAATGAATAATCACACATTTTTATATACCCTACATACATGCCCTGGAGAACTCCTTCCCAACCATGTGTCCCCCATCAATGACACCCCACATCAGTGTTCCTCCCCTGCCATTGTTGAACCCCTCTGTGATCCAAAACTTCTTCAAAAATGAAGCCTAATATGTTGCCAAATTCAATTAGTAGGAAAATGAAATAGTAATGATAGGTTTAAAGATTAGAAATAGAATACATACTAATTTAGAAAAGCTAAAGTAAAGTAAAAAATAAATTGGGGTATTAAAAGATGAAAAATATGATGAAACTTTGTTTTTTTTCCCAATGTTTGCCTTTATCACTGTAACAGGTGTTGCCCTGTATGTATAGTGACAAGGCAATTTCTTTCATTCCTTCCTCAGTTTCTACACACTTTTTTTAAAAAAATTTTAATTCACATATACAATATAGGGGACTCCCATATACCCAACATCAAACCCTTTCCCCTCTACCCCAGCAAGGATCTTTTTACATGTTCTTGTTATATTTGCTGCAGCTGATGCAGAGATATTGAAACATAGCTACCAAACATGTTTCCATTTTGGTTTCCATTATGGTTTATATTTTAGACTGTACATTTTCTAAATTTTCAGTTACATTATGGTTTACATTTTAGACTATATACTTTTATAAATTTTTGGTGAAATTTAACATGTCCTATATCCATCATTGCACAATCTTGTGGAACACTTCCATTACCCCCCAGTTACCCCTGCTTCCAAATATTCTATTCTACTCACCCCTTCCCTTCAGGGCCCACAGTGACAAACAAACTTCACTGCTTGAAGGACCAGATTCACAGATACTTGCAGCAATGCTGAGGGCTTTCCACACTAGACTGTCCTCCCCCATTGGGAGCTACCAATTCTGTTTTGAAACACCCTTCCTATGTTTGAGAACATCAGACCTCCCCAGGATGGGGGTACACTTTCTCACTCATTGTATGGGTCTCCACCCAGTGAAATAACACACTCTGACAAGATGAGCACTCACCCACTCCCTAGAGATAAGATGGGGACATAGGGAAACTATTGGGTGGGGCTTTGCAGGCTTGAGAAGGGCTAGGGTCGGAAGATGGGTCAGATGATCTGTGGAATTGGAGGGAGGGTTTGGGGAGAGCAGAAGAACATGGGAGATTGTCAGGTATGTGGTTGAAACTATAATGTTGAGAAAACTCTTTAGAAAATGTAATAAGGAAGGGTTACTTGTTTAAGGGGCTTAATGGGGTCATCTGACACAGGGTGAATTAGTCTCTTAAATTTCTTTCTTTTCCTTGGGAATTTTAAATCATGCTCTATCATTACAAATGCGTATGTCATCTTTCTTTTATTCTTCACTTCCTGATAGCAAGGACTCCATTCATTTTCTTTTGGAATCTAGTCTGTTTAAACATATGCCAGAATACCACTACTAGGTATCTAACCAGAAGAACTGGGAGGAGTGCCATGAACAGACAACTGCACATTGATGTTCATAGCAACGTTATTCATAATTGCCAAAGGATGGAAGCCACTCAAGTGTCCATCAACTGAGAAATGGATAAACAAACTGTGGTGTATACACATGATGAAGTATTATTCAACTGTAAGAAAAAATGAAGTCATGAAGCATATGACAACATGGATTAACATGGAGGACATGCTGTTGAGTGAAGCAAGCCAGGCAAGAAAGGACAAATATTGTCTTATTTCACTATTATGAACCAAATAGAATGAGCAAATGCATGGCATTAAGAGCAAAAATATAAGTTACCAGAGAAAAGAATGTGATTAGAGAATGGAAAGCTGAGGTTTAATCTGCAATATTGGTAAAAAATTGTTTGTAAATGTTTGGAAATGAATAGAAATGGTGAAAGCATATCATAGATTTGTAATTAGTAGTGCTAGCATATGGGTATTTTAACAGTTTGATATGGTTATGAATTCCAAAAATAGGTATTCGATTATGTTTGTCATCTGGTCTGTACCCGGGCATGATTAAGTTATGATTAAGGCTTTGATTGTGCCACATCATTAGGGCGTGGAGACTCACAGATAAAAGGCATGACAAGGGACAGAGTAGAGGGGTTTTTGATGTTGGAGTTTTGATGTCGGAGTTTGATACTGAAGCCTTAAGCTGTAGCCCCAGGAAGTAAGCTCGCAGAGGAAAGAGAGGCAAGCCCCAGGAAGAGAGTAACCCTGAGCCCAGGAAAAAGAAGCCTAAGGAAGGAAAGAACCCAGGAAGCCTGAACCCTCACAGATGTTGGCAGCCCTCTTGATCCAACACGTGGAAATAGACTTTGGTGAGGGAAGTAACGTATGCTTTATGGCCTGGCATCTGTAAGCTCCTACCCCAAATAAACACCCTTTATAAAAACCAACCAATTTCTGGTATTTTGCTTCAGTACCCCTTTGGCTGACTAATACAGGAAAGATAGTGGTTTGGTTTTGTGTGTGTTTTGTTTTGTTTTTTGAGCAATGAAAATGATCTAATATTGATTGAAGTGATGAATACACAACTTGATGATTATACCAAATGCCACTGATGTACACTTTAGATAAATTATGTGGTTTATGAACCAAAAAATAATATTGTGGGTTTGGGAAAATACACCAAATGTAAGCTATGGACTACAGTTGTTAGTAATACTTTGACAATGTTGTTTCATAATTTCTTACAAAAGTTTCACAACAATGCAAAGTATTTGTGGTAGGGTGATGTATAGGAGCCCTTTATTATGTCATACATATTTGTTTTGTAAATTCACAGCTTTTCCTATACACTTATTGTTTATATACGTTCATGTATGAATGATATACTTCAATAAACTGTTTTTAAAATGAAAAAAAAAAACATATGCCAGAGAAATATCCTTGAGAAAAGAGTTTGACACAATGGAGGAAATTTGTTTTTTTTTAATGGACATGCATTGATCCCCAGAAAATGGAAAAGAAAGGAAGGAAGGAAGGAAGGAAAGAAGGAATGGAGGGATAAAGGGAGGGAAGGAGGGACAGAATTAGTCAGGGCTCTCCAGAGAAACAGAACCAATGGGATATGTGTCGATCCATTACCTTTCTCTCTCCCTATTTATCTATCTCTTTCCTTTATCTATCTATCATCTATCAATCAATCTATCATCTATCACCTATCATATCTATCTCTATTACCTATTATCTATCATCTACCTATCCCTCTCATCTATCATCTATCTATCGTCTATCTATCTCTCTATCTATTATCTATCTATCGATCGATCGATTGATCGATCACACAATTGTGGGGTTAACAAGTCTGAATTCAACTCGTCCAAAGCAGGTCCGAGGCTGGAAACTCTGTGAGAAGCGGTATTGAAGTCTATATTCTGAGTTTGTAGGCGAAGCCAGTGAGCAGTGTTACAGTACTGAAAAAGAATTCTGTTTTATCTTCCTTGTGCTCAAATTTCTTCTGCTCATAAGGAATATACTCATATTGGTTTAAGGCCCAACTTGTTTCAGTTTCGCCTCCCCTTAACTAGTAACATCTCCAAAGATCCTACTCATAAACGAGTTCACACCTACAGAAAGAGGGTTAGAACTTGAAGGTATTTTTGTGGGAGACGTGACTGAATCCATAACAGAGAAAGAGAGTGAGAGAAGGAAGCAAAACTCTATTCAGTTGCTCGACATCACTTTACATTTGTCATTGATTTTCTTTGACAGTTAACATTTAAGGTGAGTTTGTATTTCTTTAACTTAGTCATGTTGTTTTCTTATAGAAGGAGAAGGTAGGAAAGCTGTGAAATGAGCCCTGTGCCCTAACAACGGTGAGGCTTTTCCCTAATAGCAGCCTCCCTGGGGCGTTAAGCTCCCACAGCCTTAGCCTGCTCACAGCAAAGGTTTGTTCCCGCAGCTGTGATACTGGTCCTTGCCTCCTACAAAGCCTTTAATCATGGTGGGTTTTCTGTCAGACAAAGTTCTCGACAAAGCCCCACCAGTGGATTTTACTTGTTATAAACAATTATTTTCCTAAATTGGTTCTCTTCAATTTATTCCCTGTAAAACAATAGTGAAGCAAAATGGAGCGGCTTTTCCTAAATTTTGTATGCAGAGTTTAGTACGCTATGTAATTAAAACTTCATCAATATAACTGGGTATATTTGAATTACATATTTTCATAGTTTAATTGCATTTTCAGCGATTAGATTTTGGAAGTATGTGTTGGAGATTTAACACAGAAAAGCGAATTTGCAGCTTACCCTGGATCTTGCTGCTTAGACTTGCCAGTGACTGGATGTCAGAGCTCAGTTTGCTGAGAAGCAAACAAAAGGCTGCAGTGATCAGGACAGGTGGAAAACTATAGATAAATTGCATGTGACAATTGTTAATATTACTTATATTTTTAAAAATTTTTAAGAAATAGAGCAAAATTAATAAAGGAACTAGGGGCTGGGTTGGGCTAGAGAATGAGGAGTTAATGCTTAAATTATACATAGTTTTTATTTGGGTTGATGGAAAAGGTTTGGTGGTAATAGTTGCACAGCGCTGTGATGGAATTAATAGCACCGAATTATATATTTGAATGTGGTTAGAAGGGGAAATTTTAGGTTGTATTTAGGTTACTAGAATAAAAATTTAAAGCAAACCCATTGGACTATATAACACAAAAAGGGAACCCTAATATAAGCCAGGGACTATAGTTAACAGTACAGTTATAATAATATTTTTTCATCATTTGTAACAACAGTACCACACCAGTGCAAAGTGTTAATAGAAAAAACTGTGTGTGGAGGGGAAGTTATGTGGGAATTCCGGATTTTCTGCATGATTGTTTTTCTTTAAATCTAAAACTCCTCTAATTAAAAAAAATGATAAATGGACACTGCATTCAAATATTTCTAAATAGAATATATTGTGGTTTAATAGTCTGAGGTTTTTTTTAGTTAAAGAAAAACTAGAAAAAAGTTTTGCTATTTCATCTCTGCCTGAAACTTCTTAATCAGAGGCATTGGCTGGTCAAATCCTGAGTATCTTTTCCAATAAGGATTTCAAGTACTGTTACACTCAAGATGATAATGAATCATGATTTCTTTCTGTCATCTAGAGCTGATGAGAGAATATTTTCAGTCAGTCCTTTTTTAAAGTACCCTTTGACATACTTGATATAATTTCTCAAAACCATAGAAGTTAGTTTCATTAATTATTTTTGGGACAAGGCAGATCCATTCCACGCAAAATGGTGAGGCAGAAGGGGTAAAGAAATCTACTTGCTGTTCATAAGTTCAGGGCAGAAATCAATTCTACAGTTCAAGATATCATATCTAAATAGAATTTTTCTAAGTAATTGAATATAACATGACTAAGACTGACTCTACCTATGGTGTAAAATAATTATAAATAGTCAACAAAAATTCTTTTCTACCTTGTATTCAAAGGAAGACTATGCATTAGGTTTCAGTTGGAAGTCAAAATTCTATTTTATTTATTCAGTTCAATGTAATAAGCTTTTAACATGGTTATGCTTTCAGAAACTTTTGAGTGGCACAGAGAGACATTTCCAAAAATTAAATAAAAAGAGTGTGACAAGCACTTCTCTTAGAAAGAAGCCAAGTGTAAGGAAGTGGGGAGAGAGGAGATTACTCCCAACTGAATGTCTCCAGAGAGACTTCATGGCTTCCAGTTGACCAAAATGGTGGTGTGAGATGCTCCAGGGTGCCGTTCCCCACAGAATGTTTGAACACCTCGCAACAAATGATAAAGTCATCTTCCTCAGAACTCTAGAACCAGTTGAATGGTTGCAGTAACTGGACACGTGCCAAATTTAAAATGCAGCTTTACAGTAGGAAAAGCTTGTGGTGCCATTGCTGCCCCCTTCCCACCTACTCCCCAGTGAGATGTGGAGCCTGGTTTCCTGGCCTAGTGCTAGAGGACGCAGAGTAACTCCTATGCACGTACTGTGGTGCCTGAATGTTGGTGCCAATCTATAGGGTGGTAGCCTGAAAGACTAAAACAGGAAAATCCTCTCCAGCTCACCCTCCAAGAATTCACCTTTATACAGAAGCAGTATGTGGACAGTTAGAGCACTGTATGAAACAAGTCAGTCAAGTAGCCTGGGAAAATAATTACCTGCTTTAAGACATACAATAGAGGTACCAGAGAGGAGGAGAAAGTCTATTCCATAGGGAGTATAGGGGGCATTCCTAATGTCATAAGCAAGTAAAAGCACATGACAGGATGCAGGCTCAGAAAATACAGACAGAGCCTACATTAGTCAGGGTTCTCTAGGGAAACAGAATCAATAGGAGATATCTTTAAATAGTTTGGAATTTTATAAAGTTCTTTTACATGACCGTGGGCATGCACAAGTCGAAATTCCGCAGGCAGGCTGCAAACCAGGGACTCCAATGAAGGTCCTTGATGAGTTACCAGGAGATGTTGGCTGTTTGAAGTCAAGCTGGAATATTCTCCCTGAATGATGAAATTACTTCCCCCTTTTAAGGCATTCAATTAATTGCGTAAAGCATCACTCATTGCTGATGGCAGTCTCCTTGGTTGATTATAGATACAAACAGCCATCTATGCAATAAACTCACTGATGACTGAAGTCCATAAATGTCCTTTGATTACTATTAGCCCAGTGCTTGTTTAACCAAACAACTGGGCACAATTACCTGGCCAAGTTGACATATTAGCCTAATAATCACAGGACCCTACACAGCACATAGACCTTGGGCTGATATTGATAGACAGGCTAAACTCTGAAGGACAGCACCAACCAGTGCAGAGTCAAATTGAAAAGATTGTGAATGGTGTTATTTTGAGATGGTTGATTTGTTTTTGCAAGAAAACCTGTCATTGGTTTAGTTTGCTAAAGGTTGCCAAAAATATATATATACCAGAAGTGGTTTGACTTTTACAATGGAGAAATATTAGCTTAAAAACTTACAGTTCTGAGCCCATGAAAATGTCCAAATCAAGGCATCAGGCAATGACATTTCCCCCAAAGACCTGCTGTGAGTTATCAGGCACATGGAAGCATCTTCCAATCTCTGCTTTCTCCTCTGGGTTCCACTGTTTTCAGCTTATGACTGCTCCTTCTGTGACTTTCTCTCTCTCAAGTTCCATTGATTTCATTTTCTTGCTCTAATGGCTTTCTCTCTCAGCTTCTGTGTGTCCCTCTCTGATCTCCTGAGTCTTTTCTCTCTTTCTCCATATTCATCCAGTTTATAAAGGAGTTCATTAAGAGCATTAAGACCCACCCTGGGCTATGTATTACTGAAGTAGTCTAATCAAAGGTCCTTAATGGAAGTGATTCAATCAAAATGTCTCACCTACAATATGTTCACACCCACAGGAATGGGTTACCTCTAAGGATGTAATCTTTTCTGGAGTACATACATTCTCAAATTACCACAGTCATATAACTTGCTGGATACAACCATAAGGAACAGTCATCTTAGGGACTAATTTCCAGAGTTAACATATTAAATATTAAAATGTACATTGTGTAACAAAAGGTTATGAGACAAAGAAATAGGAAATGATGACTCATCCAAAGGAACAAAGTAAAAATCCAGAAACAGTCAGGGAAGATCAGACTTTGGATATATTGGACAAAGATTTTTAAAAAAGTGATCCTCAAAGGGAAAGAAGGAGAGTAACAAACTAAAAGATACCATGAAAAAAATGAATGAACATTATGAGACTCTCAATATAGAGAAATACATTTTTAAAAAGGAAAAAAAAACAGAAATACTGGAGTTGAAGGCTATAATAACTGAAGTGAAAAATTCTTTTGAGAGCTTCAACAGCAGATTGGAGCTGGCAGAAGAAGGAATCAGTGAACTTGGAGACAAGACAATTTAAATGATTCAGACTGAAAGCAGAAATAAAAAGGAATGAAGAAAGTGAACATCACCTAACAGACATGCAGGACACAATCAAGCATTAGAATGTATGCATTATGAGAGTCCCAGAAAGATAAGAAAGAGAGGAAGGGGCAGAAGGAATAGTCAAAGAAGTAAAGGCAGGAAACACCCCAAATTTAGTGAAAGACATGAATGTGTATATTCAAGAAACCCAATGGCCCCAAACAGGACAAACTCAAAGAGAACCACAACCAGACACATTGGAATAAAAGGTCAAATGCCAAGGAGAAAGAGAGAGTTCTGAAATCTGCAAGAGATACACATTGTAATATGTACAAAGAAGTCCCAATTAGATTAAGTGTTGATTTCTCATCAGAAACCATGGAGGCAAGAAAGTAGTGGGACAAAATATATTTAAAGTGCAGGAAGAAAACAATTGCCAGCCAAGGACTTTATATCTGGAAAGACTCTCTTTCAAAACAAGGGAGAGATTATGACAATACAAGATAAACAAAAGCTGAGTGAGTTTATCACCAATAGATGAGTACTACAAACAATACTAAAGGGAGTTCTTCAGACTTTAAGAAAAGGACACTAGGCACTTGCTCAGAGTGACATAAAGAAACAAAATCCTCTGTTAAAGAAATGGGTAATTATAAACACCAGTATATTGTATAGTAGTTTTGGTACCTAGCTCCACTTTTCCCTTCTTAAAGATTCTAAAATGGAAATGTATAAAAAGTGATGACAAATCTTTGGTTTTGGACATACATTGTATAAAGATGTAATTTGTAACAATTACAACAAAAAGGTGGGGGACAAACGTATATTAAGAACAATGTCTATGCATACTATTGAAGCTAAGTTAGTATCAAA
Organism: Dasypus novemcinctus; assembly: GCF_030445035.2. NCBI lineage: Eukaryota > Metazoa > Chordata > Mammalia > Cingulata > Dasypodidae > Dasypus > Dasypus novemcinctus. The sequence continues at coordinate 19,667,642 of NC_080686.1, forward strand.
CCATAAGTATCTGTTATATTTTAACTGTTAAATTTAAGCCCATGGCGAGGTCCGCGGTTCAAACCCCAGACCTCCTTGACCCGTGTGGAGCTGGCCCATGCGCAGTGCTGATGTGTGCAAGGAGTGCTGTGTCATGCAGAGGTGTCCCCCGTGTAGGGGAGCCCCACGTGCAAGGAGTGCACCCCGTAAGGAGAACCGCCCATTGTGAAAGAAAGTGCAGCCTGCCCAGAAATGATGCCGCACACATGGAGAGCTGACACAACAAGATGACGCAACAAAAAAAGAGACAGAGATTCCCGTGCCACTGACAACAACAGAAGCAGACAAAGACGACGCAGCAAACAGACATAGAGAACAGACAACCGGGGTAGGGGGGAAGGGGAGAGAAATAAATAAATAAATAAATCTTTTTAAAAAATTTAAGCCTATGGTAACCAAAAAGAAAACATATGAAAAATATATACAAAAAGTAAAGAGCAGGGGCATGACACGGTACAATGAAATACATTTTAAAAGTATGAAAATAGGCATTAACACAAGAATTGAGGGAAATCTGCATAAAACTCACAAAGACCAGATAGAAAAATGGCAGAAGAGAATCCTATATTATGAATAATTACTTTAATGTAAATGGATTAAACTTTCTAGCCAAAAGGAAGAGATGGCAGATTAGATTTTAAAAGCATGACGTAACTATATGCTGCTTACAAGAGACTCACCTTAATTTCAAATACTAGCAGTAGATTGAAAGTGAAAAAATGGAAAAAATTACAACATGCAAGTACTAAGCAAAAGAGAGCTGGGGTAGTGGAGCAAATATCAGAGCAAATAGATGTTAAGTCTAAAACTATAACAAGGGACAACAAAGGTCACTATGTACTGATCATGGAGTCAATTCAAGGAAAAGACAAAACAACCATAAATAAATATACATCTAATAGCAGAGTCCCAAAGTATATGAAGCAAATATTGACAGAATTGAAGGGAGAAATAAACAGTTCTACATTAATAATAGGAGACTTCAATACACCACTTTCAATAATGGATAGAATATCTAGACAGAGAATAAAATAATATCATCAAGTCTTCTTGATGATAACGTCAGCTAACTAGACCTAACAGATATATAAAAAACATTTTACCTGATAGCAGCAAAGTATATATTCTTCTCTAGTTCACATGGGTTTTTCTCCAGCATAGACCATATGTTAGGTCACAAAACAAGTCTCAATAAATTAACAATATTGGAATCTTACAATGTATTTTCTCCAACCTCAGTGGAATGAAGCTAGAAATCAATAACAGATGGAGAATTGGAAAATTCACAAATATGTGAAAATTTAACAAAGCGTACTTCAAAAACCAGTGGATCAAAGGAGAAATCATAAAGGAAATTAGGAAATATCTCCAGGCAAATGAAAATGAAAACACAGTATACAAAAACTTAGGGGATTCAGCAGACAATGCTGAATAGGAAATTTATAGTTCTAACAGCTCATATTAAAAAAGAAAGAATATTTAAAATCAGAGATATTAAAAAAATAAAATAAAATAAACAAAACAAAAAATAAAATAAAATCAGAGACATGATATCACAACTGGAAGATCTAGGAAAAAAGCATCAACTCAAAACCAGCAGAAGGAAGAAAATAACAAAAATCAGAAAGGTGATAAATTAGAGAATAAAAATCAGTAGAGATCACACTAAAAAGGTTCATTAAATCATTTATTCAGATGGCTCAGGATTGTATTTCTTTTGCTTACCCTGTGTTCTTGTGTTCTATAGTATTTCTATAATTATGTAACAAGTAGTGTTTTACTAAAATCTGTCATAGAGACCTATATGCATGGAAAATTTTTATCAGTTTTTCAAAATGTGTCCTGTTTGCAAAGGCACAAATAAGTCACATTGTAGAGACTATAGACAAAAAGCTAACAATAAAACTTATTTAATATGCACAAAAAATCAATAAAGAGAATCAACAAAACCATAAGCTGTTTCTTTGAAATGATCAATAAAATTAACAGATTTAGCTAGATTGACACAAAAAAAGAAAGAGGACACAAATAACCAAAATCAGAAATGAAAGGGGGGACATTACTACCAATTTCACAGAAATGAAATGGATTATGAGAGGATATCAGGAACAACTGTATGCCAACAAATTCCAACAAACACACAAACCCACTACACTAACCGTAAAAGAAAGGTATTTTCATAATAGTTAGAGTTACAAATGACAGCTGAGGGAGTGGTGAGTTCCTAGCCAGGGGAACTCTGTCACATTCCCCAGTGGAACAGCAACAATCCCCTAAGTGCAAGGGCAAAGACCAATGAAGAAGGATGGTCCAATAATGAGCCCTTGATACTGATGACTATGCTTATGAGCTTGTGTGCTTGAAATTCCGACTAGGCCTAGAGGTGCAGGGTGCCTAAGAGTTACCTCCTGAGAGTGTCCATGTTGTTCAAAAGTGGCCACTCTCGAAGTCAAACTCAGCATGTAAATGCATTACCTTCCCCCCAGCATGGGACATGACTCCCATGGATGAGTCTCCCTGGCACCGAGGAATTACTACCAATCACCAGTTGCTGATGCAACTAGAAAAAGACCTTGAATAAAAGGGGGAAATGGTAAAGACAGATGAGTTTATATGGCTAAGAGACTTCAAAAAGAGTCAGGAGGTCATCAGAGGGATCGTGCTTACGCACACCCCATCAGCATCCCAGAGACAGCCAAAGTAGAAACAACCCCAGGTACTGGTGCTTCTGTGGGCTCTGAAGACACACAGGTTCTAGAGTCATGGCAGATGGCTCTGGAGTTCAGTGCCTTGTCAGTGGGCCCTACTTTGGAATAATTTGTGTTCCTAAGTATGATGGAGTTGGACTCAGATGTGACCTTTCTACACATGCCTCTTCTGTCACTTTTATTGGACCTTTGGTTGGCCTGGGGTTGGTGTATACTCAGGAGACCTGAATCTCTGGACTGTCCATGTGACAGCCAGGCCTTGAGCCTCAGCAGAGTTGTAGCACCTACTCACCGGTTTGTTGACTTACCCAGGACAACTAACAGGGAGGTGAAGATGGTCAATCACCACACCAGGGAACTGAGAGTGCCTACAACTGCAAGCAGGAGAATCACATCCATCAACCATGTGGGATCTAAACCCCTTCTCGATTTAGAGGTGGAGTGGACATCGCCATTCCAGGGTGCACAGGATGGAGAAATAAAATATGCATTAGAATGAACTTGCTGGTAATCTACTATAGAACTATCATGACTAATAATGGAAGAAATTGTAGCACTAATGTGGAGAAAGTGGCCACAGTAGTTGTTGAGGGCTGGGAGAGGGAAGAAGAGATGTGATGTGGGGTGCTTTTTGGGACTTGAAGTTGTCCTAAATGATATTGCAGGGACAGATGTTGAACATATATCCTGCCGTAACCCACTGAATGTACTGGGAGAGAATGTAAACTACAATGTAAACTATCATCCATGTGGTGCAGCAGTGCTCCAAAATGTACTCACCAAATGCAATGAATGCCATAATGATGAAAGAGGTTGTTGATGTGGGAGGAGTGGGGGTGCTGGGGTGTGGGATATATAGGAACCTCTTAAAGTTTTTACTGTAACTTTTTTTGTGATCTATGTATCTTCAAAAAAATACAATTAAAGAAGAAAGAAGAGTGCAACAGATCAATAACAAGTAAAGAGATTGAATAAGTAATCAAAACCTTTCCAACAAAGAAAAGCCCAGAGCTAGGTGGCTTCTCTGGTGAATTTTTACCAAACATTATAGAAAATTTAATTCTAATATGTCCAAATGCTTCCAAAAACTTGGACAGGATGAAACACTTCCTAATTCATTCTAAGAGGCCAACCCTGATATCAAGTCAGGTAAAGATACTACAAGAAAGAAATTTACAGACAAATATCTCATAAGAATACAGATGCAAACATCCTCAAGAAGTACTAGCAAGCCAGATCCAACAACACATTAAAAGAATTATATATATTGATTGAGTGGGATTTATCCCAGGTAGGCAAGGGTGGTTTCAACATAAGAAAATAAATTAATGTAATACACCAAATTAACAGAATGAAGGAAAAAACACATTTATTTCAACTGAGGCAGAAAAGGTATTCTAAAATATCAACACCCTTTCTTGATAAAAAATACTTACAAAACTAGGAATCAAAGGAAATTCCCTCAAATGATAAAGGGCATATATAAAAAACCCACCACTAACATAATCAATGGTGAATGACTGAAAACCCCCGCTCAGATATGGAATAAAACAAGAATACCCACTATCATCATTGTTATTCAACATTGTACTTTAAATATTAGCAAGAGTAATTAGGCAAGAAAAATAAATAAAAGTCATCCAAAATGTAAAGGGAAAATTAAAGCTTTCCTTACTTGCAGATGACATGATTGTACATAAAGAGATTCCTGAAAAATTCACAACTAAAGAACTAGAGCTCAAAAACAAATTCAGCAAAGTTATGGAGATAAACATGCAAAATTCAGTAGTGCTTCCATATACTTATAATGAACAATCTGACAAGGAAGTGAAGAAAAAAATACCATTCACAAATACCAACTAAAAGGATCAAATTAGGGATAAATCTAACCAAGGATATAAAGGACTCATACAGAGAAACTGCAAAACACTGCTAAAAATTTTTTAAAGATATAAATAAATGGAAGGGCATTCTGTGTTCATGGATTGGAACATTAAATATTTTTAAGATTTCATTTCTTCCCCAAGTGATTTACAAATTCAATGTAATCCCAATCAAAATTCCCATTTGTAGAAATGGAAAAGCCAAATTTATATGGAAGGGGAAATGGATGTGCTCAAGTGATTGGGCTCCTGTCTACCATCTGGGAGGTCCAGGATTTGATTCCCAGGGCCTCCCGGTGAAAGGCAAGCTGGCCTGCACAGGAGTACTGGCCTGCATGGGTAGCTGCTGCAGGAAGATTATACAACAAAAAGAGACACAGAGGAGAAACAATAAGAGATGCAGCAGACCAGGGGGCTGAGGTGGCACAAGAGATTGAGCTCCTCTCTACCACTCTGGAATGTCCCAGGATCAGTTCCCAGTACCACATAAAGAAAAGACTAGCAGCCACAGAAGAACACACAGAGAGCAGACAGCAAGCACAAAAACGAGAGGTGCAGGAGGGAGAAATAAATAAATCTTTAAAAAAAAATTATATTGAAGGTTAAGGGGCTCCAATAGACAAAAACATCTTGAAAAAGAAGAAGAAAGTTGAAGAACTCACACTTCCCAATCTTAAAACTTAATCCAAAGCTACTATTGTCAAAACTGTGGAGTATTGGCACAAGGACAGACACACAGACTAGTGGAATCAAATTGAGAGTTCAGAAATAAACTCACACCCATGGCCAACTGATTTTTTTCACAAGGGCGTCAAGTCCACTTAATTGGGAAAGAATACTCTTTTAAAAAAATGGTGCTGGGAGAACCAAATATTTATATACAAAAGAATGAAGGTAGAGCCCTACTTCATAACATATACAAAAATTAATGCAAAATGAATCAAAGACTGAAATATAGAAGCCAAAACTATAAAACTCCTGGAAGAAAATATAGGGAAGTATTTTCAGGACCTTGAGTTAGACAATAGTTTCTTAGACTTTACACCAAAAGCATAAGCAACAAAAGAAAAAAATAGATAAATGGAACTTCACCAAAATCAAAATCTTTTGTACACCAAAGGAGTATATCACAAAAGTAAAAAGACAACATACAGAACAGAGAAACTATTTAGAAAGCACATATCCAATAAGGGTTTAATATCCAGAATATTTTTTTAAAATCCTACAACTGAACAGCAAAAAGGCAAATAGTGAAATAAACCAGATAACAAAGAACAATTATTGTATGTTGTCACTGGCATGAAGTAATTAGAATAAACAAATTCATGTCAAAAAAACTAAAATACAGCTTGTCAGGGGCTGGGATGTGGTAGGGCATGGGGAATTAATGCTTACTTGGTACAGAGTTTCTGCTTGTGGTGATAGAAAAGTTTCAGTAATGGATAGTGGTGATAGTAGCACAATATTGGGAATGATATTAAAGCCACTGAATTATGTACTTGAATGTGGTTAAAAGGAGAAATTTTAGATTGCACATACAGTACTAGAATAAAAATTTTAAAAAAACACATAGGACTGTACAACACAAACAGGGAGCCTTAATGTGAACTCTGGTCTGTAGTTAATAGCATAATTGTAAAAATATTATTTCATTAATTATAGAAAAGATACCATGCTGATGCAAAGTGTCAATAATACGGAAAACTGTGTGTATGATGGGATTATATGAGAAGTCTGTATTTCATGCATAACTTCTCTAATGAATTTTTAAAATGTTATTAAAGGAGATGATATTTAAATTGCAACACAAGGGAATATTTGGATTTTGGGAGGCAGAAGTGAACGAGAAAGGCACACCAGAGCTCAATGATGACCACAAAACAAGCAGGTAAATTACAATGAAACCAGGAAAAGAGGTACCAGGCACTGAGAAACGTGTATTCCTCTGTAAACTGGGGAAGCATAAAATGTCTACAGATCAGTTCAAGGCCCCAGGGATGTCCAATCACCTCTACAGTCCCACATTCCATAGAGCTGGGCAGGGCCTCTGACCAAAAGATTCATTTGGTTATTTACTTTTCAAAAGCTACCGAAGTCCCTCTAAGTTTCCTAGACCAATGGATCTTTAGTTCAACTGTCCAATGTCCTTATCACAGATACATGCTGAGGTGAGTCAGAAAAATCATAGACATTCTTATGAAAAAAGGACTTTTCAAAATTTAAGGCATCATATTCAGAAGATAGTTAAAATCACGACTATAATTTGCACAGTTTGCTAATTGTAGGGAGAAGAAATAGTACTCTAAAACAGCCATCTTGTTTATTATGATAAAGTTGAAATCATTTTTAAACAATTTTAGGAATGTGCCAATTCTTTGAAAAGTCTCATCATTCTACATTAGTTTTTTTCCTGTTTACTAGAATGTTCTGAAGCTTTTACAGTTATATTGACTGTAAACATTGAAGTCAATCACCAGATGTCTCTTATTTCTTTTTGGATCCGTTTTTGAGGGAACATTAGCTTGGAAGGCAGTTTCATCATATAAAGAAAGCACCAAGTCAGGGAACCAAGTAGAGGGAATGGCGGCAATGGCAATTGATCTGTCACATGTGACTGTGGGCAAGAAATAAATTCTTCTTGTGTCTCAATGTTTCAATGTCTTACCGTTCTTTTTATAAAAAAGAGGATATTACGCAATCTATTCCTAGATATCTCACATGGGAAAAATGGAAGTAAAAGAAGCTAGGTAGATTAAACATATTTAGGTAAATATGTTTTGATAATTATAATGCCTCCAGCAAATTCTTGTTGATTCTGCTACTAATAGCCACATGGCTTTATCCTGCATCTTAGTGTTTGTGTCTTATGTGATAAGTAAGATCTTTGATAAGACAAAGGATGAAAATTTTGAGCAAGAACCCTTCTAATCATGAACACTAGAAATCAGATTGCCTGCAATGAAGGCTAGAAATCAGAGTAACTGCAGATTTAACCCATAAAATGTAATCAGAATTTTTATGGCAAAATTTACTCAAGGAATTCAAGAAAGTTCAGAATACCAAAATAATATTCTAAACTTTTAAAAAATGAATTGTGAATTGACCAAAAGTTATAAATTCCTTGCAGATCTATTTATATTCTGGGTGTCTGAGAAGTTTTGTGCACCAAAATCCCTATTATTGTTGCAGCCTCCTGACATATGGTTTACTACTTATTCATTGCTTTTTACAGTCTCTCTTTTTTTCCCCCTTTGGTTTCATACATCTGAACTACCTGTACTTTTCTGAAAACTACTCTTAGTACTTTTTAACTGCCATTTTATGAGTCAACATAGTGCACCCATGAGAAATTTTGAGTGTTTATATCATCTGCTCTGCTGTTGGCAGAGAAAGTGGAGCTAAGGAGAGGCAGGATCAGGAATCATCAGGGAGAAAACTGCAGTGTTTTTATCCTACCCAGAGGTGCGCGCTCATCTCCATTTCAGCAGACATGGAAAAGTTCTTAATTGATTAAGTGATCATAATCAAATGATCTTGATTCCTTATCTGATTTTGTATTAATTCACAGAGGAAGATATGTAAGTTTTATGGAAGATTTATGGCACTACTCTATGAAATGAAAATTAAAACACCAATTGAGTATGAAAAATATTTTTTATTTTGCAATCTATAGAGGGTAGTTGATTTTCAACCAAAATCTACCCTGTATATAGACAGAGACACGTATTTAGTTACCAAATCCTATGTCTTTCAGATTCAGTTTGAAATGCTGAACCAGAGACAGTTTCCAAATGTACAGCTATCTTAGGTTAGAAAGCATGGAAGGGGCAGATCCGAACCCTATTTTGTAAGAACAGCCTGGTGACTCCCCAGACCCAGTGTAAGTAATAAACTAAAAGAATTTAAAAATAAATTTCAAAATACATGTTTACTAACTTGACACATTTTTCTTTTTTATTGTTTTACCAATCAATTTCACACAGGCTGGTCTCTATGTTCCAATCTTGCTTCGCATTGCAGCCATGTATTCCTGTTAGCACTTTGCAACCAAGTTGCTTAACTTGTAATCAGTGGATGCCAAATGACTCGAGGTTGATCTGCAGCAGCTCTATTTACTCCCTGGAATGGTGAGTAGGATATTGTGGGTAACACATATGTGCCTTTTCCTGCAGAGTATCAATGACTTTTATTAAAAGACCTATGTTCCCCAAATAAAGAACACTTGCTTAATGGTTATATTTCATTGACCATCTAGGAACATATAGATCTCAAGTTTCTGGGCCCTGATCCCACCAAGTACACAGAGCAGATTCCCATGAGATAAATAAATGAGAACATTGGACTAACTTAAGCTAATTTTCATGCAAATGCTTGATTAATTTCAGATAGCAGATATAACTGGGGAAATATCCATTTTTAGGTCCCTTTGGCTTATAGGCCTTGAAAAGAGACTATATTTGTATTTTATTTTGTATATATTGTAATTTATTTTTTAATATCCAGTGACTTGCATAGTACCTAGTGGACAGTAGAAGTGGGTAGGGCAAATGGAAGGTAAGAATTTGGGGAAGCAGGATAATAGGTGCCTTTGACGAATAAAGACAGCCTAACCCGACTCCCAGTTATAATACATGTGGCAAGTGATAGCTATCAGATTCCCATCAATTAACCACAGGGCACAGGGAGTAAGATCATGAATGGTTGTCTCAGTTTACCAGGACTGCTATGGCAAATAATACACAATGGGTTTTGGCTTAAATAAGAATGTGAAGACCCAGTCTTCATTAAGCTTGTCAATTTCACTGTTTCCTCCAACATTCATTGTGCACCTTCTCTGATATGTCAAGACTATTCCAGGGAAGCGGACTTGGCCCAGTGGTTAGGGCATCCATCTACCACATGGGAGGTCCGCGGTTCAAACCCCAGGTACCTCCTTGACCCGTGTGGAGCTGGCCCATGTGAGGCACTGATGCGCGCAAGTAGTGCTGTGCCATGCAGGGGTGTCCCCCGCATAGGGGACCCCGATGTGCAAGGAGTGAGCCCCATAAGGAGAGCCGCCCAGTACGAAAAAAGTGCAGCCTGCCCAGGAATGGTGCCGCACACACAGAGAGCTGACACAGCAAGATGTCACAACAAAAAGAAATACAGATTCCTGGTGCCACTGATAAGGATAGAAGCAGTCACAGAAGAACACACAATGAATGGATACAGAGAGCAGACAACCGGGGCGGGTTGGTGGGGGGAGAGGGAAAAGGGAAAAGAAATAAAATAAATAAATAAAAATAAATGAATAAATAAATCTTAAAAAAAAAAAAAGACTGTTCCAGGGAAGTGAATGTAGCTCAACTGATAGAGTGTCCATCTACCATATGGAGGGTCCAGGGTTCGATACCCAGGGCCTCCTGACCCATATGGTAAGCTGGCCCATGCACAGTGCTGCCACATGCAAGGAGTGCCATGCCACTCAGGGGCGCCCCCACGTAGGGGTGTCCCACGTGCAAGAAGTGTGCCCCGCAAGGAGAACCGCCCCACATGAGAAAAGTGCAGCCCATCCAGGAGTGGTGCTACACACACAGAGAACTGACACAGCAAGATGATGCAACCAAAAAAAAGATGCAGTTTTCCGGTGCCACTGGATAATATAAGTGGACACAGAAGAACACACAGTGAATGGACACAGAGCAGACGAGGGGGAAGGGGAAAGAAATAAATAAAAGAAATCTTTTTTTTAAAAAAAACCTCTCTTCCAGATGTCAGGGAGCAATAGTGAATGCCAGATGATGCCTCTACCCTAATAAAGCTTGCACCCCAGTGGGAAATCAGGGAATACACAAATTATACACAATCCTAGGTCAAGTGGGCAAAGAAAGAGAAAGCCAGATGAAGGGATAGAAGGTTATAAAAAACAGGAAGATCTAGAGGAAACATAGGCCAGGCAGAAGAATAGTGAGTCTAAAGGCTCTGAGAAGGAATTGAACTTTTTTGCACACTTGGGCTGCTGAGTAGGGTGGCAGAAGGGCTGTGAAAAAGGAAAGGGTGGTGGAGGAGGACGCCAATGGATGTTGCAGTCAGAGCCTGAAAAGCCCGGCAAGCCGGTGGCAGGGGGGGCTTTCATTGTAGGTGTATTGTGAAATCTTTGCAGAGTTGTGAGTGTGTGCATTTTAGGGGTGGGGATCCTGTGCTCTGATTTACATTTTGAAAAGATTATTTTGGGAGTCCTTTGGAGAATGGATGATGCATTGGAAATAGGAAGGGGGGTGGAAATAGGTGGGCTGTTAGGATCACGCATTCACTGAATCAATCCATCAGAATTACACAATGACACCAGGACATACACTTGGAGGACAGGTTTACATCCTTGAGGTCTCAAATCCCAAGCTTCATTTTTAACATGCCTAGAGACTCCATTTTCCATGATCTTGCATCAGCCCCTTAAAATTCTTTAGAGAGAGGTAAATACTTGTCACCATGGAATGGAAAATTTGGAGATCTTCTGTCTTTAGATTTGTGAGTTCCAGGGGTAAGTGAAGATATGAGTTTCTGAGAATGAGGAGAAGGTAGGTTCATGGAGGTTAGTGTTTGCCGACAAGTGATGGAGCCCGCGTGGTCACTATGTTTGTTCCAAAAGGTCTCATCAAAGTAGAGAGACGTACTTAATGCTCCAATTACTGATACTCCAGTTAATATGTTTCTCCACAAAAGCGGCCTCCCTGTCTGGCTGGAAGCCTGGGGACAGACCTTAGCAGGCTGGGTTCAGCAGCAACTCTGCTACAACTAATCCCTGGTATCCTGTCTGGCCACTGCAGTGGAAATTGCCAGCACTTTCCAGGCAGCCCATTGATGCTGTTCTCTGCAACCCCATTCTTTTTAAATTGGAGGGCCAAGTCCCACAGAACAGGAGCCAGGAAATACTGGTCACCTAAGCATTTGAGAATCAAGGAGTCAAAGAACCTAACAATGTTGGCTTGTCATGGCTCCCTTGGATGTGAGCCTCCCGAGAGGGATTCCTGTAAATGGCTTCAATATATATTTTGTTTCCTACTGCAATAACATTCTCGGACATTGCTTCTCTTCAGAGCATTTCTGAGCAGGCAGCAATTATGGGCAGTGGAACTAACACACTTCTACCTCTGGCAAACCTGGCTCTCAGGTTTGAGTGTGTATGTGTGTTTTAACACCCCATTGCTTTTTTTTTTTTTTTTTTGGCAGGAATATTAATCTGAAACTTTAAGGGATTGTCACAAGGAAATACCTCCAGACAAATGAGAATAATTTGTTAGAAAAGTCCAAAGTTTCCATCTAATTCTATATCCTGGTCACTGGATATGAAATTAGAGAAAGTTTCAAGTGTGGTGTATGTTCTTGGTGGATTAAATCTGAATCAAAATGAGATGAAAGACAGTCATTATATTAGAAATAAATTCTCTTATTAGAAAGAACTTAATGTATTTAGGGCCTCAGATCACAAGAAGTGGAGGAAAACACCCTGCAGTTAACTTATTATATTCGAGACCAGTATTTCCTCTTAAAAATAAGAACATAATCAATTTTGAAAATTGCTTTGAGAAAGGAATATTCACAATGGGGAGACTTTCAATTGTATCGTATAACAACAAAATCAATTCTTTTTCTTCACATTTATTCATCATAATCGCTTTTATAAGTTTGTTAGTCATTAACCATATTTTATTTTGAAAACCTTTACTGATTCTGAATCTTCTCTAGATTTTTTACAATAAATATATTTTAAATGCAAAAAAAGTAAAATAACAGAAAAAGGCAGTCCAATAAGTTATGGAAGCATTACTCCTAAAAAGTACTGCCCAGACACTTCTATCTCATTTCAACTACTAACTCAGTTTTTCCTCTGGTGTTCAGAAAGATATACAAATAAACATAGATTAGTTAAATAACGTGGACAAGGTCTCCTTAATAATGAAAAAAAAAAAGCTTATCGTATTCATATCTTACAAAACCAAACCCCATATTCCTAATTTTATCTTTAGCTTTAATATAGCACCAACTTGTTTTTGCTACAGAAACATTACAATGTTAACTCTAGTCCATAAATTGCATATTTTCCCATGTATTACCATATTCTTAACACCGTGTAGTAGAACAGTCCTGTATTTCTTAATTACAATTCTCATCTACTGCCAAGATTTTTTAAATAAGTTGAAAAAATTTTAGATATTCTTTTTAACCAGAAAAATCAATACATGTCATAAACACAGAGCATTGCAACTTTCTTGATACACAGTAGAGGACATGGTTCTAAAGGCAGGGATGCTGTTTAAATGAACTCAGATTTGAATATGCCTTGTGAAGACAGGGACAGAGAATATAAGTAAAATGCATTAAATATTAAGTACTTGTTATGAATTTAGCAGCAGGGATAGATTTGGGCGACAAAGATTTGATACTGCAAAGGTACATTTACACTAAATTTGCAAGGCATTCTACAGTTTCTTTCTTTATTATGTATCAACAACCATAAAAATGAATTTGTATTCTTTTTTTAATTTTAATTTTTTAAAAATACTTAGATTACATAAATGTTTCATAAAAAATATAGGGATTCCAACATTCCCATTCCTCACTTCTCCCACACTTTCCCACATTAACAACATCCAATAGTGTGGTACATTCATTGCAATTGATGAACACGTTTTGGAGCATTGCCACTAAGCATGGATTACAGTTTACATTGTAGTTTACACTCTCTCCTGCACAATTTTGTAAGTTATGACAAGATACATAGTAGCCTGTATCTGTCATTGCAATGTCATTCAGGACAATTCTCAAGTCCCAAAAAATGTCCCCATATTACACCTGTTTTTCCCTCTCCCTGCTCTCAGAACCTCCAGTAGCCACTGCCTCCACATCAATGATACAGTTTTTTTCATTGCTAGAAATCACAATGAGTCTACAGTAGAATACCAGTAAGTCTACTTTAGTCCATATTCATTCACCAATTCTGAGGATTCTGGAATGGTGATGTCTACCCACCTCTAATTGAGAGAGGGCTTCAATACCACGGGGCAGACGGATGGAACTATCGTGCTTGCAGTTGTAGACTCTCAGTTTCTTGGTGTGGTGTTTATCCATCATCACCTCCTTGTTAGTTGTGCTGGATAAGACCAATGAACTGGAGAGTAGGTGTTGCAACTCCATTGAGATTCAGAGACCAGCTGGCATATGGACAGCCCAAAGATTTAAGTCTCTTGGATGTACACATATCAACTCTAATATTAATCATAGGTTCAAATAGAAATCAGAAAAGCCAATGTGTAGGGAAACCACAACTGAGTCCAACTCTGTTACACTGGGAAGCATAAATTCTAAAGTAGGGCCTGCTGGCAAGGCACCTAACTCCTGAGCTATCTGCCCTGACTATAATGTCTGGATGTCTCCAGAGCCCTCAGGAACCCCATTATTTGGGATATTATCTACCTTGGCATTCAATGAGATTCTGCCAAGACATGCACAAGTGTAACTTCTGGGATGACCTCCTGACTCACTTTGAAGTCTCCTAGCCATATAAACACATTTATCTTTATTTTTCCCCCCTTTTGGTCAAGGTCTTTTTTTTCCAGATGCATCGCTAGGTGCTTGGTAATAATCCCTAGGTGCCAGGGAGGCTCATCCCCGGGAGTCATGGCCCATGCTGGGGAGAAGGAAATGTATTCATATGCTGAGTTTAGCTTAGAGAGAGACCATATCTGAGCAACAAATAGGCTCTCAGGTAGGAACTCTTAGACACCCTATAATAGAAGGCTAAGTTTCAATTTCAGAAGTAAAGGTTCATAAGCACAGTCATCAATATCAAGGGTCCATCAATGGACCATCCTCCTTCCCTAGTCATTGCCCCTGTACTCAGGGGATTCTTGCTGTTCCATTAGAGAAGGTGGCAGAGATTCCCAGGAAGGGAATTCAATATTCTTTCAGTTATTGTATGAATCTCCACCCACCATGACAATGCTCCATGATGATTTGAACACATTTATATGCCTTATATGTATGCCCAGGTGAGCTTCCTCCCATGTGTCCCCCATCACTGACACCCCACATCAATGATCCTCCCCTGCCACTGTTGTAACCCAACTGTGATCCAAAAGCTCTTCAAAAATGAAGCCAGTAAAATAGCCAGATACAATTAATAAGAAAATGAAATAATAATGATAGTTTTAAAAATGAGAAATAAAGTACAAAATAATTTAAAAAGATAAAAATTTTAAAAAATTTGGGATAATAAAAATAATGAAAAAATATTTTTAAAGTTTTTTTTTGACATTTTGCCTTTCATCACTGTAATATCTGTTGTCCTGTATGTACAGTGACATTTTCTTCCATTTATTGTCCCAGTGTCTTACTTTTTTCAACTTCTTTGTCTTCAAAGAAGTTTTAAATTATAGAAAATTCATGTACTGGTTACAGGGGACTCCCATATACTCAACATCCTCACCCTTTTCCCTCTTAACCTATTAATAACATTGTATATGTGGATGGCACATTTGTTACAACTGATACACAAATATTAAGGCATAGCTGCTAATCATGGTCAATGGTTTCCATTATGGTTTCCATTTTAGGCCATACACTTTTTATAAATTTTGATGAAATTTAACATGGCCTGTATTCATCATTGCAAGATGATGTAGAATACTTCCATTGTCCCCAAAATGCCCCCTGTTCCATCTATTCCATTCCTCCTTTCCCCTCCCCTCAAGACCCACACCAATCACCAATCTTCACTCCTTGAAGGGCAAGATTCACAGTAACTTGCAATAACACTGAGGGTTTGACAGGCTCATCTGTCCTCCCCTATTAGGCACCACCCATGGTCTAGAGAGACTCCTGTCCCTCTATTTGAGAACATGGGAGGCCTCCCCATGGTGGGAGTCTACCACCTTTCTGGTGATTATATGGGTCTCCACCCAATGGTATAACACACTATGACAAGATGAGCACTCACACACTCCCTAGAAGCCTGCCCCAGGTGCACCCTGTCCCTAATGCCCCGCACATCCAACACCCTAAACCAGCAACCTTTCCCTGCCATATTTGCCAAAAGAGCATTCCCAACATTATAATTTCAACCATGTACCTGCCAATCCCCAGTGTTCCCCTGCTCTCTGTCCCAACTCTCCCCCCTAGTTCCATGGACAATCTATCCCACCCTCCCTACATCACCCCCCTGACAAACCAGCACCACCCACTCAATTGTATCACTGCACCACTGTCATGCCCCTCCACTATACTACTATACACTTCTAACTTATCATAGATTTTGCCATTATGGATGTTGGCTCAAAACTTTCTTCTCCCTTTCTATTTTCTAGTCTACCCAATTTGCTTAATTCATATCAGTGAGCTCATGTAATACTTGTTCTTCACTCAACATAAGGTCCTCAAGATTCATTCATGATCCAGTGTGTTAGTACTGTATTCCTTCTTACAGCTGAGTAATATTCCATTGTATGCATATACCACAATTTGCTTATCCATTCACTTGTTGATGGACATTTGGGTTGATTCCAACTTTTGGCAATAGTGAGCAATGCTGCTATATACATTGGTGTGTATACATCTGTTCGTGTCTTTGTTTTCAGTTCTTCTGGGTATATACCCAGCAGTGGAATTGCTGGACAGTTCTATATGACAGTTCATATGACAGTTCTATAGTTAAGTTTTTTGAGGAACAACTAAACTGTCCACAATGGTTGCACCATTTTATATTTCCACCAGCAGTGGATGAGGGTTCCCATTCCTCCACATCCTCTCCAACACTTGTAGTCTTATTTTTTTTTTTAATAGCTGCCAGTCTAATAGTGTAAGATGATATTTCATTGTAGTTTTGGTTTGCATTTCCCTAATAGCTAGTAATGTTGAGCATCTTTTCTTGTGCTTTTTAGCCATTTGTATTTCTTCTTTGGAGAAGTGTCTATTCAAATCACTTGCCCATTTTTAAAATGGGTTGTTTGTCTTTTTATTTTCAAGGTGTAGGATTTCTTTATATATGCTGGATATTAGGCCCCTACCAGATATATGATTACCAAATATTTTCTCCCATTGAGTAGGCTGCCTTTTCACTTTCTTGACACCTCCTTTGAGGTGCAAATGGTTTTAATTTTGAGGAGGTCCTGTTTATCTATTTTTTCTTTCCTTGCTTGTGCTTTGGGTGTAAAGTTCATGAAACCATTTCCTACTACAAGATCCTGTAGATGCTTCCTTATATTATCTTCCAAGGTCTTTATGGTCTTGGTTCTTTTATTTAGATCTTTGATCCATCTTGAGTTAATTTTATATAAGGTGTGAGATGGTATTCCTCTCTCTCATTCTCTTTTCTTTACTATGTATCAACAACCATAAAAATGAACTTGAGTTCTGTGAGCACACTTCAATGTGCAGTGGGTATAAAATTTAGAAGCATGTGAGTGAGAGCTTAAAGTTGGTCTGAGTTTAAAATATTTAAAAATTATCTGTAGAGTGGTTTATCCACATGCAGATAATTGCACTTTTTTTCTTCCTGAATCTGAAGTCAAATAATAAAACAACAAAATAACTGCTCCACAGACCCAGTTCAAATGTGGGAATTGCCTTCCATGCCATATGATGACTTTGCATTTCACAGTGTGTTTACCAGACTGTTAGGTCTTTGTAATGGTGTGGTGCTATGACACAGTAACAAGATGGCAAATATCTGTACCCAGAAAAGGGATTGCTAAAAAGCCATAACAGACTTTCTTCTCAGTCCAGATTCCACTTCAAAGGCTTTCTCAACCCAGTCTTCTGGGCAGCCACTATCAATTTTTAAAGTGCCATGCAGAGGAAACCTATTGCTATCCCTGACATGGTACCTGCATACTCACAAAGTTTTGACTGATATCCTCATGAAAAAGGTGAATCTGTAGATGTGTAGGCAGAATAGTTAAAAGGAGCAAGTAATATTGATAAGACAACAATAGCTAAAGAATATCAGTTAACCACATTAAGGCTTTTGACCTGGGGAGTACGTTTTTGGGCTTAGGGATAAGATTTTTGTGGAATGCCAGACAACTTCATTTTTGCCTGCCATTTTCATCCCATAGTTAAATGTATACAAAGAAGGCATGTTGAGGGAAGTGGTTGTGGCTCAACTGCTAGAGTGTCCACCTACCATATGGAGGGGCCAGGGTTCTATACCCAGGGCCTTTTGACTGGGTATAGATGAACTGGCCAACATGCAGTGCTGCTGCGTGCAAGGAGTGCAGTGCCATGCAGGGCTGTCCCCCACATAGGGGTGCACCATGTGCAAGGAGTGTGCCCCACAAGGAGAGCCACCCCATGCGAGAAAAGCACAGCCCGCCAGGAGTAGCGCTGCACACATGGAGAGCTGACGCAGCAAGATGACGCAACAAAAAAAGCGACACAGTTTCCCAGTACCGCATGACAAGAATGCAAGCAGACACAGAAGAACACACAGCGAATGGTCAGAGAGAGCAGACAATGGTGGGCGGGGGGAGGGAAGGGGAGAGAAATAAACAAAAATCTTTAAAAAAAAATAAAAAAAGAAGGGATGCTGAATAATACCAGTAAGAATGATAGTAAACATATCATGTCTCATTTACTGAACATCTATATTGTAATCACATGATGAGAGATGCTTAATATATATTATTCGAATCCACTCATCACTCCTGCAAAGTGGGCTGAATGACATTGCAGTGATACAGGTCAATAAATATCTTGTCGTAATTTACAAAATTATGTGGAAGAGAGTTTAAACTATAATATAAGGTAAACTATAGTGGCAATACTCCAATGTGTGTTCATCAATTGTAACAAATCTACCACAGCAATGAAGGATGTTAGTGTGGGAAAGTGTGTGTGGAGGGGGAAGGAGTGGAGCATATGGAAATCCCCTACATTTTTATGTATCATTTATGTAATCTAAGAATCTTTAAAAAATAAACTAAAAAAAGTAAAAGGAAGTTAAAAAAGAAAAAAAGAAACTTAATGAAGATCAAGCAGGTCGGAAGTAGAGGAGACACACAAATCCAGGTGTGTCTGATCCCCCTAAACCTGTCCTCTTTTATTTCCTCATGTTGGTTTTCACATTTGCAGCAGGAAATAGCCAAGATACAAAGTGACAGCTTAGACTCATGGTTCTTAACTAAGATAAACTCTACAGTAATTGATTTAAGAATCAAATGGCACAATTGCTCACCTGCAGTATAGAGAAGGTATACGGTTTTACAGTCTTTCAGTTGAAAGAGACTTGGATGTTTTATTTCACGAAGTTCAAACTGTGCCAATTATCTTGGGTTTCATTAATAGACAGATTTGGTCTAGATAAAAGGAAGTGCTATTCCAAATGTATTTATTGTGGGAAACGGAAGATGAGCAAAGGGTTCACTTCTCACCTACCCACTCTCCCTCCCTTCACTCTGCTCAGTGGGTAGTAAGTTGGGTATGAGCTAGCCCTCTACATTCAAAGAACAACACTTAAAACATACTTTCTAAGATCTAGTTGTTTTATGGTAATAGTTTCTGCGGAACTTACATTCCACAAAATCTGACTTGGTGCATTTTACAAACTGGCTTTGATCAAAGAATGATCAATTTGATTAATCCTTGTGTGAGATTACTTTAAAAGCACCTGGAAACAAATGAAGGCTTTTTATTTTTTAAAAATCATAATAAGGTAAAATAACAGCCATGAAATATTCCCTGAGAATTTCAAAATATTCTGTACCATAGGTGATGGCACAAAAACATCTGTTCTCATGAAGGCAATTAAGCTCAGTATTCTGACCACCATTCAGTTAATGAATCATCAGCAGTTCTTCCAAACTCAGTCTGTGGATGCTTCAGCCTGATGACTGTTTTGCAGAGGTGTGGTTATCTGTGAGTGTCCCCCCTTTTATTGCCCTCTCCCCCATCAGACGATGGGGGCCTTAATGGCAACGTTCCAATGGAATGGGCAACCAGCACGAATGCTAGGCACCGTTCAGCCTGACCTCTGCCTCTCTCTGCTGGGCTGTCCTTGCGTTCACACCCCTCTTTCCCCCACCTGGCTGACCGCAATGCCCGGAGTGAGGTCTCCCCTGGCAGGCATGGGAGGAAAGCTCACTTGAGGGAGATTCAAAGAATCCAATGGACCACCCAAGTGACTTGAAATAGCTAACAGCTGCCTGCCTGGGAGAGCGGATGACCCACTTTGGTGGATACCCTCTTCAGGAGTGTGACATGGCCCCATGTTGAGTGGGCTTTGCCTGCAACCTATTTAGGCTCTTTTCTGCTTGTAAGTTCCTGGTTTAAGACTAAGCACTTTTAATCTGAAGCCTGCTCAGATTGTGCACCCATCTCTCTCCTGACATTCTCCCTCCCATCTGTCCCCCATCCTCCTACTTTTCCTAACCTCCCTCCCTCTTCTCCATTCCCTCCTCTTTTAGAGTTACTCCTGCTACCTTTTCCCATCCTTCCCCATAACTCTCATCTTTTCCCCTTTCCCTCTATTTTTTTCCTTTCCT
Organism: Dasypus novemcinctus; assembly: GCF_030445035.2. NCBI lineage: Eukaryota > Metazoa > Chordata > Mammalia > Cingulata > Dasypodidae > Dasypus > Dasypus novemcinctus. Next base: position 19,687,787 of record NC_080686.1, read on the forward strand.
GAGACAAACGGAGGCAAAGAGGCTGTGGAGGGGGAGCAGGTATGATGTACCATAAGAAAATTATTATCAAGAATTGTGAATTCATAAACTTTCTAATCAATAGTGTCTGTTGTTTTGGCCTAGAAATGTGAATGATTAACTTGTCTTTTGGAATGTTGTAACTCTGCTATGCGGGCAGCCCCCTCACCTATTGACCAAAAAACAAACGTTTAAGAAGAAATAAACACCAGACATTTGCACGTCCTGTTTGTATCCCCTATAACACTAAAAGCTGAAAACCTTTATGTTCCTGTTCAGTGTACCATGAACAGAATAAAGCAAAGACCCTTCGAAACACTGCATTTCTCCTGTGGAGGGCTGACCACCCCCTGTCAGATGGATTCAATTACTTTCAGTGAAGTCATTCCTCCTGAGTTGCAAGACTCATTGGAGTTCTGAGGTTCAGAGCCCCTGAAAAGGGGTGGTCCCCAAGAGGCCAGTCAGAGCCTCGCCCAGGAGGGGATACTTTTCTTGGGACTGTTTGTCCATTTGGGACTGTGACCGACTGTAAAGGGGTTCCCCAGCCACATGAGAGGTCAGATGTTGAGTTTTCCCCCGATCTGGTGAGTGATTGTATATACTTTCATTCTTTCCTACGTCTTTAATTAATTACTTTTCTTATCTCTGATTGCTCAATTGTTATAATCATTTGATATAACCTGAAACTCATTTAATTGAATAAAGCTGCCTTTGCCTAGCATTTAGAGTTTCTGCCTCTTCATTTAGCCGAACAAGGTAGGTGAGACAAGAATTGAAAACAACATAAGACTGATTTTAAAAATTGGTGATTTGGGGGAAATGGCAAAGACAAATGAGTTGTTATGGCTAATAGTCTTCAAAAAAGAGTTGGGAGGTCATCAGAGGGGTTGCACTTACACACGCCTCAGCAGGACCCCAGAAAAAGCCAAAGTAGATACAACCGTAGGTAGTGGTTCTCCTGAAGGCTATGGAGACCCACAGGGTATATGGTCATGGCAGATGGATTTGGAGTTCTGTGCCATGTCAGAGGGCCCTACTTTGAAATTTGTGCTCCTGAGTGTGATGGAGCTAGACTCAACTGTGACCTTTCTATACATGCCTCTTCTGTCACTTTTACTGAACCTGTGGTTGGCTCTAGGGTTGGTGTATATTCAGGAGACTTGAATCTCTGGACTGCCCATAAGCCAGCTGGGCCCTGAACCTTAGTAGAGTTGAAACTCCTACTCTCTGGTTCATTGAATTTACTCAGGTCAACTCACAGGGAGGTGAGGATGGTCAGCCACCACACCAGGAAATCAAGAGTGCCTACAACTGCAAGCAGAAGAATTGCACCCATTATCCATGTGGAATCTAAGCCCCCTCTTGATCTAGAGGTGAAGTGGACATCACCATCCCGGGGTCCATAGAACGGAGGAATAAAATATGAATTACAGTGGACTTACTGATAGTCTACTGTAAACTACTGTGACTAGTAATAGAAGAAATTTAGCACTGAGTTAGACAAAGTGGCCACAGTAGTTGCTGAGGACAGGGAGAGGAAAGAAGAGATGTGATGTGGGAGCATTTTTGGGACTTTGAGTTGTCCGAAATGATATTGCAGGGTCAAATACTGGCCTTTATATATCCTGCCATAACCCACTGAATGTGCTGGGGGAGAATGTGAACCACAGGGTAAACTGTTATCCATGTGGTGCAGCAGTGCTCCAAAATGTGTTCACTGAGTATGATGAGTGTGCCACAATGATGGGGGAGGTTGTTGGTGTGGGAGGAGTGGGGTGGGGAGGTGGGGGGTGGTATACGGGAACATTTTATGTTTTTTAATGTAACATTTTTGAGATGTAGATATCTTCAAAATAATACAATTCACAAGAATGATGGATTAGGGGGTGGGGAGTGGGTTATATGGGAAACCTCTTTTTTGTTTTTTAATGTAATGCTCTTTAATCTATTAATTTTAATGAAAAAAGAGTAAACAAAAGGGAAAGTTTAAGGTCATGTATATTACTAAAAGGAAAGCTAAAAAGTAGCATGGGACTGAATAGCATAGCAAAACCTCATGTGAAATATGAATTTGGGCAATATTGCACATGTAAGACTTTTCCTTTGAAGCTAAACAAATATTATATATGTTAATATTACAAAATATTAATATCAGGCAAAAAAGTGTAAGTGAAAGAAACCAGTCACAAGGTATTACATATTTTATTATTCCATTTATGTAAAATATAAAATAAATACATTTATAAAGATGAAATTACATTAGTGGTTATAGGGCTGGGGAAGGAATACTAAGGGAATGGAGTTTTTCTTTTTGGAGTAATGAAATTGTTCTAAAAATTTTTGTGGTGATGAATGCACAACACTGTAATTATACTAACATCCACTGATTATATATACACTTTGGATGGCTATATGGTATGTGAATATATCTCAATAAAACTGCTTTTTTAAAAAAAATTGGTGATTTATTTCCATCTTAAGTATCTATTTTACTGGATCATTGGACCTGGGGACTCAGACTCTGGCTGGAGACGTGGAGTCCCAGCTCAAATCTCGTTCCTGTCACTCACTAGCCACATAACCTTGGTCAAGTTACTTCGAGCTGCTCAGTCTTCCCCTGTGTAAAATGGAGATGAAGATGTTCCTCATAGAGTTCTGTCTTCTGGTTGAATAGAGGTGCTGTCTCCACATGGTTGGGCATAGGGCAACTCTTTAAGAGTATCTAATTATGATACCCATACCCAAAGAAACAATACCCACACGATGACTTCAAATTACAGAGAAACCAGAATGCAATTCTTAGAGGCTCCCTCTAAGAGTCTTACTCATTTCTCTTTACAAGTGAGCTCACAAAGAGTGGAGTTTCGGAAGAACATATCCCTTTTACGGAGAAAATATAGCATGGCTTCTAGCCCTACAGGTTCTTGTCCTAGTACTGCCACAACGACTTGCCTTCAATGTCTCTGAAGGAATGCACACCACTGCAAAGAGAGTGTGGTGGCTCACAGGTGGATCCAGCTCCTCTGGCAGCAACCTCCTCACTACAGGTGCTTTCACACCTGAAGACTAGAGCCATTGGGGTCAGCCACTGTGTCCATCCTTCTGGAGAAAAGACTGAGAAACTCAAAGGCCAAATCACCTAGTATGTGTTAAACTGTGTCTGCCTCCAAAAGATATGTTCGAGCGCTCACTCCGCGTCTTCTGGGGGTGACCTTGTTTAGAAGTAGGATCCTTCGGGGTGTTATTAGTTAAGGTGAGGCCAAATTGGACGATGGGGTGGGGGCACTAATCCAATATGACTGTGACGTTATAAGAAGGGGGAAATTGGAGAGAGGCAGACACAAGGGGAGGAGGCCATGTGACAATTGAAGCAGGGGTTGAAGGCCAAGGATCGTGGGCAAGCTGCCAGGAAGCTGGGGAGGGGCAAGGAAGGGGTCTCCCTGAGGGTTTCAGACTTGTAGCTTCCAGAACTGTGAGATAATAAATTTCTGTTGTTTCAAGCCACCCAGTTTGCGGTACTTTGTTACAGTAGCCCTAGGAAACTATGATATCATTCCTGACTGCTGAGAAATTAAACAGGAACTACCAGAGTTAGACCTCTGGCAGGCCAATAAATTGTCGTGCCTCCTAATGTGTAGCTTTAATGTTTGTTTTCAAAATAGTTTTAGTGGGAATGGGGAGAAAGTGATTTCCTATTAACTAAAGAGTTTATTTTTATGTTTAAAATAGGGGTTAACCAACGGAACACTGAACATCAGGTTAAAATGTGATTTGAAATTTTCTTTCTTTTCTGTTTTTCTGTCCTTTTACCTCATTACCGAAGCACGATGAGCACAGAGGAAGCTCATGGGGATATTCAAGGCACTGTTCAAAATGCATTTCTTTCTTTATCTGATGTTTCAATATCCCTGAAACACTTTCTATTTTTCTTTCTCTTCAGTTTTCTTTTGGAATTTTCTGAGCCAAACAACTTTGCAGCAGGCTGGTTACAGGGTTTTAACTTTAGATGATCGCTCATTGGGTGCTTTGCCTCCCAATATTTGGTTTTGGAGAGCTGACTCTGTGTCGTCCAAATTCAGGGGATGCCAGCTGCTGGCCTCAGGGAGGTCTGGGTGGCTTGTGCCCGTACCAGGCAGCTTGCACCTTCCTGCTGCTGTTGCAGAAGTGTTCACCAGAGTATTTTTATTTCTACTCAAGTATACTGTCTGGGACAAATTTACATATCGCTGCTTGTGTAAAAATCTGTTTCAGCTTGCTAAACTGCCAAATTGCAACATACCGGAGATGGGCTGGCTTTTCCAATGGGGATTTATTAGTTTACAAGCTTTCACTTTAGAGGCAGAGAAAAATACCCAAGTCAAGGCATCATCAGGCAATGCTTTCTCCCTGGTGATCCTGGACTCCTCTGCCATGTGACAAGGCACATGTGGCAGTTTGAGATTATTTTATGAATCCCAAAAAGAAAGATTGTGTTTGTAAACTAATTCATTCCTCTGGGTGTGATACCCTTTGATTGCATTAAATTCAGCTGAGATGTCTTTGATTCTATTAACTGTTAAGATTAGGGCTTGCAGATTTGACTACGCCAGAGGTCGTGACTCAGGTTGAGTCCCTGCCCTCTGGCTGGGTCTGAGATAAATGGACAGTCACTCAAGGAGACACACAGAGGAGAGAACTTTGTCAATTGGATCCTGTTATGTGACAGAAAGGAGACGGCTCAAACAACTAAAGCCCTGAAGAGGGACAGACCATTTGCCTGATAGCTTACAGCTGACCTTGGGAAGAGGGCAGAGACTGATATAGGAATGCATGAGAGACAAGCCCTATGGATTGTCTCAGCCTATAGCTGAGATCAGGTCCAGGAAGGAGCTGGACCCATGGAGCCTCAAGGGGAAGAGGATGCCCAGAGGGGAAGGCTGAAACCTGAAAGAGATCGCCCGCCATCTTGCTTTATCTCATGGCTGCTGACTTTGGTGAGGAAGTACTCTTATGGTAACTTCAGTTGGAATTTTGACAGCCTTGTAACTGTAAGCTTCTACCTCAAATAAATACCTTTTATAAAAGCCAACAGATTTCTGGTATTTTGTATCCACTCCCCCATGGTGGACTGATACAGTACATGATGGCACCTGCTAGTCTCTCCCTTCTCTTCCGGGTCTTGTTGTTTTCTGCTTCTGGCTTCCCCCAGCTTTCTCTCTTCTGTGGCTTTTTCTCTGTGCTTCTCTGGATTCCCCTCTGTGTCTCTCCATATTCATCCTGTCTATAAAGGACTCCAGAGGATTCAGACCCAGCTAGGTCATGCCCTATTAAAGTAACCTAATCAAAAGGAAGGTCCCACCTACAGTAAGTTCATACCCACAGGAATGGATTAGGTTTAACGACATGATTTTCTGGGGTCCATAAAAACATCAAACTACCACAAAAGTCATGACAGTTACCAAGTCAACCGACCCCCTATCCAAATTATTCCACTGATATTTTAACTTCCGTTATAGATCAGTGCTGTAGTCTGCTGCCCAACTGTTCCACACTCAGTCTGACTCTGAGATGATGATGTTCCTCATAGAGTTATGTCTTTTGGTTGAATAGAGTTGATATCTTCATATGACTGTCTTTGGAGCATTCCAGTTTTGAAAACTTTATGGCTTCTAAGCACAGAACTTCATGCTTCTTCATTATACACAATTCAGAGTTAATTTGAAATGGAAAAAAAAATGGATGATACAGCAATTCAAATATAGGTGTCCCACATAGGGCTTGCAATACACTGAAGGATAGGTAAAATTTAAATAGGAAGGAAATAGTCTTAAATAGGAAGGTATTTTTATTCATCTGTGTTTTCTAGTTCTTTGAAAAGGTTTCAAGTAGGTGTCCTGGCTTTAGAACATATTTGACTTACAGTTTTCCACATTACTGAGAAGTAGTATGTGCATCTTTATGAGCTTTATGGTATTTTCAAAGGAACCTTGCAGGGACTTGGCAATACCATTTAACTTATGGTGATAAGCTACACTGGGATAATAGGAAAGAACAACAAATAAAGAATGTTCTTAAAAGTAATCATGTAAATTTCTATAGGCATAACATAAAAGTTCTTAGTACTTCACTTTCTTATAACTTTATCATAAAAATTCCATTGCCTTTAGGCAGTGCTTTAAATTCAGAGGTGTCACCATTCCTAGTCCTCTTTCTTCATGGAGACATTACAATGAAAGAGAATAACACTTAAACATTTTTAAAAGATGTTTTCTAATATCCTGTAAATTGTGTTGCCCTGGAGGGCTGCCAGCCTCTGAAATAAAAGATGTGAGTATTTCAAGCTAAGGGTGATAGGTGATGGGGCAAAGTAGAAATTTCTCAGCTATTGACTGTTAAATTACATTTTTTCTAGTGTTCAGCAGTTTGCTGAAAAGTTAAGAGGGATTTTCAAAATTCCTTTATCGTATCAAGAATAGGTCTGGATACTCAGACCATAGAGTTTCTAGTATATATAGAGAAAACAACTTAAGCATAGAGTTTTTAATATATGTAGAAAAGATATCCTATCTTTTATGACAGCTAGGTTATGAGATTTGATCCTACAGGATAAGGTTAAAAATAGGATGTCAAGGAAAGAGAAGTCCCTAAGCCCACAACTTCTAGCCTAAAGCAATCAGAGGAAGAGGGAGACAAAGGTAGGACCAGAAAGAAAAGGGAAAAAGAGGGAAGCAGATTTGGCTCAACTGGCAGAGCATCAGCTTACCACATGTGAGGTCCAGGGTTCAAACCCAGGGCCTCCAGACCTGTGTGGTGAACTGCCCCATGTGCAGGGCTGATGTGCGCAAGGAGTGTCGTGCCACGCAGGGGTGTCCCCCATATAGGGGAGCCCCATGCACAAGGAGTGCGCCCCATAAGGAGAGCCACCCCGTGCAAAAAAGTTCAGCCCACCCAGGAGTGGCGCCGCACACACAGAGAGCTGACACAGTAAGATGATGCAACAAAAAGAGACACAGATTCCCGGTGACACTGACAAGAATACAAGTGGACACAGAAGAACACACAGTGAATGGACACAGAGAGCAGACAATGGGTGGGGGGAAGGGAAGAGAAATAAAATAAAAAAGAAATCTTTAAAAAGATTTATTGGTATCACACCCTGGACCCTCCATAGGGTAGGTGGATGCTCTATCAGTTGAGCCATGTCTGCTTCCCAAAGATATAGTTTTGAGAGTTTTAAATTCAAGATCTCAGATTTCTTGATTTAGATGTGAACAACCCTGCAATAGCTATCAAGGCTCCTAGAGTTGTATGTTGGGTTGGTAGAAGCTTACACACTGTCTTGAGACTGATGAGTTCATGGCCAAATTTTCCACCTATGTTTTCTAGGTTCTACAAATCAGGGAACAGAAAGACAATAGTCATAAAGCAATGTTTCTTTGGTTCCACTCCCACCTGCTATGCAGGAGATATAGAAAAACTCACTTTGGGAGTTGATACCATCTCTCAATATTATGCCTATTCCAAACCTGGGCTTTAAGAGGCCCTGGCAACTTGTACATTTGCTTTTTAGAACCCCTGAGCTGAAATGTAAGAAGCCTAGCTATGGTGTTGGAGGACTATGTGGAGATACCATTTGGAGAAGGAGAAGTCCTGAGAATTATGTGAGGAATGAGATGCCCAGCTGTGTTGGCACCAGCTGAGCTCAGCCTGTCAGCCAGCCCTGCTTCAGCACTGGATATGAGTTAAATCATATGGGATACTCTATCCCCAGCTGCTGTCTGACTGCAGGTACATGAGAGATTCCAAACAAGACAAGCAGAACTACCACACCTGAGCCCAAATCAATCACAGGCTTGTGAGAAATAATAAGGCAGTTGTGTTTCAGGCCACTAAGTTGTGTAGCTTGTTATCATCAGTGGATAACTAGCTCAGAACTATCTGGCTGAGCCCTAGTCAACCCACAGACTCATTAAAATCATAAATTGCTCTTTGTTTAAGTCACTAAATTTTAGGATGGTTTGCTATGCAGCAACAGAGTAATTAAATTGAAGTCCAGGTATTTGACTTTCTTAGCATTCTTGGAACAAGTGCCTGGGCTTCTTGGATATTAATGTGGTGTCTGCCATTCATCTCTTTTTCTGCTGTGGACATAAGTGCCCATGCCAAAAGTGGCTTTTGTGCCATGGTACCTCCCAAAGATGTTGATGATATTGTTGATTCCTGAAGGGTTGCTGAGGCCCCTGTGGGGACCTGTACCTGATGTGGTCATTCCCAGGGCCACTCATTCTATTGCATTCGCCCATGAGTTTGCAACAATTTGTACCAACACCACTGCCAACTCCACAGCTGCCTCCAATGCCAAGATTTCAGACATCTCAAATTTCTTACAAAGATTAGGAAGAAATGCGTTCTCCAGCTTTCACTTGATCTTTGATTCCTACTCCTTTCTTTGTCTTAAGACTCAGGCACGAGCCCATAGAGTCTGAGCCAGAAGCAAATCCCAGCACAATTCTCAGAATCACCACCATCTTCAGATACTCACATACTTATGGCTATTAGTCAAATTAGCTCATGCTTTCTTAGTGTAAGTTCTTCCCCAACTGGCTTGTTGGCTGTCAATATAAATAAATCATGGAGAATCCCACCCATCAATCCTCTAGTTGTGCCCAGACACATCTGAGTCTAAAGGAACTCTGTTTAAACTCCAGATGAGCCCTCTCTTGAGGATAGATTAATATTTTAAGAAGGAATTGTTTTAAAAGGAGAACTTTTTAAGAGTCCTAATGAGTCCTAATGGAAATGAGAGTTTCCAGAAGGTCCTAACAGCACAAAATCCATCCTCTGAAGTTTTTCCCTGTTGGTAGCTGGTTGTTAAACAGTTAGAAATTAGCTAGGATTCTCTCTAGTATTCCTCTTGATTGGCTTTGAAATTGATAGATGAGGGCCTATTTGCTAACTTGAGGAGGCATATATCTTGGGCAGCAGATACCAACTGGGCTCAGAACTTAAATGTGGTTCAAATAAGTGGAATCATAACATTAGAATGGATTTTTTTTAAGCTTACAGTATATAGACCACAATATTTTTAGAGTTTTACAAGGAATTACTGAATTTCATGGAAATAACTGTATAACTTCTTTGGTGAGCCTGACCCAGAAAATGCATTTTGCCTTTACATGGGAATCCTAGGTTTTGTGGGAATTTCCCCATCTTCTTTTTTGTTGTTGTTTCCAACCTGTTGGCTCTAGCGAACAGGTCTTTTATAGAAATACCATTTCAATTAAGACAAATAATAGAGCTAAGTTATTTGAATCGCCTATGAAAACTATTTACACCTGCATTTTCTTCAATAAAAATGTTTTTCTCTGTTCACTCTTCCAGGGAAGATGGAGGAGTAGGGAGCTCCAGTACTCAGTCCTTCCACCACAACAATTTTGAAACTCCAGAAGGCAGAAGAATCCTGAAAAGCTTTCCAGAGAAGAGCAGGAGGAAAAGGCTGACAAATTACAGTAACAAACTATAAATTTGTGGTTGCTACCAGCACCCATACCCCACTCTCACAGCAGTCCAAGCAAGCTGCTGGTGACAGAAAGGGACATAAAAATCCTCTTCCACAAGAACAGGCGTGTGCAGAGCCAATCACTGATCAAGGCTTTGGAATGGTGAATTCAGACCACTGAGTCCTGGCGCTGAGAGCAGGCACGGTTTCAACCCACCCCAGACAAAGGTGGAGGCAGCCATTATTTCAACCCTCCCTGGACAGGGGTGGAGGCAGTGGCGATTAAAAGATGCAGGGCTTCCTCAGAGCTGCAGAGGAAAGTTAGCTGGCTGCATTTGCTGGGCAGGCCAGGAAAGTTGGCTTTGGGGAGCCATTGGAGACGTTTTTGACACCCCTTCTGACTGCCCCCCCCCCACACACAGGTACTTTGGAGCCAGTCTGCACCCTCTTTATGAGTCCCTGGACCTGTTCTGGCTGGGAAAGACTGATTTTGGAAACTCCTCCCTGAGATGACCCTCTTCCCAGAATTTTCTGTCCAGGCAAAAGCAGCATGAGACAAAGGAGAATAAAAAATCTATAGTGGATGGACTTGGTCTTTGGATTCATACTAATGAAGAATTCCAAAACTGAAAAAAAAGAAAAAATTAAATAAAGAAATTGAATGAAAAGGGAATGATATACCTTTTATTGTAATAGGTTTCTTACAAGGCTATAATGTAAAAAAGCTAAATAGAAAAGTTAACTTCTTTTTTGGCCACTGCATATCACACTCAATTAATAATCACAAAAGAGAAATGCCAGAATTAGTTAACAATAGCAGAAGGACATCCTTATGATGTCCCTAGGGGATGGTTCAACAATTATTGCTTATTCACACTCAACATATATTAAGTAAATACAATTTTTAAATTTTAAATTTACTGCCTTGTTCTTTCAGTTTTCATTCGACCTCTTCTGACTATTCTTCAGTCTCCTTCATGTACATTCCTGGTGTCCAGGTTTCTTAGTGACCATGTTTCCAGGTCTATCCCTATCCTCTTGCTTCAAGTCAGCAAGCTCTTCCTAAATCATCTAGACAACAGGCAAATCTTCACCTATCACATCAATATCCCTACAGTTACTTTTCCCCTATTTCCCAAATCTTCATAATCAACTGCCTATGGGATTTTCATTTGAGTATCTTAAAGCAATGATTCCCAATTAGGATCACCTGGGAAGCTTTAAAAACTGCAGCACCATGAATCTCATCCCAAGAGTTTCTGCTTTAATTGGTTTGAGGTAGGGCCCAGGCATCAATAATTTTTTTTTTTTGGGGGGGGGGGTGGATGTACCCTAGGAGAATACCTGTCTATAAGTAAACTTTCAAATTAATGGCTTCACTGTTCTCTCAAACTGCCATGTTCTTCTCCAGGCCCACATAATTATTTTTCTGAGCCCAAATTAAACATATCTATGGACCCAGCAACATTTTGCTGAGTGTGCCCAATAAAGGCATGTGAGGCCATCCCTGTGCTTCAACCACAGATCCCACAAATACTCTTTCATGAACTCAGTGGGGAGTCACAAACCAAAATACTCTTCATTCTTAAAGTGCTAACAATTTTCTAACTGTAGGTGGTTCGTCTTCCCAGTATCGGTATTACGATTTGGTTTGGTGAAATACTTTTTATATTGCTGTGCTTATTTCCTAAATAGATCAAATAACTTGAGAATTTAGCTCTAAGGAAAAACTTGGTGATAACAGAAATTACTTATCCCCAGAGCCAATTCTCCTTCAGTCATCAAAACAGTTTGTAGATTATTCTTTTTGGTTTCATAGTTGAATGCCAGTCATTTCTAATGTGCGGCAGTCTACTGGAATATTCCATTACATCCACGACCAATGTTTGGTTTCTAGTGGTTTTTACTCAGTACAGAATTTCTTTCCTCTTTCCCCCTTTCTCTTCTTTCCTCCATCTCTACTCCCTTCCTTCTTTTGTCCTCATTCCACAAAAGGTTTAAAATATCTAGAAATGATTATTAAAAATACCCAAAGGAATCACTCCCTATTCCTTGTTTTTGACAATGAAGCTGTTTAAAAAAATATCCAAAGGGAAATGTGCTTTGTGCTCTTGTCCAAATCATAATCACCTACGATATTAAAGGAATTTTATGTGGCCTTTTTTCGGGGGGAAGGTATGGTAAATAATACTAACGGGATAAATTTTACTAGCTTCTAAGTAGACAGGAAATCTTTTATTTTATTTTTTCTGAAGCACTGTCTCACAAGTAAAATTCTCCACAGATCTGTGGGTTACTTGTGAGTCAAACTTTGGGGAAACCTTCCATTCCCTCAGGCTTCAGGGTCACATATTTTAGGACTGAAGAGAAGACAAAACAAATGGTTTTCATTGTTTTGAAACTACATTCTGATTCATCCGTAGCTCTGTCCAAAGTTTCCTTGAAAACATTTCTTCTGACCAATCAGGCTTCAGACGGGAGAAGAAGATTCCTGAGCTGTGTCATCACGAAATCTTTTCTGCTTCGGGCTCCTTCTCGGTAACTGGAGCTCAGTCCCTGTCCTTCTGCCACGAGCTGTATATTCTGCAGCATCTGCAGCCTCTGACCTTTAAGTAGCTTTACTTCTTCAATGTTATTATCCACAAAGACAGTGTCATGGAATTTAGATTTCCCGGGCTTGTAAAATCAAGATTTGGCCTCAGTTCAGCTAAGGAAAGTCAAAACCAAACCAAGACAAACCAAAGCAAAACAAAAGTCCTAGTGCCTCTCAGATGTTAACTGTGAACTGGCAGATAAATAATTGTACATCTTCTGGGATGCTGCTTCCTCAGCATCCATGAGAACTTCCTGTATCGGGATTTAATTCAAGAGCAAGCCCAAACCACTCCCCTTGAGATGGCGTAAATGCCTCGGCCAACTCAAGTCCGGGCAAACAGTGCATCTTTCCCCATCTGAATACTAACTTTGGGCCAGGGGGTGGGCGGGCGCTTGATGATTAAAGCACACAACTCATGCTTTGCCAGGAGTTCTTCAAATTTTAGTTAAAGGTAACCACAAGGACAATGCAGCATGCCTGCCTGAATGTTTGGGTTTTTTAAAAATATAAAACTCAAAATTTGAGGTCCTTTTGTATTTGGAGACACAGGTTAGAGCCATCACTGAAGTCCTGTTGCCAGCAGAATAAAATGCCACCCAGGAGTCTTGCTAGAAACTTTTTAAAAAGTAGGGTACCCTGGCTTAGCCTGTATCAATGACTGCGGCTAAGATATATTTCACCGTACGCTAATTTTTGTTTTATTTTAGAAATGTATACTATTTGTAACCTTACAACTTTGTTTTATGTTTAATTATTCAGCCCCCCCACCCCACCCCAGGATTGGTTTTGTCCTCTTTCAGAAAACAACTACTAGGGTAATTAACAAGTTCTCCTTTAGAAGGTTAAATTGGGAAAGAAATTCCAGATATTTAAAACTACCAACATTTTTTGCAACTAACTATGCTAATGGTCACTGTACCCGTTTGAGTCTTTTGTGGACCCCAGAAAATCCTCTTCTTAAAGTGAACCCTCTCTTGCGCCTGTAAACCCACTGTGGATGGGCCTTTGCCTTAGATTCAGTTAAGGGCCTCTGATTAGATTGCAGGACCCAGGGTAGGTTAACTGTTTCCTGAGTCCTATATAAACTGACGAGAGGGGAGAGGAAAAGCTGCCCTTTTACCCTCCACTGTGAGAAAGAATTCCAGAAGGACAGGGAGAGGCTGCAGGCTGGGATCAGCAGAGCAGGCCAGGATGAAGCAGCGAGGCCTGGAGAAGACGGCCGAGACAAGCTACATGCCTGATCGCTAAGTCCTCGGCAGGGACCAGCTGCCATTTTGCTTTGCCACGTGCAGGAGTCCAGATTCCCTAGCAGCCGACCTTTGGTGAGACAGCATCTTTGACGATGCCTTAATGTGGACATTTTCACAGCCCTAGAACTGTAAGCTCTTACCCAAATAAATTTACATTGTAAAAGCCTACCCATTTTGGGTGTTATTCCTCGGCAGCCTTTGGCAAACTAAAATAGCCATCTCTACCTAGGAGTCTAAATACCTGATAGAATTGTCATTATTTTATCTTACTGTCTATAATCAATCATCAATTTATGCTTCAAGCTGAACTTGAAGCAAAATCAGGAATTAGATGATAATGTTAGCCTTCCATTCTCTGGAATATATCACTATAATTATTTCTTCTGTCCCTTGTTTCTGATGAGTCACTTTTTGCTAATGATGAAATTGTCTTACTTACTTCCAGTGAGAATATCTTTGGAGTTGTACTGTCATGTATCCAAGAGTGAATCTGCTATCTGCCTATTTGCTTTTTAATAGATGGCAGCTCTTAGCCAGCATTCCCAAACTGTGTTCCTCAGAATACCAATGTTGTGGGAGATAGTATTTGATAGTTTGTGATAAACAGGGATCATTCGCCAATTTAGTGTGGGAGATATTGGAATTTAAGCTCTTTCTAGAGAATATCAATGCACATTAGCATATCAGAGACACCAAAAAATGGCTGCAATAGTCTAGAAATCCTTCCATTGTTCTATCCATGTTTCCTTTGTGAAAAACAACTACTAAATCCTTTTTCTAATATATAGCACAATTTAAAGACTGCAGTGTTAAGTCTTTTAGTTGGAAAGAGAAATAGATATTTGTGTGACAGCAGTTGCTATTGCTATTGCTTGATCTCACCTGAAAAAAAAATCAGATGATTGATGGTGCTCTGTAATTTCGTTGTTTGCTTCTTGACAAATAGCAGAGATGACAATGCAAAGACACATAGAAAAAACATACATTTTCCTACCCTTGGGAACAGGTTCATCCCTTTTGGATCAGTTCTATTCTGGGCAAAATGCTGGCACCAGGCTCCATGAAATGCATCTATTAAAAATAAAATCTTAGGTGGAGTAAGGCTTTACAATTTTACAGCATGCTTTCCATTGTTTTGTCTTACAATGACCAACCCTTATAAAGGTAAACTCACCTTTTATTCTCATTTTGGGTATGAGAACACTGTGCTCAGAAAGCTTAAAGGACAAATTTGCATAGCAAGTAAATGACTCAAGCCTAGATTTCATGACTCCAAATCAAGGTCTCTTCCTAAAATCTCAAATGGCAGTGTTTACAAATGCTAGAACTTAGGGTGGAGCTCTATCTTTAAAATGCCCATATAGGGAAAGGGAGTTCCATAAAGAGGTTAGGATGAGTGAGTTGGAGCTGGGTTCTGATTATAGATGGGTTGCTTTTAAGTTTTGTGACCTTGAGAATGTTTTTTAACCTCCCTGAGTCTCAGTTTACTCATTGCAAAATAAGGCAAATATAACCTATCTTGCTGGGATGTTGTGTGGATTCAGTGAAATGATGTATTCAAAGTGCTTAACACAAAAACCCAGATCAGGCGGCAGACTTGGCCCAGTGGTTAGGGCCTCTGTCTACCACGTGGGAGGTTCGCGATTCAAATCCCGGGCCTCCTTGACCCGTGTGGAGCTGGCCCATGCGCAGTGCTGATGCGTGCAAGGAGAGCCGTGCCACGCAGAGGTGTCCCCCATGTAGGGGAGCCGCAAGGAGTGCACCCCGTAAGGAGAGCCACCCAGCGCGAAAGAAAGTGCAGCCTGTCCAGGAATGACACCGCACACACAGAGAGCTGACACAACAAGGTGACGCAGCAAAAAGAAACACAGATTCCCGTGCCGCTGACAACAACAGAAGCGGACAAAGAAGATGCAGCAAATAGACACAGAGAACAGACAACTGGGTGGGGGGGAAGCGGAGAGAAATAAATAAATCTTTAAAAAGAAACAAACAAAAAAAAATACCCCAGATCACAGTTAAACCTCTAAGACATTAGTAGCTACAGCTGTGTTGGTCACTGAGCTAGACAGAATCCCCCTGGGCAGGGCTAGTTTGAGTCCACGGGCGGGGCCACTGCATGTTTCTGTACTGAGATTTCTGGGCCCAATTCAGCTAGAATTCTAGCTCCATTCAGCCAAAACATATTAGGATACACATGGGTCTTGAATTCATTCATTATTCACTCAATAAATATTTATGAGGCAGATGCTGTTTTTCAGTAGTTAGGATCTATCAAACAAAGATCCTGTCCTGATAGGGCTTATGTTTTAGCAGAGCAAAATAGACAAAGCATTGGTTAAATAAATGAGGAAATTATCTAGTACGCTGGACGGTATTAAGGGGTACAAATTGTAGAGAAGGAGAGCAGAGTAGGGAATCAGGGTGCAGAAGGGAAGAATAGCTTGCAGTTTTAAAAAAGGTGGTCAGGGTCAGCTTCATTTCGAATATGACATTTAAACAAACACGTGAAGTCGGTGAGGAAATAAAAGTTTAGAGCTTGGAGGAAGACCTTGTAGGAAAGGAGGCAGCCTTCAAAGAATCTACGGCAAGAGGCTGCCTTGCTTCCTGTTGGCTATTGTTTTGGATTTTAGCTTTGCTCTGAGAGAAATGGGAAGCCATGGAAGGTTCTGAGCAGAAGAGTGAGTTGATCTGATTCATATTTTAAGAGAAAAATGCTGGCTTGTCTGTTAGGAATTAAAGGTAAAGGGACAAGGGTAGAAGTAGGAAACATTTGAGGAGTTATTACATTAATCTACACGTGAGATGATAATGGTTTGAACCAGATTGTGCTGGAGATCATAGGGAATGCTTGGATACTGTATGTACCTTGAAGGCAAAATCAATACGATTTCCTGAAAGCTTGGATATGTGGGTGAGGGGAAACCGAGACTTAGGAATGATTCCATGTTTTCAGCCTGAGCCGCTGGTGTTGCCCATTTGCCATGGGATTCCATGGAAATGATTATCATGACCACCAGCAAAACCTCACCATGGGGCTGAGCTGCAGAGCTGGCCGCAGTCCAAAAAGAAAACAGCCTTGAAGGACGGCAGATTCAATGAAGAACTGGGTAGTTGGAGGGAAAAAATCTTGATGCCTCTATTGTTACTATATACAAATCCCAATTTGCTCTGCCATCATTTGTCATCCAGCTGCCTGGGGATCAGTAGTGACTGTCGCAGCAGTCTTTGAAGGGTAATTCTGGGGCATGAGGTTACAAATTATGAGGAAAACTGAACTTGGAGTGAGTTTCAATTGAACAGCTAGCACTAAAGCTGCAGGAGCTCTCTGCATGCTGTAGCTAATAGAAAAGCAAAGGTATGAGAAACGATAATAGCAGTTCCTGAATGTATAGCACCATATTATGATTTTAAGAGGTAAAGGTATATTTATTTCTGTCTAGATAAGAAAGTAGTACTTTAGGAGAGGTTATAATTAAAGGAGTAGGGACAAAGCAATTTAATTTCCATAAACTATTCAAGCAATTTCTGAATTGTTATTCCTTAAACCACGGAGAAAATGATAATGTATTTTGCCAGCAATGCAAAGTTTGGTACTTTATGGCTCTCAGCTCTTTGTTTCAGTTTAAGATGTACTGACAATTACTTTCCTCCCTCAGACAATAAAGTTCCCTCTAACAGCTTGCTAGTAGTTTTCCTTTATTTTCTGCATAGCTTGCCTAGTCCCCTAGTTAATCCTTTAATATCTCCTGACACTAGATAGTCTCTTTCTTAAGAGGATATATACACACTGCAGGGCAAAGAAATGATATTCTTATGCAAAATATCCATAAATATTCAGCAAGGTTTTATTGATTCATTCATTCAACACCCACACACTGATCACTGACTATGAAATGTATGGTGTTTGGCCCTGAGGATCAGTTCACCAATTAGCCAACAGAAGATAGATACATGGAATAAATTTTCAATAATTGGCATTTGACAAGCCCAATTGTAAAAGAATGGTGCCAT
Source organism: Dasypus novemcinctus (assembly GCF_030445035.2). Taxonomy (NCBI): domain Eukaryota; kingdom Metazoa; phylum Chordata; class Mammalia; order Cingulata; family Dasypodidae; genus Dasypus; species Dasypus novemcinctus. Next base: position 19,705,143 of record NC_080686.1, read on the forward strand.
GGAAACACAGACTGAGGCATGATTAAGTTTTCTTGGAGGGATGGGGAAAATAACCCCGAAGCTTGGACTTCAAAGAGGAAAAAAAGGTTTTCCATACTAAATGCTAGAGAAGAACCCATGGAACCAGCACATGTGAAAACACAATAGCAAGCAATGTCTGGTTTATTTAAATGATGATATTTTTGTTTTCCTTTGCTAAAAAACTTCTGGCAGCAATATACCAGAAATGAGTTGGCTTTTACATTGGATTTATTAGAGTTCTGAGGCATGAAACTGTCCAAATCAAGGTGTCTTGAGAGATGCTTCCTCTCTGAGCTCAGCTGTGGGTGAGCGGGCATGTGGCAGGGCCCAAGGCCCGTCTGCTCTTCTCTCCACTCTCCTCTGGGCCTCACTGGCTTCAGCTTCCAGTTGCTCCATATGTGGCTTTTCTCTCTAGAGTTCATCAATTTCTGAAGACTTCTCTCTGTCTCTGCAGCTTTCTTTCTGTGTCTGAAGCTTTTTATTCACCTATTTATAAGGGACTCAAGTAAGAGGATTAAGCCTCCCCCCCCCCCCCCCCCAGGTCATGCACTCTAACCAAAGGCCCTTAGCAGTCTTAATCTAAGGGTCCTACTTACAATAGGTTTACCTTGACAGGAATGGCTGAACTCTACGGACATGATCTTCTGGGATCCACCCTGCTTCAAACTGTCACTATCCACCCTCTGGACCCCAAAAGACACTTTCTTTCCATGTTCAAAATACATTCATTCCATCACAAAATTTCGAAAGCCTTAAATAATTTCAGTTAACAATGCTAAGTGCAAAATCTCATCAACATCGTCTATAGGCATGCAGTCTATCCTGGGGCCAAATGCCCCTCCAGCTGTGAACCTGTATAACTTACAGAACGAGTTATCTGTTTCCAATATATAAAGGAAGGCTAGTCACAGGATAAGTGTTCCCATTGCCATAGGGGAAAATTAGATGGAAAACCTGCAGGGAATATTCCATTAGATTTCACAGCCTGAGAGCCATTTAAAGAACTTGTTTTTGGGTCCTGACAGAGCAGCAGTCCCACCCTTTCCAAGGGCTTCCCCAGGGGCCATGTTCGTGGCTCCACCCTCACCAAGCATCTGGGTGGCCACTGAACTCTACTGTCCTCTGAGAACACTTGGGTGATGGCCACACACTCCCAGTCTCTGGAGCACAGGCTCGACCCCCTTAGTACAGTGGGGTGGCAGCCAAACTCTCCCCAATCCCCAGGAAATGTGCCCCACCTTCTGTGAAACCTGGGGTGGCAGCACTCTTCTAAACAACGGGGTGGAAGGCTGGCCCTCTTCAAGCTCCAGGGATATCACCCTTTCCATGCATATGGGTGGGCCTCCTCTTTTGGCCAGAGATGTTTTTAATCCAGACCTCAGCTTCCATGGTTCTGTCTTTGAAGTCATTTTTCCTTCAACCTCTCCCTTTTAGTCCTGGCTGGAAGCGGTTCCATTCATACAGATCTCACAAAAAAAAAAACTCGTAGGTTTCTCACCTAACACACAGGGGTCCAGGCTGCCAGACAGTAAAACCTTCCACACATCCTTCCTGTATATCTGCATTGCTAATCCTGCCTTACACTGAAATGACTGGCTGGTTCTATGTTCAGCGACGTTCTCACACAAGGCACTATTCTCTGGGGACTTGCTTTCCGGAAGCTTAGAATTTCCCAGACCATCAGTTTTTGGTTTCAACCTGCCCAGGCGTTCAGTCCTCAGCTTATCCCTTTCCTCTTGTATTTTGTTATCAGCTGCAAGTAGAAGCCAGACTGTGCTTTCCACATTTAGTCTAGAAATCTCAGCTAAATAGCTAAGCTCATCACTTTCAAATTCTACCTACCATCTAACATCAATAGTTAAGTTCTCTGCCACTTTAAAATAAGGATCATCCTCCTTCCTGTTCACAATGATACATTCATCATTTCTGTCTAAGTCCACATTAGAAGTATCTTTTTCATCCATATTTTTACAAACTGTCTCTTCAAAGCAATCTAAGCATTTTTTATCAAGTACTTCACAATTCTTCCAGAATCTCCCATTATCCATTTATAAAACTGTTCCAACATTTTTTTATATTTGCATAGCAGCATATACCCAACTCCCAATATCAATTTCTATTTTAGTTTGCTAAAGCTGCTGGGAGAAATACACTGGAAATGAGTTGGCTTTTACAATGGGGTTTATTAAGTTAAAGCTTAGAGAGTTCTGAGGCTGAGAAAGTGTCCAGACCAAGGCATCCTCAGGAGATGCTTCTCCCTTAGCTGCAGCTGTGGGTGATCAGGCACACGGCAGGTCTGCTCATCTCTCCTCACTCCTCTGGACCTCGTTGCCTTCAGCTTCAAGCTGCCCCATCCTTGGTTTTTCTCTCTCCTGGGTTCATCAACTTTTGGAGACTTCTCTCTGTCTCTGCAGTCTTCTTTCTGTGTCTGTGGCTTTTTATCACTCCATTTATAGAGGACTTCAATAAGAGGATTAGGACCCACCCTGGGTCACACAATCTAACCAAAGGCCCTTAACTAAAGTAAATTAATCAAAGCATCCACCTACACTAGGGTCACACACACCAGAATGGATCACATCTAAGGACATGATCTTCTGAGATCCACCAAGCTTCAAACTGTCAAAAAATTATATGATAAAATGATATTATTATATAAAGGTCACATTACAGGGGCCATGAAAATTTAAATATGTCTTTTGTATTAACTATTAAAAATTGAAGAAGTTGGAGACAATTAAGTATCATTAATTTAATTGGCTTACCAGTTTTGGCACAAGAAACCTGTGAAAAGAAAGAAATATAAACCAATAAAATTTTGGTGTGGCAAAAAAATAAATGACTCAAAATTTTTTGTAGAAACAAATTTGAATTTTACCTAAAATTTATTTAGTTCTTTACAGGAAACAAATCACCTTTTACATTTATAATCCCATTTTCCTTTATTTAAAAAATCTTATTCTTTTCTTTCTACAAAATTATTAATTATATTTTGCTGATGAAAAAGGCTAATCTCTTCTGCCTAAAGTCAAACAGTTAGTAAGAGGGAGAAGTCCAAATTCTTTCCATTTAGTCCTAAATTCCTTCACATTGTACCATGATGGAAACACTAATTAATGACAGTATGATTTTTCTCTATTGAATCTTTTCCTTATCTGGAGGACGTTAAAATTCCCCAAATAAATTTTGCTAGCCAGAGCTATGGTGAGCTGTATTTGAGAGTATATTCTATTAATTGAAAACATTCTCCCTATGCTAGGTTAAGAGCAGATAGCATCTATTTTGAAAATGGGATTAGCTGTAGCTGTGTTCACAGTATGCTTTTGAAGGAGTATATCATGAAACAGAACCTGTTTGAAGAGAATTATGTAAAATTTAACACAAACAAGAAAACAGAGTATGAACCAGTTACTGTGTGGAGGATAAATGAAATTTATTGGAAAAATTACAGAATAACTTCTAATCCACTATCCAGAATAATCATTGTTAATATTTTGGAGGTGCATTTTACTTTTTTCCCTGTGCATACTTTGTAGGTATGGGTATGGCAAGACTCTGTATATGATGTTTTGTATCTCATGCATTTCATATGTAAGTACATTGCCAACATATTCTCATGTTAGTAAATATGCCATGATAGACAAAAAGCATGTGATGGATATGTGGGTCTGGGCACGGTGAAAAGGGAGGTATTAGAGAGGAGAGAGATTCCTTAGAATTTTAAGCACTTTTGACACCCAAAAGCTGAGGAAGCCCAAGTATCTAATGCCCTTCTAGTAACGAACTATAGAAATGATTCCTGAAAGTATAGTCTTTCTAATGCCCCTTCTATAGGCATGGGATTTTGAAGCATGACAAATCCCAGGACGTCTACCTTAAGCTAGTCTTGAGTCTGTTTTGTGTACTCAGAGTCCAGGACAGTTCTGGTCCTTTGCTAAGTGCCTGACAAATATTTTGGTATAGTAAATGGATTCCACTAGGTCCACGTGAGAAGACCCACATGATTTTGAAGAGCAGTGGACAGAACTGTGAGAGTGGGATAGTTTAGGACTGAAACAGGTTGACAGAGAGTAACACAGCAGTTTTTCTAATTAGGGAAGTTTGTGTTCTGAGAGGGCCTAACAACTGGAAGTAAAATTCAACTGTCTTCCCAGAATAGTCTGAGTTTCAAGGAAGAATTTGACTACGAACATCTTTTAAAATGGAAAAATGATACCAAGCGACGACTGGAAATTCAACTATTACAATGGAACAGATATCTGCTGGCGTGCATCCCACTTTTGCTTGGGTTCAGGCAAATTCTTAGATTCTTTCATGCTTCTGATTACTAATAAAATCAATAGGCTCTTTTCCTGGAATTTCAGACAAATTTAATGTCCAAAAACTTTCAATGATATTTTAATTCCCACATCTGCTTTTTACAGTACCTTTGGAAAATATGACAAAGAGCTAGAGTAAAAGGAGGAAACATTTTTTTTTAACAAAATTCTATGTGCATTTAAGCTACCTTGTCTCAAACCCAAAACGACTTGGGTAGTCTCCACAGTACTTATGGAGAACTGGATGTCAAAGACTTCACATTGTGGTATTTGGTATTTATTATTATTATTATTGTTTTAAAGATATATGGATCACACAAAATGTTACATTAAAAAATATGAGGTTCTCATATGCCCCGCTCCCCACACCCCACTCCTCCCACATTGACAACTTCTCTCATTAGTGTGGTACATTCATTACATTTGATGAGTACGTTTTGGAGCATTGCTATACAGCATAGATTATAATTTATGTTGTAGTTTACATTCTCTCCCAGTCCATTCAGTGGGTTATTGCACGATATATACAGTCCTGCATCTATCCCTGCAATGTCACTTAGGACAACTCAAGTCCTGAAAATACCCTAATATCACACCTTCTTCCCTCTCCCTTATTTCAGCACCTCCAGTGGCCACTGTCTTCACATCAATGATACAATTTCTTCCATTGCTAGAGTTACAATATTTCTATAGTAGAATACCAGTAAGTCAATTGTAATCCATATTTTATTCCTTCATCCAGAGGACCCTAGGATGGTGATGTCCTCTCCTCTAAATTGAGAGGGGGCTTAGATCCCACATGGCTGATGGATGGAATTTTCCTGTTTGCAACTGTACATTCTCTTGGTTCCCTGGTGTGGTGGTTGACCATCCTCACCTCCCTGTTAGCTGACCTGGGTAAGTCCGACGAACTGGAGAGTAGATGTTGCAATGCCGCTGAGGCTCAGGGCCCAGCTGGCACATGGACAGTCCAAAGATTCAAGTCTCCTGAGCATACACAAACCCCAGTGCCAACCACAGGTTCAGTAAAAGTGACAAAAGAGGCATGCATAGAGAAGACACATCTGAGTCCAACTCCATCACACTCAGGAGCACCAATTCCGAAGTAGGGCCCACTGGGAAGGTACTGAACTCCAGAGCCATCTGTCATGACTGTAGGACCTGGGTGTCTCCATAGCCCTCGGGGGCACCAGTACCTGGGGTTGTATCTACTTTGGCTGTCTCTGAGATCCTGGGGAGATGTACGTAAGTGCGACCAGTCTAATGATCTCTCAATTAATTTTGAAGTCTCTTAAAGTAAAAGAGGGTAATGGTAAAAACAAATGATTTTATGTGGCATTTGGTTTTGATGGAAAGAGGAAAAAAGGAGGAGGAAAAGTGTCCTCATCTGACACAATAACACAATCCATCGACTGATGAAAGTTCCTCAGTCATTTCTTCGTGGCTGTGCTGGTGGGATCTGGCCCACTGTAATCAGAGACGCATTGATTGAGACCCTGCTGTGCTATTGCAAAGTGCCTGTCACATACTAAGTGCTTGCTAATGAATGAATGAACAAAATAATGCGTAAATTCACCAAACAATTCTACTATTCTCCTTGCATTACACTTACACCAAAACTCCAAAGCCAAATAAACATATGCAAATACAAGGAACTATTTCAAAAGAAACAAACAATAATAAGTTTGTGCCTATAACAAGCTAGCAAGGCAGGCAGCTCAAGTCCTTTTACCCTTCAAATCCTTAGGTTTCTCAGCTCCTGGAAGAGTTGAACTCAAAAACTATGATTTACCTAAAAGGTCCAAAGAGGTCGATGACAATGTTCTCTTACTCTAGTTTGGATTTACATTACAGGGGTTTTAATCACCATATTTCTTTCCCTTAGTCCTCAGCCCCTATTTTTCAAGTGTCTCCCAGGCCTGGTTTGAAGAATGCGATTTTTTCTTCTTGAGGCATTTAGTAAAAAACACTGTGTTCCTTGCTTATTTATAAGAAAACACTTGAGAGAGTCTTGCCTTATAGTACAAGAGTTATGAGGCTAGCACACAACCTGTCCTTTCTCCCTTAGCTTAAAGTGAATTCCATTTTCTCTTTTCCAAGTTGTAGTATATCTTCTTTCTTGCATGTCAAATTAATCTTTGCTCTTAAAATTATGACCACATAGAGGAAACTTAACTTGTTTTGGTAAAGAGTTTGCTGGGCTGAAGAAAGTACATGTTTTCTTTGACATTCTCTTTTACTGCAGTTTTTAGTGCACTGATTACTTAGAACCAATAAATCATCATATCTCTTAGGAACCTGTGGTTGAGAGAAGTACTTCTTGTTCTGATTTCCTAAAGGACTGTGCCTGTTAAGTGGGTGACCTTACTTATGGAGGGTTGCCACATACACAAGATAAGGATTAATATGTTTTGAAGTACATGCATATTGAAATTGAAAAAAAAAATATTATGGAGCACAGTGAAAACTATCTGGTGGTTTGACTTTTGTTAAACTTCATTTAATATATTCCTATTTGCAAGCTTCATCACTGCCTCCTTCTTCCTTGCTCAGCAGTGCTTAAATAATCTGTTATGGCCATTTTCCCCTAGAAGATTCCAAAAATATTGATTATGTATTATTTGGAGAAGAGTATGTTTGCTTTCTTATTTTTATTTTTTTAAGCATGAAAATGAATACATCTCATTCTAAAGAGGTAAATCACAAAGAAATTTTAGAAGATGAAAACAGTAAGTCTGCTGTTTCTACCACATCCAAGCCTCTCCTATGGTCAACATATTGAAACACAAACTTCAATATACATTTTTATTTACGTTAGACTTATACATGTCCATAGGTTTTTTGTTTTGGTTTTTTATACAATCAACTTTATTTTTGGAGAAGTTTTAGATTACAGAAAAATTACATCAAAAGTAAAGGGGAGAGGGATTGGCTGTGGCTCAAGAGGTTGAGCACCTGCTTCCCACATGGGAGGTCCCCAGGTTGGTTCCCATGTGCCTCCTAAAAACAAAAAAATAAATAACAAGCAAAAAGAACCAACTCAGGGGACCGATGTGGCTCAGTGGTTGAACGCCAGCTTCCCACATATGAGGTCCAAGGTTCAATTCCTGGCCCTGGTACCTCAAAAAAAAAAAAAGTATAGGGGATTCCCATATAACTCACCCCTTCCCCTTCCCACATTTTCCCCTATTATTTTTTTGTGCATTCTCTTTCCAACTATATGGTTCATTCTACACTTAATCTCTGCAACTTACGTTTCTCACTCAATGTTTATAATGCGGAAATCTTTCTACATCATCAGTAGCTCTTTTTCATCTTTTGCACCATTAACCAGCAGTCTCTGGTATAGATGGCTGAATATATAATAAAAGACATATTCAATTTTGAATTACTATATATTTAGTCCCCCCATTATTTTGCCGTTAAAACACACTCCCATAATTTGCAATACATCTTTATGCCCATGCAAATATATTTCTGCTGAGCATTTTTATTTTTGTTTTTGATAGACACAACCAATTTGCCTTCCAAAAGGCCATACTAAGTTATGCTCTTATCAGAGGTATATGAGAGTGTCTGTATTCCCATTTCTTTGCCAACACCGGATATTATTAATCTTTTAAAGTTATATTAGTCTAGTGGGAAAAAAAATCATCTCATTGTGTTTTAAATTGCTTTTGAGATTAGTGGTGACATTGATGATATTTTTATATACTATTGAATATTTATATTTTCTCTTCTGTAAACTGCCTGCCCAGAGTTTCATCTATTTTTCTATTGAGTTATTTCTTTTTCATTTATATGTGTATATGTATATTTCTTTTTCATAAATACATATGAAATATTTATGGAAACTTGAAATGTTTTTTCAGTACATTGTTTTGTTTGCTTTTTTTAATTGTCTTTTTTTTAAAGATAAATAGGTCACACAAAACGTTATGTTAAAAAACATAAGAGGTTCCTATGTATACACCACATGGACCATAGTTTACATTGTAGCTCACACTCTCCCCCAGTCCATCCATTGGATTATTGCAGGATATACAATGTCCTTTATCGTCCCTGCAATATCATCCAGGACAACTCCAAGTCCTGAAAATACCCCATATCACACCTCTTCTTCCCTCTACCTGCCTTCAGCAAGTCCCGTGGCCACTGTCTCCACATCAATGGGTGTCTTTTGAAATATAGACAAAACTGCCAGTAGGGAATACTTTTTGTCTTATTTAAGAAATTCCTCTTAGTCCCTAAATTATTTTTTAAAAATAATCTGATACTTGATATTAATTTATTAATTTATATGGACTTTATTTTTCATTATGATATGAAAGAAAGAACTAAATTTATTTCTCCCAAGACACAGTCAATTGTTAGCTGTATTTTGTAATAGTTGAATTTCCCCAACTGATTCAAAAGGGAAAATGTATTATATACTCTCACTGAATATTTACATGACTTTGTTTCCTCATTTTCTGTTTTCCACTGAATTTTTTTTTAAAGATTTATTTATTTTATTTATTTCTCTCCCCTTCCCCCCCCCCCCAGTTGTCTGTTCTCTGTGTCTATTTGCTGCGTGTTCTTTCTTTGTCCGCTTCTGTTGTTGTCAGCGGCACGGGAAGCTGTGTTTCTTTTTGTTGCGTCATCTTGCTCCATCAGCTCTCCGTGTGTGTGGCGCCATTCCTGGGCAGGCTGCACTTTCTTTCGCGCTGGGCGGCTCTCCTTACGGGGCACACTCCTTGCACGTGGGGCTTCCCTACCTGGGGGACACGCCCGCTTGGCACGGCACTCCTTATGCGCATCAGCACTGCGTGTGGGCCAGCTCCACAGGAGTCAAGGAGGCCCGGGGCTTGAACCGCAGACCTCCCATGTGGTAGATGGACGCCCTAACCACTGGGCCAAGTCCACTTCCCTCCACTGAATTTTGATCTCTTAAAATAATACCATACACTTTCAATTAATGCAATTTAAAGAATTTTTATACCCTTAGTTTTTCAAAATATTCTTAGCAATAAAGATTTTTCTCTGCAGATAAATTTAAATCAATTATATTCAACTCCATTAAGAAAATCCTTTAGCTACCTTGATTGTAATTTAGTAAACAAAACTAATTTGAAGAATTTTGACATCTTTATTAAATGAAATAAATGGTATAAATTTTAGGTTATGTTTCAGATTTTTAAATAAAACTTCATGTTATTCTTCATAAAGATCTTCTTTATTTCTACATAAGATTTTTCCTAAGCATTTTATGATTTTATTTTGGTTTACTGTCAGAAAATAGATCTTTAATTATATCTTCAAATTGGTTTTTGCTTGTGTATAGGAAAGCTAATGATTTTTTACTGATTTATCTTAAATACGACAAACATTAAACTCTCATACTGGTTTTAATAGGTTTTAGATTATTCTAGGTAATAATGGTGATCTTTTTAATTTTTTCCAACACATATACTTAGGCTATTTTTTTTTTAAAGGAGGTACCAGGGATTAAACCTCGTACATGGGAAGCAGGTACTAAAACCACTGAGCTACACCTGGTCCCTGGCATTTTTTAAGGTTTGATATGTTGGCTAAGACTTAAGAAACAGGCATGCCAGTGGACTGTTCTGTATTTAAATTATGTAAATTAAATAAATTATGTATGTAAATTATGTAATAATAATACAGACTGTTCTGTAGTAAATTAAGTAATGTATTTAAATATAGTGATAATGCTTTTGATATTTGTCCATTAGTTAATATATTTCATAAGTTTTGCCTAATTATACTTTACCATATTTTTAGAAGTTTTGGGTTTTCGATTAGAAATTGATGATGGTTTAATCAAATTAGTTCTTTCATATTTACCAGGATGATCATATTCATTCTCATTTATATCATAAATGTAGTAAATGGCATTAATATATTGCACAGGGTTGAAACATTTTTGCATTCTTTAGGTAAAATCAGATTAGCCAAGAAGTATCATTATTTTAAATTAAGGTAAATAAAATGAAAACTATACTATTCAAAGAAGAAAGTCATGCAATTCTTGAACAAGTGATTAAAAGAAAAAAGTGATTCAAATTTAATTTTAGTGAATTGACATTATTTTTTCTAGAGTGATGAAGATTTTGTCATCCTTTTACTTTAACAGCCTGTCTTCTCTTATCTTAGTCCTTATACTTGGTCTCCTAGTTTCCACTATGTATATATATTTATATATATGGAAAACTACTAGTAAAATAGATACTTACCTCTTCCAACATGCAGTCTTTTTCCCTAGCTCCATATAAAGCTTTAAAATTCATGAATTATTTAAAATCCTGTACTGGAGCATCAGCTGATTTAAAGGAATTGTTTATTGTGATTACATTCTCAAAAGAAGACCATTTTATATCCAGGGTATGATTAATTTGTAAGTGTCACAGTGTGGGCTCGCCCGGAGGGCCCCTGCAGGGGCGGTGTGGGCTCGGGCGGAGGGCTGCAACACATGGAGGGGCCTTCCGAGAAGGCGCTCCGGGGCCGGCAAGGTGCGGAGGATGCGCGGTAGGAAGAAGACTACCGAGGAGACCAGGATCTGTGCGCAAGTCTGATTTATTCAGGAAGTACAGCGGTTAATATAGGGCGAAGATGGGGGAGGGGCAGGGGGCGTGGCCGGGGGACGGCAGATGGCTGATAGGTTCGTGCAGGGGTGCATCACTGGTTGCGGGCAGAAGACGGGGTAGCCCGGGTTCTCGGCGGCAGCGAGGCGGGGCTGTCATGGCGCGGCGGTGGCCCTTGGGGGAGAGGCGGGGTTAGGCCACCGAGGGGGAAGCGGGTGCAGCTGGGCAGAGGGGCGGGCAGTACACCCGAACCCCAAGCGGAGGGCCTTAACGCCCGTTCCCGCCACCCGGGTCCGACTCACACCGGCGCCTGGAGACGAGCCGACCGTTGCTGTCGCCGCGCTCCCACACAGTGCCACCCTACAGTAAGACCATAGGAGAGATGCAAGTGAATTAACCAGCAATTGTACGGTGAAAAATGTGGTAAGAAAGATAGAGGAAAAGGGGGAAGCAACAATTCAAATTACATGAGAATGGAGATAATTTCCCCTGGAAACTCTTTTCCAGTTTATCTTGTTGCATGATTTCCTTCCTGGTATGTCTGGGAGGTCTGGTCACCTTGTGTGTTAATAGGCCTCTAACTGGGTACAGATGGCCCAACATAGTGAGGCAGAAGGAGAAGGAAGTTGGGGGCCAGGGCATCCCCACTTAGTAAATAGATTCCTGGCCTCTTATGAGAATACGGATATGAGAAATACCCACACTAATGATGTCTTTGAGTTAAGTTGTTACAATTTTCTCTAAAATAAATTAATGCTACCCATAAGGAAATTCTATCCACAGAGTAATGTATTTAAATTTTTAGTAGTCATTGATACTACCCTTATGGAAATAATTAACAGAGAGCTGGACTCTTAGAGACTAGGACACAGGATGGAAAAAGCTGTGGTGCACTTCTTGGATTGGGGTGAGTGGACCAAAACCAAGGAGAAGGTTTATAGAAGATGAAGCCAACCCAGATGAGTTTCCTTCTGGTCCACCTGCCTTCCTTCCTTCCATCTTTCATTCACAAATACATATTGTAGAGGAAGCCCTACTGGGCAATGGAGATATAAATGTAAGCAAGTGTGGGCTGGGCCTACAGGAGCTCACAGTCTAAAGAAGACTAAAGGACATAATATCATTTTTTAGTACTTACTAGTTCAGTGTAATTTTATTTTATTTAGGGAAAGCAAAACCCTAACCATGTTCCTATTAACTGGGTTGGACCAGTTTATTATCACAGTGACTTTCCATTAAGCACCTGATACCAAATTTAGTAATCATTGCAAAGGTTCTCTCAAAAGTAGTATATAGACATATATATTACTATCTTGAAAATAATAAAACGTATCATATTAATCATTATTTTGAATGTGTAATTTATGTCGACAACAAGTATGGAATAAATATTATCTTATATGGGAGTCAACCCACTTAATATATATTGTTTGATTTATTGATATTTCAGCTCATAACTATAAATTAACATGGTTGGTGAAGCTAAAGATATTAATAATTTTTAATAACACAGTTTTACATATGTGCAAGCCATTCATAATCATTGCATTGGCCAGACTCATTTAATCCACAAAATCATCCCTATGAAAGAGGTATCCTTATATTCAGGTAAGAAGACCATGGTTTAATGAGGCCACATACCTTTCCTAGGATCTCACTGCTAGTAAGTGGTAGGAATGAGATTTTTAGCCAATTCTGACTATTAAGGCTTTTCACTTTGCCATTTACCTCCCACTAGAAGCTGCTACAGATAATTAGAACATAGTACAACAGGCATCGACTAGTGGAGTTAACAGAGTGCTGTGGGAGTCTGTTGGGAGTAAGAAATGATGAGGAGAAGGGCAATCCTTAGTAGTAATCTCATGCAAGGTCTGTGCTTGTGTTCCCGGCAACTGCCCATAGACAGTGGAATGGTGGTAGTGAGTCTTCATTATTCTGCTTCCACTAGAGATCTGACCATCTGTCCTTAGGCTATACCACCCAGCAACCCATCTCCCTTTCTTTGGGCCTTGCCAGTCAGTTCCTGGAGTTCTGTAACAGAAAGATTCCATAGGCAGAACTCAAAGAGCATTTTGGTGCTTCCAATATACTCTAAGACCCCAAAATGCTTGACCAGTGTTTTGTGTGAAAGAAGTATGAAGCTGGTTTCAGCCAGTGGAGGCCACAGGGGATACACAGCAGAAGCAGAAAAGTAATACAAAAAGATGCTCATGAGAGAATCTGACTCTGGATACATTAGGTCAAAGGGGAATTTATTGGAGAATAATGGTGCTCCCTGTATCCCGTCCACTGCAACCTGAGACCTAAGCAGCTGGGTTTGGAGCTGCTCTGCAGTGTCCCAACAGTGATATGACTATGCTACAGTGGTAATTGCACACTTGCTTCTCCATTGCAAGTTTTAAGTTCTGTGAGGGAGAATCTGCTTTCCTAGTTATGGAGTAGACCATGTATATTGGATTTGTTTACCCAAAAGGAGGAATTTGTCTTTAGTTGGAGAGCAGCCCCTAAGTGATGTCTACCACAGGCAAACTTCATAATCTTTTCTCTGAGTTTTTGGTAAGAGTTACTCCTGTCTGCAACTTTCAGGAATAAAAAACTTGTGGCAGTTTGAGATTATTTATGAATTCCAAAAAGAGAGATTATGTTTGCAAACTAAACTATTCCTCTGAGTATGATACCCTTTGATTGTATTAGGTTCAGCCAAGGTGTCTTTGATTACATTATGTTAAGATTTAGGCTTTGATTCGACCACCTCATTAGGGCAACTCAGAGTTGAGTCCCCATTATATGGTATGCTATATAAATGGATGCTCAATCAAGAACACAGAAGCAGATACACAAGAAAAGAGAGAAAGGTCCATAGACATGGACGAGGATCCTTTGGCCCCAGAAAGAGAGTCGAGTCATTCACCTGATAGTTTACAGCTGACTTTGTGAAGAGAGCAGCTGAACCCAGAAAGAAACAATCCCTAGGAAGAGAGATGAGCCATATGGCAGCCTACAGTTGAGAATGGAAGAAGCTGGACCCATGGAGATTTAAGAGGGAAGAGGAAGGCTGAGCCCTTGCAGACATCGCCCACTGTCTTGCATCAACACATGGCAACAGACTTTGGTGAGAAAGTACCTCTTATGGTACCTTGAGTTGGACTGTTTAAGGCCCTGTAAGCTTTTCCCAAAATAAATGCCCTTTATAAAAGCCAACAGATTTCTGGTACTTTGAATCAGCACACCTTTGGCTGACTAATACATTTGTTTATTAGCAGATTTCCAGATTATTCCAGATCTTAGGGTCTTCAAATGATGGCCATATCTCTGAGAAGACACCACTATTACCTTTTTTTTTCTTGTAAATTCACTAATATGTGGAAGTCAAGCAACATACTCCTCAATAACCAATGAGTCAAAGAAGAAAACTGTAAGGGGAATTAGAAAATATTTTAAGATGATTGAAAATGTAAACATAACACTCCAAAACTAATGGAGTAGAGCTGTACCATTGCTTAGAGGGAAAATTATAGCTGTAAATGCCTATATTAAAAATTGTTTAAAAATATTTACAGTGACTAATCTAACTTCTACCTTAAGAAACTGGAAAAAAATAAAAATAAACCAAATGCAAACAGGAGGAAAATAATAAAGATTATAAAAGTGATAAATAAAATAGAGAATAGGAAGACAGTAGAGTAAATACAAAGTTAGTTCTATGAAGTGATGAATGAAATTGAGAAAATTTTAGCTAGACTTTCCAAAATAAAACAGCGAGACCACACATGTGCATGAGAGAAAGAGGACACAAATGACTAAAATCAGGAATGAAAGAAGAGACATTACTACTGCCCTTACAGAAATAAAAAGGATTTTAAGAGAATACTACAAATAATTTTATGACAAAATTAGATAACTTAGATCACATGGACCAACCCTAGAAAGGCACAAACAACCAAAATTGACTCAATAAAAGTAAACAGACCTATAACAAGTAAAGAGATAGGATTAAGAATTAAAAGTATTTGCCACTGTAGCAGTTTGATATTGTTTATGAATTCCAAAAGTACCAGAAATGGGTTGGCTTTTAAAACGGGAATTTTATTTGGAGGAAAAGCTTACAGTTCCAAGGCCATGAAATGTCCAAATCAAAGCACCTTCAGAGATGCTGGCTCACCAAAGTCAGCTGGTGGCCCAGCCATGTGGCAAAGATGGCAACCCATCTCTGCCGAGGTCCTTACCTTCCCCTCCATCTTCCAGAGCTCAGCTATGGGCAACAGGCACAGGGCTTGTCTCTTCCGGGGCCTCCTCTCTCAGTCTCAGCTGCTCTGCTTTCTCCCCGAGTTCATCTGTGAGCTATCAGGCTCATGGCTCATCTCTTCAGCCTTGAGCTGCTCCATGGACCCAGCCTATTGGGGGATTTATGCTTAAGCTTTGGCTGCTAGTGATCTTCAAGTCCTCTCGCACATGGCAGGAACAAAAATGGCAGCTTCCTTTCTCTGTGTATCTCTCTCTGTGTCTCCATTTATACAAAGCTCCAGTAAGGGGGTGGAGGCCCAACCTGAGTGCTCACTAACATAGTCCAATCAAAAGGGCCCCACACCCACAAAAATGGATGAGCTCAAAAACATAATCTCTTTTCTTTTTAGGATTTATGAAATAACGTCAAACTGCTACAACATCTAAATGAATAAAATTCATAGGAATAAATTTAACAAAAGAAGTGCAAAAGCTATACTCTGAAAACTACGAAACATTGCTGAAAGATCGTGTTTTGACAAAAAGTGACAAATGGATTATACAGAAATGTAAAGGACCCAGGATAAACAAAAATATCTTGAAGAAGACCAAAATTGGAGGACTCTTACTTCCCAAAATCAAAATGTACTACAAACCTAGAGTTATCAGAACGGTGTGGTACTGGCATAAGGATAGAAAAACAGATTGGTGAGATAGAATTGAGAGTCCATAAATAAACCCATACATTTTTCGATATTTGATACTCAACATAGTGTCAAAGCCATTCAATGGGAAAAGAATAGCCTCTTCAGTAGATGGTGCTGTGACTACTGCATATCCACATGAAAAAGAATGAAGTTGGATCCCTACATCATATACAAAAATTAACTTGAAATGGATCAATGACCTAAATTTAAGAAATAAAACTATACAGTTCTTAGAAGTACAGGTGCAAATCTTGATGACTTTGGATTTGGCAATGGATTTTTAGATGTGACACCAAGAGCACAGGGAACAAAAAAACATAGATAAATTAGACTTCATCAAATTAAAATCTGTACATGACAGGGCAATATCAAGAAAGTGAAAAGACAGCTTTCAGAAAATATTTCCAAATCATGTATCCAATAAGTGTCTGCTGTCCAGAATATACAAAAACTCTCACAAGTCAACAACAAAAAGACAAACAACCCAATTTAAAAACAGACAAAGGACCTGAATAGTTTCCAGAGAAAATACAGATGTGGCAAACAAGCACATGAAAAGCTTGATGTCATTAGCCATTAGGCAAATGCAAATCAAAACCACAATAAGATACCATTTCATACACATTAGAGTGACCATAATCAACAAAACAGAAACAGCATATGTTGGCGAGGATGTGGAGAAATTGGAACCCTAGTGTATTGCACATGGGAATGTAAAATGGTGCAGCAGCTGTGAAAAAGTTTGCAGCTCTTCAAAAATGTAGATGTGAAAAGTGGATGTGGCTAAAGTGGTAAGACCTCTGCCTACTATACGGGAGGACCTGGGTTCAATCCCTGGGGCCTCCTGGTGAAAAAGAAGAGCAAGCGTGCCTGCGTGGTGAGCCAGTGCCCATGTGGCAAGCTAAGTGACTGCACAGTTAGCCAAATGTCCACACAGTGAGCTGAGTACCCAGGCAGTGAGCCAGTGCCCATGTGGCGAGCTAAGTGACTGCACAGTTAGCCAAATGTCCGCACAGTGAGCTGAGTACCCAGGCAGTGAGCCAGTGCCCATGTGGCGAGCTAAGTGACTGCACAGTTAGCCAAATGTCCACACAGTGAGCTGAGTACCCAGGCAGTGAGCCAGTGCCCATGTGGCGAGCTAAGTGACTGCACAGTTAGCCAAATGTCCGCACAGTGAGCTGAGTACCCAGGCAGTGAGCCAGTGCCCATGTGGCGAGCTAAGTGACTGCACAGTTAGCCAAATGTCCGCACAGTGAGCTGAGTACCCAGGCAGTGAGCCAGTGCCCATGTGGCAAGCTAAGTGACTGCACAGTTAGCCAAATGTCCACACAGTGAGCTGAGTACCCAGGCAGTGAGCCAGTGCCCATGTGGCGAGCTAAGTGACTGCACAGTTAGCCAAATGTCCGCACAGTGAGCTGAGTACCCAGGCAGTGAGCCAGTGCCCATGTGGCGAGCTAAGTGACTGCACAGTTAGCCAAATGTCCACACAGTGAGCTGAGTACCCAGGCAGTGAGCCAGTGCCCATGTGGCGAGCTAAGTGACTGCACAGTTAGCCAAATGTCCGCACAGTGAGCTGAGTACCCAGGCAGTGAGCCAGTGCCCATGTGGCGAGCTAAGTGACTGCACAGTTAGCCAAATGTCCACACAGTGAGCTGAGTACCCAGGCAGTGAGCCAGTGCCCATGTGGCAAGCTAAGTGACTGCACAGTTAGCCAAATGTCCACACAGTGAGCTGAGTACCCAGGCAGTGAGCCAGTGCCCATGTGGCGAGCTAAGTGACTGCACAGTTAGCCAAATGTCCGCACAGTGAGCTGAGTACCCAGGCAGTGAGCCAGTGCCCATGTGGCGAGCTAAGTGACTGCACAGTTAGCCAAATGTCCACACAGTGAGCTGAGTACCCAGGCAGTGAGCCAGTGCCCATGTGGCAAGCTAAGTGACTGCACAGTTAGCCAAATGTCCACACAGTGAGCTGAGTACCCAGGCAGTGAGCCAGTGCCCATGTGGCAAGCTAAGTGACTGCACAGCTAGCCAAATGTCCGCACAGTGAGCTGAGTACCCAGGCAGTGAGCCAGTGCCCATGTGGCGAGCTAAGTGACTGCACAGTTAGCCAAATGTCCGCACAGTGAGCTGAGTACCCAGGCAGTGAGCCAGTGCCCATGTGGCGAGCTAAGTGACTGCACAGTTAGCCAAATGTCCGCACAGTGAGCTGAGTACCCAGGCAGTGAGCCAGTGCCCATGTGGCGAGCTAAGTGACTGCACAGTTAGCCAAATGTCCACACAGTGAGCTGAGTACCCAGGCAGTGAGCCAGTGCCCATGTGGCGAGCTAAGTGACTGCACAGTTAGCCAAATGTCCGCACAGTGAGCTGAGTACCCAGGCAGTGAGCCAGTGCCCATGTGGGTGACCATGGTGAGCTGAGTTCTCACGTGTTCAGCCGAGTGGACGCACCATATGGGAGCCTGGTACCCACATAAGTGCCCATGCGGCGAGCCTGTGTCCATGTGGCAAGCCAGGGCCCATGTGGTGTGAGCCGAGTGCCCATATGAGTGCCCACATGGTGAGCCAGTGCCCGCATGGTGACCCAGCACCTGCGTGGCGAGCCAGTGCCTACGTGGCAAGCTGAGTGCCTGCGCAGTGAGCCAGTGCCTGCACTAGGGAGTCACACAGCAAGATGAGGACGCAACAAAAGAGAGACGAAGGGGAGAGCCAAGGTGAAGCACAGCAGAGACCAGGAACTGAGGTGGCGCAATTGACAGGGACCCTCTCTCCACATCAGAGGTCCCCGGATCAAATCCCAGTGAATCCTAGAGGAGAAAGATGAAAAGAGAAGTCAAAAAGAGAAATAGATACAGAAGATCACACAGCAAATGAACACAGACAGCCAAAAAAAAAAACCCAGCAGGGTGGGGAAGATAATAAATAAATAAATTTTAAAAATGAGAATATATAGGTGTAAAATTAACATACAACACAGGAATTCCACTTTCAAAAGAATTGAAAACAGGTATTCAAATAAGGACTTCTCCATGAGTGTTCAGAGCAGCACTACTCGATAAGGAGTTTTCCTTTCAGGGTGATGAAATGTGCTGAAATCAGATTGTGGTGATGGTTGCATGCTCTGTAAATTTAATAGAACCCATTGGATTGCATATTTTAAGTGGGTGGATTTTTAGGTATGTGATTTTTAGGTATATCTTAGTACAGTTGTTTTAAAAAAACAACAACAAAGGAAGCCAAGGCATACAAATGCATGGTAAGGCAAAGGCACATAGCTAAGGCTAGGGTAAAGGAGCCCAAGCAAATAGGCATCTTCTAGAAGAGGAGCACCGAGCTGCATGCTGAAGAGTTCAGGGCAGTTAACTGGCTAGGGTGGAGAAGGGTGGGAATAGTTGTAGGCAGAGGAAACAGCAGGTGCAAGCAGACCTAGAATGGCATGTCTAGCAAATGGTGAGCTGGGGAAATGTGTGATATGGTGACATGGAATGTGGGGTGGTAAAAAAAAAAAAATTGGAGGGATAAAGAAGGGCTTGATGCTATGCTAGGTATTAGGACTTGGGCCAGAAAGCACTGCTGAATTGTTAAAGAGTTTTAAGCAAGAAGATGACATGATTCAATATTTGTGATTTAGGACTGTCACCTGCAGGAGGCCAGTTGAGATAGGAGGCAAAAGGACATGCCAGGAGGCTGGAGGGGTTGAATAAGGGCATGGCACAAAGGAGATTAAATACACAAGCTCTTCACTAGACCCCCAGGCCTTGCTCTAGGCTATATCAATACAAACTCCTGGCATCTACCACTTAAGTAAAATGTTGAAATACTCAATAATACATTCATATGTGAAGAAATTTGTCTTGGAGATTCAAGGTCTAAAGTCCCCTTTGGAATACACTCTTTTATCTATTTTTATTTTTATTTTTTACACAGCCTTAATTTAACTATTTAGAGATGGTTATCACCCTTCATGTAAGACACCCCAGTTACACATGTCATCTGAGCTGAGCTTGGGTATTTCTACCATGAAACCTACCAGGTTAAATTTGGACTCGCTCCACGGCATATCCCTAAACCACAAATGGAAATTGAGCAACACACTTTTCTGGCTCTCCTCTATTTACGCGAATCTTTCCATTTCTATCAAGTTCTGTGATTATGAAATGTGGGCTCTTTACCTTCTGATTTTGAAAACATAAAGCATACTTCTAAAAGCAGTCATTCTGATACTAGTCATATCCCAACTATAAGCTGTATTGACCATGGCTTTGAACCTGATGAACCAGTCCCCGAGGATACACGGGGAAGAAATGACACGCCGAGGGGCTCCAAAGTCAGATGGATGAGTTCATTTCTATTAACTGACTATTTTTGGTGTTTCAAAAATAGCTGCTACACCCAGAAGAGGACAAAGTTCTAGTAGCTCTTAAGCTATGGTCATTTTAGGGAAACCATAACGGATGGGGGGAAGAACACATTGTTAAGTCCGCTGAATTAATGCAGTATGTTCCCCTAATTAATATTGTATCAATAGTATCATAAAAGGATGTGAACTAATAAATACTAAGATCCTCACTTTATGGATTAGATGGTAGTTAGTTAAGTAAAGGCTAGAAAGCTGAAACCAGGACAGAGCCTTGAACTACCCCTGTATAAAGGGCAGCCTGGCCCTTCCTTAAGTGCCAGGAATCCCTAAGTATTGTCCAGTTGGCCTCATTCCGAGGATGCCACCTTTTACTTTCTTATCATAGGGATTCACGGGGATCCCCTCTAGAACTCAATATACAGGAAAGAGTTCAAGCCTTATAAACTTGAGTCCCCTGCCTAGCCCCCATGCCAGTCTCCTCGCGAGGCCCTCCTCCTTCAATCTCGGCTTAACATGGCTCACTTGGAGAAATGCTTTCTGACTGCCCCATGTCACCTTCTTGTGCGGTCGCCATGAATGTGCCTCTGAAGATCTCTAACTGTCAGGAGCATAACTCAACTCCAACAGCGAGTGTCCCCTTGAGCCAAGCTTCCCATAGGCGTTTCCCAGCCAAGGACCGAACCTGAAAGGGAGATGGGGGACTTTTCTGGTAGGTGACTCGACCCCGGGTCCTCTCTGAATGAATTATCAAACCAGCTTCCCTTCATTCCCTCCATCACTGGGGGTTAGGCCTGCTTTCCAGTCTGATGGCTCTCCGGCTTCTTCTGTCTGTCTATCTTCCTTTTCTCCAACAGGTATTTCCCCTAAGAAAGTCCTCCTTGCTTGTCCAACACTGTCTTGGGGTCTGTCCTTGAAGAACCAGAACAAACACACCTATTCTATGCTATCCTGTCACTGTGTTCCTCTATCACATCAGGGTAATGAAAACTAACCACCTTAGTTATCTATAGAAAATGCATAAATATGGGCCATCTTCAGCAGCCTCTGGGCTAAGTCATTGGTGCTGGTTCCTGTGGGATGTGTCTCTAGCATAGAGACTCTAAGGGATCAGATGATGCTGGGGACTTTAGTGATAACTGAGTAGGGGGCATTATTTCTGGTACTAGTAAGGTTCTGAAAAGTACTGAGCAATCTACCATGAAGAGAAAAGTCACAAGCTCAAATCCAGACAGGTGTGGGTTCAAATCCCTGTACTGTGGGACCATAATCAGGTCTGGTTATCTATTTGCACATAAAGACCCACTCTTAAACAAAGTCGTTGTTCTGTGCACGCATCTGCAACGTGGGGAGGGCTCAACAGGAATGACTTGCCTCTTCCCATGATAACTGAGGCCTTAGCTAGGATGCCTGGAAGGTGTGGTATTGTAATAGCTGGGGGCTGGCCAAGCATCTCTCACTTTCTTTCCATGTGTTCTCTAGAGAAGAACTTTTCTTCAAGGAAAGTCAGAACTTTAATGTGGTGGCTCAGGGTTCAGATGTCCTCCAAGAGATCAGGACCTTGTATGGCCTAGCCCTAGAAGTCACATGGCATCACTTCCATCAGTTTCTATGGTTCCTTTAAAGCTAGCCACAATTCAGTCTGAGAAGGGATTACACAAAGTTGTGAATAATGGGGGGGCATAGATCATTGGGGGATCATCATGGAAGCCGGCTACCAAAGAAATTTACTATCCTCTGAAAAATCAGGCACTTACGAGATTTAAATTCAACAATAGATGTAAGGTGTCTAGTACTCAGCGTGTGAAAATAATTGGTGCTATTACTATACATACAGTATGTGAAAATATGAATAAGATGAGCATCCCCAGAGTGGCATGAGAGGGTTCTAGACAGTAGAACCAATCCTTAGAATATATTGCAGAAATCAATATTTCCTGAGTACATACAATGCATTAGTTACCTTACATATACCATCTCATTTTACCTCCTGAATTATACTGTGAAATATGAACTAATAACATAATTTGCATATAAGGAAATTGAAGTCCTTCTGGTTAAAGGATTTACCCAATATCGTGGAACAAGAAGTGGTGGAGATGAGATCTAAGCCTCATTCTCTGGATTTGAAAGCCTCTGGCATTTACCTTGTACCACAAGGTCTCCTTGGTTCATACTGGCTGGATGACAAATGATGGGAGAAATAAATAAATCCCTGGCTGGGGTATAGAGGTAAAGGTGGTTGGCAAAATATTGTCAAATTAGAGTCAGATTACATTCTAATGTACATTACTAGAATGTCAGCTCCACAGAGAAGGGACTTATTTTAGTTCATTGCTCTTTGCTATCACCTAATAGTGTATCTGTTGCTATTGTGTAAAATACTCTTAATTGAACAAATGAATCAATGTTCAGGGAACCTCCTGTATAGCATCACTTCAAAAAGGAAAAAGAAGAAGTTGGAGATGAAAGAACTGCTTACATCTAAATTCTTTCCCAAGAAAACTGTTTATATATTCACAGATAAGGAAAACTGGAATTTGTGAGTTGAGTGTAGGGCCATATATTTAAATGCTAAAACTAATTAAGGTTAGAAGAAGAAGCTCTTTCTGATCATTATGTCTTCCAAAAGTGCTACATAAAATGATTTTAGAACCAAGGAATGATCTTGAGAAATCTCCCTTTCTCCTTCCTTCAAACCAATCCTGTTTTCTCTGTTGACTGTGTTCTGAAATTACATCATTGGAATGCCATTCCTGTGAAAACATAAATATCTCTGAAAGGGGTAGCACTTTGAGCTGTTAGTAGCCTGAAAAGTCATTTCTTTTTTTTTTTTTTTAAAGATTTATTCATTTATTTAATTTCCCCCTCCCCCGGTTGTCTGTTCTGTGTCTGTTTGCTGCGTCTTGTTTCTTTGTCCGCTTCTGTTGTCGTCAGCGTCAAGGGAAGTGTGGGCGGAGCCATTCCTGGGCAGGCTGCACTTTCTTTCACACTGGGCGGCTCTCCTTATGGGGCGCACTCCTTGCGCATGGGGCTCCCCTACGCGGGGGACACCCCTGCATGGCAGGGCACTCCTTGTGCGCATCAGCACTGCGCATGGGCCAGCTCCACACGGGTCAAGGAGGCCCGGAGTTTGAACCGCGGACCTCCCATGTGGTAGACGGAAGCCCTAACCACTGGGCCAAGTCCGTTTCCCTGAAAAGTCATTTCTGTCTGACGGCTAAAGGGGCTCTGGACTGGAAAATTTTCTGGACTCTTTCCTTATTCACCTTCCCCAGAGGAATTGAAGTTGCTTCTGATATTTGAACCATAGAGAACAACAACACTCCCAGATCAGAAATGATATTTACTTGCAATAATAAAATTAATTTTTAAAATCAATGTAAATGTGTAAATCAAATAATTTTCAAATTAGAAGCACAGACCCTGAAAAGGGGCAGGCTTCTTAGTGGAGATCTATTGCAATCTCCTAACAATTTGTCACCTACTCTATGACATAATTTGCCATTTCTATGACTCTATATGTTCCAGGAACAAGGAGTTCACTACCTTCTCTGAAAAGCTTGGGTTGCTGACAACAACATTCATTGTATTAATGGGGGGAAAAATGTTTACTCACCATTCCCCCTATGCCTTGATGTGTTTCTTGGAGTAAACCCAAACTAAATGAAATATTCTTCAAGTATTAAAGTCCTGCTGATGTGTTCCCCCTTGGCCCCCATTCCCATTCTTTCCTTCCTTAAGCAAAACAAGCCCAGTGAGCTCAGTTGCCTTTTGTGTGACATTATTCACAGATCCTTCCCATCTGCCTTTGGGCACACCTTGGTTTGCCAATATCCTTCTTAAAATGTACTTCTGAGAAATGAACACAAAGCAATGGGTAACAGGTGCAATGAAAATGAGCAATCTAAATTATAGTATGTGTTTCAGCTCGGCTCTGAGACATCTGTTTCTTAGTCAGCCCTCACTTGGTTGAAGCAGTGACAACGCTGGTGCTCAATATCAGGCCAACAGTAAGTTGTCACTAATTTGCTCCGTTAGTGCCCTAACTTAAAAACTGTCTTTTTCTGTTTCACAGGAAAGCCTATCAGTGTCACTATCTTCATTTGAGGGCAGCTCTACTTCTCAGGTGAGTAGATTATTTTTTTCCTAGTAGAGGTCTGGAAATTCTCGTAAATTTGTAATGAACTCACGCAGGCCCCTACAAATGGATTTCTTACCCTTGTCCAATATAGGTTAGCCAAAGAGTTTTTGTTATTTTCTAAATATCATAGTACAAGAGGTGTCATTCAAGCAGTCATTTACATCACAGTGTAGCTGACTGGTCTGAGAGCAAGTATGGATTGTGAGTGCTTTGGGTATAAGAAAGAGAAAAGTTATAGATACCATGGGTGGAGGTTTGGAATGTACCCCAGAAAAGCATGTTGCTATTCCTAAGTCATTCCTGTGGGTGTGAACCCTTGTAAATAGGACCTTATGATGAGGTTACTTCGTTTAGGTGTGGCCCAACTGAATCAGGATGGGTCTTAATTCTATTACTGGGGTCTTTTATAAGCAGAGTAAAATTCACACAATGGAGAGAAGGCCTCAGGAAGAAGCCAGAATTCCACAGAACCCAAAGAAGCCAGGAGAGGCCGCCCCGTGAGCGAAAAGCCAAAGACCAAGGACCACCGGCAGCCAGCCCCAGAGCGCCACAGTCTTCTGGAAGAAGTCTGAAGAAGGCTTTTGGACTTCTCCTAGCCTCAAAACCACGCACCAATAAAGCCTCATTGTTTAATCCAACCCATTGCATGGTATTCATTTTAGCAGCCAGAAAATGGAAACATCCTGTAAAAAGGAAGTTAATGACAATCGTGCAGACTAACATCTCAAAGAAAACGTCATCTGCTTCACAATTTCCTTAAGTGGAACAGTCGTAGATACCCCTCATGCCCCAGTACCATAGGCAGGCTGTATGGAATTCATTCATAGAAGGAATTTTCCTGAGGTACCAAGGTAGATGCTCAAACAATATTTGTTGAATTGAATTTTAATAACCAGACCAACCACTTACAGCCAGATTTATAAATTCACTTTAGAATGAGTTAACACGAACCATGGAGATGGGAAAGTAGTTGCTGACCGAAAGCATGGGTCCTGAAGAGGAAGGTCTTGGCTTTTTACACTAAATCTGACTGATACACATATTATTTTACTTCTCCAAGGCTTTTTCTGTAAAACAAGGTTAATAAACCCCCTTTGATGCACTACTGTGAGGATTAAAGGAGTGAAATAATGTAGAAAGCCAAATATTTGCCTGCAGAAAATGCTCAATACATTACAGCTAAAGTTACGTGCTAACAAACTTGCAAACAACCAATCTTATTGGCCATTCATATTTTGCCAAGAATTCTAAAGACACTCATTTTACTCATCAGCAGAAACTGGTGAATTTTCTATGGCAATTTCCTATGTTTATGTTAAGAAGATAATAATAAAATAATAACAGCAGTAGTATTAAATAGTTACATAACATTTATGTGCCAGCCACTATTCTAAGGATTCTCTATATGCTAATTCAATTAACATAAGAGGGGAAATTCATTAATTATACTACCTGACTGCATCAATAAATGCATAATGCAGCAGGAAACAAATAAATCATGTTTGCATTTTGGGATTTGGAGATTTTGTTTATCTGCTTATGTAGGGCATCTTAATTTTGTCTATTTACTAAAACTCAGTAATCTAACTCTGATTTATGATTGTTGAAAAGCTGATTGTTTATCATGTGATATTCCATTTACATAAAAATTATTTAACATTCTAAAATAGAGGTGAATTCAACAGATGTAGAATATATCTTGAGGAAAATTAAGTATCCATTTATGTGAGGCCAAAAATGGGGGAAGGAAATGGAAATTATTAGGGACTCTCAGACCAGTAGAAGATGAGAATGTAAGAGTGAATAGATCCTTTATCATATTTCCAGAGGGCACATCAGACTTTTCAAGGGAGCTGGCATGCTACTCTTCCATGATCCATCTGTTCTCAAATGGCCAAAACCTCATGAATGGGCAGGGCAATCATTTCATTTCCAGCAGAGGAAAATAAACACAACATTCTTGGAAGTTATTCCTCAAACTGATAAAATTGACTCTATGTCTCCCCTTTACTTTTCAGTTACCATCCTATTCAAGAGGTTTACAGACTAATGACTGGAATCAATGCCTTAGTCCCAGCATTGAAAAAAATGATAGAACTTTTCAGTATTTAAAAATATTTCTTGTTTAAATTCAAAAAGTGTTCTGTTCTGACAAAACAGTCTATTACCAAGTTCTCATGCCTAATCTGTTGCCCTCTGGCTGGCAAATAAGACAAAACAGATGGATGTGATCAGTAGATCTGTCCAATAGTCCATATTCTCAAGTTTAAGGCCTAAAAGATGGAAAATTTCCTGAAGTAGCATGTTCTTGTTTCTAATCACATTTATAGTGAGGATGCTTTCTTTTATGCTTAGACAAAGTAGTTTTAGAACTGTTTCCTCTTATTCAGAGTTTTTTTTAACTCTAATATCTTTGACTGTCATGGATGGCATTTCTTCTCACCATTCTCTTTTGCTTGCTTTCTCTATTAGCAATCTATCTCCTGGGGATAAGGAAGGAGATGGAGGTATGATGGCTATCTATTGCACATTCTCTCTGGGACACCTCTAATCTCACACAGACTAAGATTTGAAGATTTGCTATTCGCACACCCACTGAAGACCCAACTCATCAAAGAGATGAGTTTAAAAGCAGTTATGGAGTGATGTAATTATGATAAGCATGGTTAGATTATTACTAACAGGTCTTCTCTTTCCTACAGAGTGATTTGTAAGTATCATTATCAATAACACCTTGCATTTTTCAGCTACTTCCAGGTTGCTCAAAATGATTTATATGTTTTGAAATACTAAATCCTTATAGCATCTAAATACAACAGAATGGAAAGTCCTTAAAAGACTCCTGAACATTGGCTTTCGATCTATTCAATATTTTCAGAACAGATCATTGTTGAGGTCCTATTATATCCCATGCATGTGCTGGACTGGAAGGGATAGTGACAACCAAGACAGCCTGTTTCTTGAATTACAGTTCAGGTTTTAGAAGAGGGAACAAACGTGTATTATAGGACAAGGAGGTTAAGTGCCATGGTATCGTTGGAGCATATTGTGGGAGTCCTGAAGAGGAAACCTAATGCAGCCACAGGATGAGTCCGAGTCAGCCAGGCAAGGAAGGGAGGGCATTTCCAATCCAGCAGGCTGCCAAGCAAGAGCACGAGGGCAGGAAACAGGATGGTGTTTGGGAGGAAAACCAAGTAGTTCCATGTTTCTTTCTGTACTGGGAGGACTGGGGGAAACATATCATTGGAGAAATATTTGAGGTAAAGTAGTTCAGAGTCAGGGATTGATTTCAGAGGGGCAATGAGAAAGAAAGAACTGAGGCTGAATTCCCGGTTCTCAACTTGACTGCTTTGATGCCTGGTGATTGTATTAACAAAACTAGAAACTATACAAGGAGCAGGGTTGTGAAGGAGGCACTTTCAGTTGTATTCATGAAATGAGTGGTTTATATTTGAAGCAATTAGATATATGAGTCTGTGTTCAGGGATAATGTCTGCATAGCATTAGGATTTGTCTATAGAGAGGTAGTAGCTTAAACCATGAGATTGGGTGAGTGCATGAGAGTGGATGGGAAGAGTATAGGGCTAGAAACACACCCGAAGACTCACCAACATTTAGGGATCAGGTGGATGTTCATCTGCTTGCTTTCTGACCAGATTTTGACTTCTTTAAATATAGGTTAGTTAGAATAATGGACACCCCTAAGAAGTTCAAGTCCTAATCCTTGGAACCTAGGAATAGGTTAGGTTACAAGGCAGAGGAGGATTAAGTTGCACGTGAAAATAATGCTGCTAAGCAGCTGTCTTTAAAGTTGGAGACTGCTGGCACCCAAATCTAAGAATTACAGTTCTCCTAACAGTGATTTACACAGTGGTATGAAGAACAAGCGAATTTCGTTGCCTTTAGGAGGCTGTGCCATGCCCATCAGAGTGAATATGGAGGTTCTGCAGCCCCCCACTCCTGGGGAGGGGGAACACTGCCCAGGTGGGTGGGGGGCGCTGACCTTGATCCTCTCTCTGGAGACTGCTGCAAGGATTCTGGGCACCGCGCATGTCCACTCCATCCAGACCGTGAAGGTGGAGGAGGTCAAGCAGGTCCTCCTCCGAGATCAAGTTCCCACTGCCTCACCATATCCTGCAGCACAAGCACGAGCCCCACTTCACCACCCAGAGGCCCAACACTTTCTTCTAGGCCTTGCCCCCCCACCAGGCACCAATCCCAAAAAACTGTGCAACCCCCAAAAATTAAAAATTAAAAAAAAAAATAAAGTTGGAGACTCTCAGATTGTCTGATGGGTCCAATGTAACCACAAAAGAGCAGAGGAAGGCAGAGTGATGTGAGGTAGGGGCTCAGCCCTCCATTACTAGCTTTGAATGGGAGGAAGGGGCCACTAGCCATGGACTGCAGGCAGCCTCTGGGTGCTGGGAAAGACAAGGAAACAGATTCTTCTCTAGAGCCCCAAGAAGAGAATGCAGCCTTACTGACACCTGGATTTCAGCCCAGTGAGACCCCTTTCAGACTTCTGATCTCAGGATCATAAAATTATATGTAAAGATACCGAATTTGTGGTAATTTGTTATAGCAGTAATAGAAACAAATACTGAACTGTATCTTAATTTATCTTTGTATCATCAGCGTTCAGTAGTATATTTGTGACTTAGAAGTCAAATGTTAATTTATGAAATAAGGAATAAGGAAATGGAAACCCTGAAGATGTATATGGTTTGTCCAGGTACTTGAGGCTATGTCAGCCAAAGAACACAGTATTACTTATTTTCCATGCTCTTATTTAGATTTTTTGACCAAATGTCCAAAGTATTGGAAAATCAGACAAAGGTTATGCTACACCAAACCAAGGTCCTAAAAAATACAAGCACTTTTTAATTTACAAATTGTCTGTGATTTAAAATCTCTTATCATATATTGCCAATACCAATTATTGGCATGATTAGTTGTTTTGTGTTATTATTTATATTTGGCACAATTCTGCCTTGCCTTTAAGAGGTGAGGATCTTGACTTATATCACTTTATGTCCTCGATACCTGAAAAAATGACTATGGAAATTTTCTTACAGCCAGAAACAGATCAGGGAAGAGTTTCCCTTGACTTTTGGTTTGGAGCAGTGATGTGCTAGAATTGACTTACACTGGTCTATGAGACCTGAGGGTTAAATTTTCAGGGTAAATTTTGTCTTGAAGACAATTTCATTAGGAGTATTAAAAAGTACTCATAATTAAACCACAGTTTAATGAATTAGAGTTGTTATACTTATATTGTGTGATGGATTTCCAGATGTACATCATAGTTCCAAGGAGTCATTTCCTTTATCAACTACTTGTTATCCTCCTTGTATATTATGCTCTTAGCTAATTTTCATTCTAAATTCTTCAGAAAACTGCCAAATTCCTCGTTTAGTTTTCTTTTGAGAATGAATATACAGTAAAGGCAAAAAATCTGGTTGAAGAGTATTAAGATGGGACTATCTGGGCACTTCAGGGCTAAATCCTATCACTGATAAGCTGTGGGACCCTGACCTACTTAACTAATACATGAACTCTAATGTTTTCATCTCAAAAACAGAAATTAAATTATTTTTTAAATAAATATTTCTTTAGCTCATACTATGTGCCTTATAATATAAAAGGTAGAGATGAAATTGAATATGCCTTCAAAATGTATATAAGCTATTGTCCTGGTTTGCCTTTTGTGAACCCAGAAGATTATGTTCCTAAGCTAACCCATCCCTGTGCCTGTAAATGCAGTGTAAATGGGGACTTTTGATTAGATTCAGTGGAGCAACCTTAGATTAGATAGTTTTTTTATTAGGTTGCTTTAGGACCCTTGTCTGTAAGATATGACCCAGGTTAGGTCTCTAACTTCTTGCTGGGGTCTTATATAAACTGAAAGAAGCAACATACAAGGAAAGAAAGCTGCCATTTTGACTCTGCCATGTGAAAATGAGGACTTTGGGAAGACAGAGAAACACAGAGAGGCTGAGGGAGAGGCAGAGAGAAGTCCTAGAGGCTGAGAGAGAGGCTGGAGCCTGGAACCCGCAGAGCAGGACTTAAGTGAAGAGAAGCCACATAGCAGGAGTCCAGGATCCAGCTAACTTTGGTGAGAAAGTATCCCTGATAATGCCTTGATTTAGACTTTTTGCATCTTTGGAAATATAAGTTTTTACTTTAATAAATCTCCATTATAAAAGCTGACACACTTCTGGTACTTTGGCAACCTTAGCAAACTGAAACATCTATTAAGGTAAACAAGAACAAATAAAGACAATTACATGCCTTAAATGAAGCAATGGTTATCATAGAGTATTTTGGAAAGAACTTTGAAGTCAGATGGCCCCAAGTTAAAATCCCAATATTCTCACTTAAGAGTGCTTCAGCTTTGGGCAAGTTTTTTGTTTCCTCACGTATTTGAGATAAAGATACAAAAACTATATGCAAAGCGTCTGGTGCACAGTAGGCACTGAATAACGGGAG
Organism: Dasypus novemcinctus; assembly: GCF_030445035.2. Taxonomy (NCBI): domain Eukaryota; kingdom Metazoa; phylum Chordata; class Mammalia; order Cingulata; family Dasypodidae; genus Dasypus; species Dasypus novemcinctus. Next base: position 19,735,983 of record NC_080686.1, read on the forward strand.
TTCCTAATATTACTATGAGTCTAGGCAACACAGACTTCAAGTTGGAAATAGAAATGGAATTCCTACTACCACGGTGTGGTAGGAAGTATGTGGGATGAGTGTGAGGAAAACAAATTCTAGATCCTGGGTTGTTCGTAAGCAACGGTGTAGCCTTGGACAAAATATTTCAGGTTTTACTCAGCTGTAAAACAGTTGTTAGGGAAATGAAAGGTGATACGCTACCTACTCTCTAGGACCCCATCATTGCTGAATATCATAGTTAGGCTTACACATAGTTTAATAGAGTAATTTGATCAAGAATAATGGCCTAAACATCAAAGGGCAAATGATTGTTGACTACATAAATAAATAACTATTGCATGCTAGTTTATGTAATTCAACATGTCTGTCCTCTTCCTTCAGCAGCTGCTTCAAGGGTTTCTGCTTTGGACCATTCCTGGGCCACTTAGTTGATGGGATGGGCTGCTACCTGGAGGCTGGGGTATTGGAGTTGTCTTTGAAACTAGACACATTCATTTTTAAGACTTTTCTATTGGACTGCTCTCTCCTGCCAAGTTGGAGTAATCGGGTCTAGATTTATCATCCTGCCTGAAACAACAACAAGAAAAAAAAACAGACAAAACACGTGAAATCCCAGTTCTCAAAACACTAGACACCAGGCAGTGAAAGGAAGGTGATCCCTGGGAGACGGCAAGCCAATAAGGGTCCTGTGAGTGCCTCAGTTTACTGCGTTAGAGAGTTTCCAGCTTGTGGTCCCGGGAGGGGCTACACAGGTGGGGTTGACAGACTCCCTGACTTAGGAGTGGAAGTAGAGAGTTTGGGGAGAAAAATGTGTTTAATCCACACAACAATCCTATGAAGCTAGTACTTCTATTACACCTGTAAAAATAAACTGAGGTACAAATAGGTTAAGAAACTTCCTCACGGTCATAAAACTCGTAGAAGATTCCTGGTTTGACGCCTGGCTCCAGAATCCCCAGGATTCTTGTACAGCACAGCCTTTCAAGGGGGTCGAATTGTGGCACCGTACCCCATCTTGGGCCCACCTCCTCGTTCTGGGGGCCTCTTTAGTCTCGTCGCTCTAGAGAAAGCTACTTTGGATGCTTCTTCACATTTTAACGTGTCTCTTTTATATAGGAGCAAGAACTTTTCATTTCCTCTACCGAGTCTGAAAAATATAAACCATCTTTTGGAAGCAAAATCTCAGAAACAATTGTCAGACAGGGATACCACACATTCCTGGCCCTCATTTGGGGCAAGTTCCCAGTCTGGTGAGCAGGAGGACTCTTGGGGCTTAAGGGCCCCCACGGAGGAACCGCAGGGTAATGGGTTTGCACTAGATGCATAGGAGCATCTAATTCATCAAGCCTTATCAGGGAAGGAAGTGTTCTAGGTAGATGGAATTTCAAGGCTGTTCCTCCTAAAGTTCAAAATTCATTATGCTTCCCTAACACAGACTGAACCAGGGACCTGGTTTCCTATAGGAGCAAATGAGAAAAAAAGAAAAAAGAAAAAGAAAAGAAATAAATCATTTCAAGTCGTGTTTAAACCAAAACATGCGTGAATTACCTCGCAGGATCCTTCATCCATAGAGTAGAATCTCTGTGATGCCTCTCAACCTGAATTGGCTGAGAGGCACTTAGAGTTTCCCATTTGCTGCAAGAACGATTTTACCATCCTGTTGTTTTACCCCTGCTGTTTCTCACATTAACTAGGCATGTGGCCTTAGATGTTGAACGAGATGAGGTTGCTTAATTTCTCCTATGTTCGTAGCAATGCCGGCTTTGGTGAATCAAGGGTAGCAAAAGAAATGCTTTCTGCAAAATTGGACATGTGAAAAACTTGGACATGTTGTTTTAATTTTAAGGGTTCATAGGAACCATTTCCTAACCCAATGTTCCTACAGGGCTGAAATTCATTTTTCCTGAAAAGGTCACTGAAGATTTAATTTTTCTTACTACTTGCTTAAATTACTTATGAATATTCACATTATGACTTTATATTACATTTCTTGGTTGTTTGTTTTAAGTATAATTATTTTGCTTGAAAGTATGATAGCTTCCAGGAGTCATTTAAAATAAACACTATTAAATATAAGAAAATGTTCAAGAGGCATGCAGAGGAAATAATTACTGTATAGAAAGTAGAGTATTTAATAACTGGAAAAACTGAGTTATTATAAATCATAAGTATTGTTTTTGGACAAAGTTAAAAAATTAAAAATACACTTAAATATCTACTCTGGAAATCCTGAGAAAGAATCAGACAAAGAAGCTATGACTAATAAAATATTAATGCCAATATACAAATGTATGTAAATACAAAGTGGTGAATACATTATTTGAATATGCTTTGGATATATTTTGTTTTCACTTTCTTTAATATTTAAATTGATAGTCATTTGAAAAGGACTGCTTCTTCTTCCAGACATTTAAAAAAAGCGAGATCACACAATATTTGTCCTTTGTATCTGGCTTATTTCACTTAATATGATATCTTCAGCATGCATCAGAATTTCATTCTTTTATGGCTTAATAATATTCCATTTTATGTATATATCACTACTGTTTATCCATTCGTCTGTCACACTTGGGTTGCTTCCACACACTGGCTATTGTGAGTAGTGTTGTCATGAACACTGGCCTTAAAATATCTCAGTTCGAATCCCTGCTTTAAACTCATTTGGGTATATACCAACAAGTAGAATTGCTGAGCAATTTTACTTTCAACTTTCTGAGGAACCAGTGGCTGCAACAATTTCTACAATGGCTGCAAGAAATGTAGTAGGGGTTCATATTTCTCCGCATCCTTGCCAAAATTTATTATTATTTTTTTAACATAACCATCCTGGTAGATGTGAAGTGGTATCTCATTGTGGTTTTGATTTACATTTCTCTAATGGCTAATGATGTTAAGCAACTTTTCATGTACTTATTGACCATTTGTGTATATTCCTTGGAGAAATGTCTAATTAAGTCTGTTGTTGGGAAGTGGACTTGGCCCAGTGGTTAGGGCGTCCGTCTACCACATGGGAGGTCTATGGTTCAAACCCCGGGCCTCCTTGACCTGTGTGGAGCTGGCCCATGCACAGTGCTGATGCGTGCAAGGAGTGTTGTGCCATGCAGATGTGTCCCCTGCGTAGGGGAGCCCCACACGCAAGGAGTGTGCTCCATAAGGAGAGCCGCCCAGTGTGAAAGAAAGTGCAGCCTGCCTAAGAATGGCGCTGCCCACATGGAGAGCTGACACAAGATGATGCAACAAAAAAAAAACACAGAGTCCTGTGCTGCTGACAACAGAAGTGGACAAAGAAGAAGACGCAGCAAATAGATACAGAGAACAGACAACCAGGGCAGGGGGGAAGGGAAGAGAAATAAATAAATAAATAATTTTTTTTTTAAGTCCATTGTTCATTTTTTAATTAGGTCATCTGTCTTTTTGTTGTTAAAGACTGCTTCTTGAAATATTTGGAGCATTCAAAAATGCAAATATGTTTAAGTAACAGAATGCATGGTTATGAGTGAACATTCTTTTTTTAAAAGACAAATACTGAGGATATAAATGGATTTTTATGTTTTCTTGTCAAATTGTGTAGTTCAAAATTAATAGTTTTGTGAAAGAATAAGTTAATTTCTTAATTAAATTCAGTTTACTGAATTTCAGAACTTTTAAGATCCCATTTGCCTTGTCATGGGAAGGAGGGTTGCAATTTGCAATTCTGTTTCCTGGTCTTAGTAGCAAATAATTTTGCTTTTCATTTGCACTGTCAGATGGGGAGAGATAATAACAAATTATCACATGCAATGAAGCAAAGAATCTTTGAATAAGAAAATTACACACACATACACATACATGCATGATGAGGTCCACATATGTGTGTGAATCTCTACCTTTATATATATTTCTCTCTCTAAATCATCCTACCCAGAATTCTAGCTATGTGTTTTCTCCATATTTGTTAATACCAAACATAAAGCATTAGCCTAAGAAAATTCTCAAAGAGGTAAAGATCTGCCCATTGCTTTTCTTCTTGCATGTTAGGTTCTCTTAGTGTGTGATTTATAAAAAGATGGTTTATTCCAGGAGTGGAAAGGATAGTTTGATGTTGGAAAAACTCTGCCATTTGGCATATTCATAGACTATTAAAGGAGAAAAATATTTCAGTGAATTTAGAGAAAATATTTGATAACATTCAAAATTACTTCATGATCACCAGTCAAACAAACAATCCCAAATACCTCACAGCAAAATTGAAATAGAAGGAAATTTCCTCCATCCAATAAAAATTATCTGCCCTGCTAAACATTGTTCTCAAAGGTGGAGAATTAGAAGCACTCCCTATAAAACAAGGAACAGGACAATTATGACAACTATCATTGTTTTGTATGGTGCGCCACCTTTGAGGAGTGTATTAATCAGGGTTCTCTAGGGACACAATCAACAAGGAATATCTGTCAAGAGTAAGAGATTTATCAGAGTCTCTCATGCAGCTGTGGGGATGCACAAGTCCAGGTTCCGCAGGCAGGCTACAACCAGGAGCTCTGATGAAAGTCCAGTGAAGATTGTTGATGAGTTCTGGGAGATGTTGGCTGTCCAAAGATGACCTGGAAAATTCTCTCTCAATGCTGAAATCACTTCCCCTTTTAAGGGATTCAACTGATTGGGTTAAGCATGACTTACTGCTGATGGCAATTTCCCTGAGTGATGTAATTATAACCAGTTATCTATGATTTACCACTGCAGTAAAGTCAATGGAGACTAAAGTCCATAAATGCCCTTGTATTACAGTTAGCCCAGTGCTTCCTTGACCAAACAACTGGGCACAATTACCTGGCCGAATTGGCACAATAGCCTAACCATTACAGTCCACCCCTTCAACTCAGCAACCATACACATTACCTTAAGCCATACTTACTCTCTAAGTAAAAACAATAACAGACATGCATATATATATCTATTTCCACCTAAAAATGTTCGGCTCTCCTGCAAACAACGGAAACATTTTAATTCCATACAGAATAGGGTGCAAGTTCTTTGGTAATAGTCACTCTCAAACTTGACATCCTCAAATATTATGACATGAAATGAATACAACTTGTTGTATGATAAGGGGGAACTTTGGGGGAGAAGACAAAGAAATTCATTTTGTGTACATATATAATCATCATCATAATGAAACAAGGAAGGAAGATTCATGAGCATCGTGGTCCTCATTTCTGTAATTGGTCACCTGTAGACCAACAGACCAACAGAGTCTACACGTGACTCTGTCCCTGAGGTTGCAGGGACAGAAAGCAAAAATTTTCCTAGTGGGTCACTAGGGGTAATAGTGAGTGGTGCCACTCCCATTTCCTCCCCTTGATTCCTGGACCCATGGATCCTGGTTATGGGAGAAACAGCACAATAAAGTGGACGCTGATTTAGACCAGCCTCCAGGTTCTATTGTCCCAGCCCTGCAAGCTATTGTCACCTAGTTAGCACCATAATTGAGTCTTTAAAAGGTCATTCCATCGTTCTATCAATCCAGCTGCTTCAGGGTGATGGGGAACATGGTAAGACCTGGGAATTCTATGGGCATGTGCCCATTCCTGCACATCATTTTCTGTGAAATGGGTTGCTTGATCAGAAGCAATGCTGTGTAGAATGCCATGAGAGTAGATAAGACATTCAGTAAGTCCATGGATGGTAGTTTTGGAAGAAGCATTACATGCAGGAAATGCAAACCCATATCCAGAGTATGTGTCTATCCAGTTAAAACAAATCGCTGCCCCTTCTATGGTGGAAATGGTCCCATGTAGTCAACCTGCCACCAGGTAGTAGGTGGTGACCTTGATGAATGGTGCCATATCGGGCGCTGAGTGTGAGTCTCTGCTGCTGGCAGATTGGGCTGAGTAGCAGTGGCTGTAGCCAAGTCAACCTTGGTAAGGGGAAGTGTGTGTTGCTGAACCCATGCATAACCTCCTTCCCTACCTCCATGGCCACTTTGTTCATGAGCCCAATGGGCAATGACATGAATGGCTGGGGAAAGAGGCTGAATATTAGCCACAGAACAGGTCATCTTATCCACTTGATTATTAAAATCTTCCTCTGCTGAAGTTACCCTCTGGTGAGCATTCACATGGGACACAAAAATTTCCATGTTTTTTGCCTACTCAAAAAGGTCGATCCACATACCTCTTCCCCAGATCTCCTTGTCACCGATTTTCCAATCATGTTCCTTCCAAGTCCCTGACCATCCAGCCAAACCATTGGCAACAGCCCATGAATCAGTGTACAAATGCACCTCTGGCCATTTCTTCTTCCAAGCAAAATGAACAACAAGGTGCACTGCTCCAAGTTCTGCCCACTGGGAGGATTTGCCCTCACCACTGTCCTTCAGGGATGTCCCAGAAAGGGGCTGCAGTGCCTGCATATCATGCAGAACCATCTGTAAACTAGGCCCTAGTTTTCTCTCCCTCAGTCAACTGATTGTAAGGAACTCTCCAAGAGGCCAAAGCTGTGGGCTGGGAAAGAGAAGGTAACATGGCAGGGTGGTGACCCTGGGCATTTGGGCTACTTCCTCATGTAACTTACTCGTGCCTTCAGGACCCGCTCGAGCCCTATCTCATATACACCACTTCCACTTTACCATGGAGTGCTGCTGTGCATGCCCAGCTTTATGGTCTGGTGGATCAGACAACACCCAGCTCATGACAGGCAGCTCAGGTCTCATGGTAACTCAATGGCCCATGGTTAAGCGTTCAGTCTCTACTAAGACCCAGCAGCAGGCCAAAAGGTGTTTCTCAAAAGGGGAATAGTTATCTGCAGAGGATGGCAGGGCTTTGCTCCAAAATCCTAAGGGTCTTCATTGTGATTCTCCTATAGGGGCCTGCAAAGGCTCCAGACAGCATCTCCATTTGCCACTGAAACTTCCAGCACCATTGGATCTGCTGGATCATATGGTCCAAGTGGTAGTGCACCTTGCACAGCAGCCTAGACCTGATGCAGAGCTTCTTGTTCTGGTTTCCAATCAAAACTAGCAGCTCTTCTGGTCACCCAGTAAATGGGCCTGCCGGTGTAGCACATGCAAATGAGAAATGTGTGGTCTCCAAAATCCTAAGAGACCAACTAAACATTGTGTCTCCTCTTTGGTCACAGGAGGAGCCAGATGCAACAGCTTATCCTTCACTTTAGAAGGAATATCTTGACATGACCCACATCACTGGACACTGAGAAATTTAACTGAGGTGGAAGGACCTTGTATTTTAGTTGGATTTATCTCCCATCTTCTTTCACGCAAATGCCTTACTAATAAGTCTAGAGTCTTTGCTATGCCTTGCTCACTAGGTCATCAATATAATGGACCAGTGTAATGTCTTGTGGTAGGGAGAGGTGATCAAGATCCCTGCAGACAATATTATGACATAGGGCTGGAGACTTGATATACCCTGAGGCAGCACAGTGAAGGTATACTGGTGGCCTTTCCAGCTGAAAGCAGACTGTTTTGGGTGGTCCTTGCTAAGAGCAATTGAGAAAAAAGCATTTGCCAAATCAACAGCTGCATACCAGGTACCAGGGGACATGTTGATTTGCTCAAGCTGTAATACCACATCTGGGACAGCAGGTGCAATTGGAGTCACCACCTGGTTAAGCTTACAATAATCTGCTGTCATCCTCCAAAATCCATCTGTTTTCTGTACAGCCAAATAGAATTGAATGGGGATGTGCTGGGAATCACCACCCCTGCATCCTTCAAATCCTGGATGGTGGCACTAATTTCTGCAATTCCTCCAGGAATCCAGTATTGTTTTTGGTTTACTATTTTGCTAGGTAGAGGCGGTTCTAGAGACTTCCACATGGCCTTTCCAACCATAATGGCCCTCACTCCATAAGTCAGGGATCCAATGTGGGAATTCTGCCAGTTACTGAGTATGTCTTTTCCAATCATGCATTCTGGAACTGGGGAAATAATCACAAAATGGGCCCAGGGACCCACTGGACCAACTGTTAGATGGACCTGAGCTAAAACTCCATTAATCACCTGACCTCCATAAGCCCCTACTCTGACAGGTGGACCACAGTGATGTTTTGGGTCTCCTGGAATTAATGTCACTTCTGAGCTAGTGACTAATAATCCCAAAATGTCTGATCATTTCCTTTTCCCCAGTGCATAGTTACTTTGGTAAGAGGCCGTAGGTCTCCTTGGGGAAAGGTGGGAGGAAGATTAACAATATTAATTTTTGGCAGTTGAGCAGGATCCTGCCCCAAGGAGACCTGGCCTTCTCCTCATTCGAGGGGCTCTGGGTCTGTTAACTGTCTCAATTCTGGGAATTGATTAAGGTACTGTGATTCTCTGCATCTGTAATTTGAGTTAGGGTTTCATTCACTCGATCCAGAACTCTTCTGTTTACTTAGATCCAGAAGAAATTTAGAAGGCCACCTGTCTATTTCATTGCTAGGTACCCCATGATGTTTTAGCCAATGCCATAACTCTACACAACCCAGACTATTTTGAGTACTTTTTTGAATCCACCTTTCATTGTGGTAGCCACGCCTACCTTGACTTTGGCGATTAACTGCTGATACTTGACTTTTATCAGACCGACATCCAATCCTCCCCATAATGTTTAAAAGGATTCCAATTCCATCATAGCCCTCCCTACAGTAATACCTGGACTACAGAGAAGAGCAACCACAGAGCTCTTAAGGGAAGACGGAGTCTTAAAAATTTATTCCTCACAGTCCTGGTTAAAGGTGTGTCCTCTGGACATTCCTGGGGTGGGTGGGCAGCTCTCAAATGGTAAATCCATTCTACCATTCCAATCTCCCTGAGCCTTTGAATTTCCTCTTCTACTGCATACCAGGGCAAATTAGGTATCTCAACCTCAGACCATCTTTTGGTCCATGTTTCAATCAGCCACTCAAACAATCTGTTAGAGCCCTTTCTAACCTCTCAAGCTACAGTGTTGAATCCAGAATGTCTGTTTAGTGAGCCCATATCAATAAACTCAGCCTGATCCAATTTTATATTCCTTCCACCATTATCCCAGACCTTTAGTATCCATTCCACACATATTCTCCTGATTTATGTCTATATAAGTTGGAAAACTCATGCAGTTCTTTCTGAATATACCTTACTTCCTCATGGGTCACACTTTGTATTTCACCTTTGGGGGCTTGTTGTGATTTTAGTCTGATAATAGGTCTCAAAGGCAAGAGAGGTGGTGGGGGTGGGTAAGGAGAAGGATTAGAAATGCCTTGCAAGCTACTGACCTCAGGGCATTTCCTTGCATTTTCTTCTGGTGAGACAGGATTAATCTCTTCAGGCAGGGGTTAGAAGGCAGTTTCCTCAGAGCAGACTGGAGGCTTGGCAGTACATGCTGGAATTTGGCTGGTATGTTCCTCAGGGCTGGGAGGAGTCCTGACTCTCTGGGGCAGGCCATAGGCTGGGCAGGGCAGGCTTTGGTTTGGCTAGTACCCTCCTCAGGGCTGGGAGTTCTTTCAGACTCCCTGGGGCAGGCCGGTGGCTGGATGATACAAGGTTGACAAGGTGCGGCCTGCACAGGGCAGGCCATGGCAGGCCTATCAAGCAAAGTCTTAGGAGAATTCAGGGTTCCAATGTCTCCATCAATATCCCCATCATCCCATATGTCTCCATCCCAATTCTCTGGATTCCACTCTTTACCAATCAATGCCTTCACTTTAACTGCAGAAACCCTGCAGGATTGAGATTTTAGTTTCCTTTGTAATTCTGCTGATCGAACAATGAGAGTCTGAGTTTGGTTCTCAGATATGTCAAGTCTGTGGCTACAGGAGTCAAGGTTTTCTTTCAGAGCACAATCAGCAACTTAAGAGTCATCCATTCAGTGTTTAAGTTTCAAAATCAAAATCTTTAACTCATTTCTTTCTTTGGTAATAGTATCCAGGATCTAGGAGGAGCCACCCAACATCATTATAATGTTTGACCCCACAAAACTCTGTTAAGGTGTTGAAAACTCTCTCACCCAGATCCTTGCTTCTTACAAGCATGGAAGTAGGGGAATCCAGTGATGCTATTTTGTGGATCTCAATTGACAACTCGTGCCATGGACTGTGAGCAGCCTTTTCGTTATTGGAAAGGGAGGTGTCAGTACTCTTGAGTCCAATGGTAGTAGAAAGATAATTGCAAAACTCCCAGAACCACCTCAGACCTCCCATGTTTAAGACTCTCTTCCTCAAGAACCACTCCCGGTGCCAAGTTATATTAGTCAGTTTTTCTCTAGGGAAGCAGAATCAACAAGGAATATCTGTCGAGAGTAAGAGATTTATCAGAGTCTCTCACACAGCTGTGGGGATTCACAAGTCCAGGTTCCACAGGCAGGCTGCAACCAGGAGCTCCAATGAAAATCCAGTGAAGATTCTTGATGAGTTCTGGGAGATGTTGGCTGTCCAAAGATGAGCTGGGAAATTCTCACTCAGTGCTGGAATCACTTCCCCTTTTAAGGGATTCAACTGATTGAGTTAAGTGTCACCCATTGCTGATAGCAATCTCCCTGACTGATGAAATTGTGATCAGCTATCTATGACTTACCAATGCAGTAAAGTCAATAGTGACTGAAGTCCATCAACGCCCTTGTATTGCAGTTAGTCCAGTGCTCTCTTGACCAAACAACTGAGCACAATTACCTGACTGAGTTGACACAATGGCCTAACCATCACAAAGTGTTAATCCACATGGTTTTTGTTAGTATTTTAAACAAATCAATTTTATTGATGTATATTGATAAAGCATACAATTCATACAATGTGTACAATCAATGGTATTTGATATAATTACATAGTTCTGCATTCATCTGCATGGTTTTGAATAAGAGAGAAATAGATTGAACAATGGAGTGAAATAGGCACTCTAAATAAAGATCGTGAATATGTGGGAATGTGGTTTTTGATAGCGCACGCATTTTGTATGATATAAGTGGCCCTAGGGCAATGGGTTATTCTATATAGAAAAAAATAAATTGGATCTCCACCTCATGGTATTTACCAAAATCATTTCAAGATTAATTGAAAATGAAATATAATAACTTTAGGACTCTAACAAAACTAATTGGCAAAATTAATCAATATATTTTTAGGGATATATATGTGAGTGTATGTATGTATATGCACATATATGTGACAAAATTATTTGAAAAAAAGCAAAAGGAAGTCTTCTCTGGACAAGAAATTAAAAGGTCAACAAGTTGTACTAAACCATATTTCAAAAAAATAAGTAAAAGAAGGGTAACCATATATAAAGACAATATTCATGAACAAGTGTTCACAGAAATGAGAACTCAAATGGCAAGTAAATAAATAAAAGAATATTCAACTCCATTATTAGCAAGGAATACAAAAATGAGATCACAGGCATTTTACATACAACGAGTTGATAAAAATGAAGAAGTTTCATAACACTCAGCGTTGAGGAGGAAGTAGAGCCACCAGAACGGTGCTGACAAAGTGACAAACTGATACAGCCCCATTTTAAAACTCTTTGGATTACTGCATATAGGTGCTGTACTTGATGTTAGCCAAAAGGTTGAGAAGCAATGGACTGTCACTTAAAAATGGGCAGTCATCTATCTGAAACCTCATCAGTTCTACTTCTAGAGATGCTAATGGCATCTCTACACTGTCAGTAAAGAGGAAAAGAGAAGAAAAGGAAAACAACCCTAATATCCACCACTACAAGTGCAGAATATATTTAGATAATGCAATATTATATATCAGGGAAATTTATAAATTACCATTACAGAGAACAACCTGGATGAACTTTAGAAATATATTATTTAGGAAAAAGCAACTTATAAATGACTACACACAGAATGATACTATTTTATAGAATGCAAAAATTAGCAAAATGAATCAGTATATTTTTGAATATATATGTATGTATATACACACATATTTGGCAAAACATTTTTTTTAAGACAACGGGACAAGCAACAAAAAATTTACCATGGTGGTTATCTCTCTGGAAATGGTTGACAAGACATGAGATAGGTAGATGAGGTGATACAGCCAAATCATCAGGGGAACTAAATTAGCCCCTTGGTAGAACAGTCAGAATGTCTGGCATAGATCTAGGTACATTTTTAATGTTTTCTAGGTTAAACCCTCTGGGTTTTATATTTATATTTCTCTACCTATGACTAGGTCCAAAACTCTCTGACCAACTTCCAAATATTATTCTTTTTTTAAGATCACCATCATGTGTTATAGAGGTTATGAATTAAACAAACATTAGAATTTGACTAGTTCATTTGTGTGATTTTGCCAAATGATAGAGAAACAATACATTTTTTCACAGTAAAACATATGTGTCTTTTTGAACATAGAGAAATGGGTAAATGCCTATATAATATGCAGACTTAAAAGAACAACTCTCAACATCATGACATACTTTAGCTGTCATGTTCTTGGTCCTGTGTTTGAACAGATCAGCCACAAAACTTCAAGTCCTGGAAAAATTAAGCAGTTGGTAATATGTAATATTTTAAAGAGCAATTCATATTCTGATTACACTAATTTTTATACTTGTGAATAATAGAATATCCCATATTTCTCAATTCTTTGTGCAATGTGTGTACCAGTTAGGAAAGACAGTAGCTTGGAGCACACCTAATTATCAATAGATGTTTTTCTTTAGAAAAAAAAAAATTCCCAGGTGATTTTAATCCATATGAGGTTTGAGAATTACTGGGTTGGAGTAAATGACCTTAATAGTTTAGAATAAACAGATTTGGCATTCAAGATTCCTAATAAGTAGAGTTTTTATGAGAAATTTTCTCTTCAAATGTCTTTGATTGACTAAAAACAAAATATATTGGCTTTCATGGATGGGGACAGAGACCTGAGGGAATATATACATATCAAATTCACAGAGTAAAATATAGTCATGTATTATAGGCAAGGCAAAAATATCCTAAGGAACACACAGAGATAAACAAAACACACTCAGTAAACACATATTTCAGTACCACATGCAGGGTGCAAAGAAGTTACACTCATCTGTCTATATTGGAACAGTTGCACTATGGCATCACTGTCCTACTTTTCCTTTCACTGTGCCAGAGCCTTAAAAGTTTGCCCTTAAAGGCCACTGAAGTGAACTAGTGACTTTCTGCATTGACAGCTGTCTACATACACAGAATGGAACCCAATGGCTACCTATGTTTAATTGCATTACAGTGGTGGTTCCTCAAACCAGGCAGCTTATTAGAGCCTCCTTTTTTTTTTAACTAGAACTGAAAACTTTATTTTCTTTTAAGAACAAAACTTGCATACAGATATTGGTTGTAAGCAACCATAGTTATGATGATAAATGAGAATACTTCTATGATGAATAGACCAACAAATCCCATAAAGAAAAGAAAAACCTTTCAGAGTTCTTTGGTATGAAATATATAATAAATTATTTTCAAGTTTTATATGTGAATACTAAACTTTCAGTTTTGCTGAATGGAAGTTATCAGATACTATTATTTCAGATGTTATTTCCATTAAAAGAATTTATATATCGAAAAACTTAAGTAATGCTTGGAGAGAAAGTGTTCCCAAGAGAATATATCTCTATTGACACTCAATTTCTAGGAGCTAACCATTAAATATTTTTTAAAAATGAAGGTTAAACACACAGCTTTCATTAACTTAATGCTGTGTTGTAGTTATGTAGTATGGTGTATATTTCTTTGAAACTATGGAATTAGTGACTATGCCTGAATTATTATGCTGCTGCTGTATTAAACTTTTATAGGGAGAGAAAAAGCTCTGGGTAACAGAATTATGAAAGAACATTTATGGTCAACTCTATTCATTATCATATTCTGGCCCTGCCACTAATTAGCTGTATGATCAGGAATCTTTTTCTGCATCTCAGTTTTTTTATCTATAAATTGATTATGATAACAGGCACGTGATAGGGATATAGTAAAACTTAAATGACACAACAAATTTAAAGCATTCAGGGCAGCACCTGACATATTCATTTTTTTTTCCAAATTCTACTCAATTTATTTATTTAAAAAAAAATATTACATTCAAAAAATATGAGGTCCCCGTTCACCCCCACCACCCCCACCCCACCACTCCCCCCACAGTAACACTCTCCCCCATCATCATGACACATCCATTGCATCTGGTGAGTACATCTCTGGGCATCGCTGCACCCCATGTCCCGTGTTCCACACCATAGCCCTCACTTTCCCACGTTCCATCCAGTGGGCCATGGGAGGACATATAACATCCGGCAATTGTCCCTGGGGCACCACCCAGGACAACTCCAAGTCCTGAGAATGCCTCCACATCTCTTCTCTTCCTCCCCTTCCCCACACCCAGCAGCCACCATGGCTACTTTTTCCTCATCAGTGCCACATTTTCTCGATGATTAACCACAATAGTTCATGAATAGAATATCATTAAGTCCACTCTGATCCTTACTGTATTCCTCCTTCCTGTGGACCTTGGCTTGGTTGTGTCCATTCCACATCTATGTCAAGAGGGGGCTTAGATTCCACATGGATATTGGATGCAATCCTCCTGCTTTCAGTTGTAGGCACTCTAGGCTCCATGGTGTGGTGGTTGACATTCTTCAACTCCATGTTAGCTGAGTGGAGTAAGTCCAATAAATCAGAGTGTAGGAGCTATAGTCTGTTGAGGTCAGGGCCTGGCTATCATATTGTCAGTCTAGAAATTCAAATCCCCTAGATATATCTTAAGCCCCAGCACCAACTACAATTCCAGTAAAGTAGCATGAAAGGCTTGTGAAAAGAGATCCCATCTGAGTCCAGCTCCATCACGCAGAAACACCAGCTCCAAAGAAGGGCCAACTGACATGGCAGTGAACCCCATCTGCCATGACCATAGAACCTGTGGGTCTCTTTAACCCTCAAAAGGACCAATACCTGGGGTTGTATCCACTCTATCTGTCTCTGAGACTCTGCTCTGGTGTGCATAAGGGCAATCCTTCTGACAACCTCCAGACTCTTTTTTAGAGACTCATAGCCATATAAACTCATTTATCCTTTCCATTTCCCCCTTAATTTAGGACAAACAGCATTTTTAACTCCTGTTATTATATGTAGACAGGGATATTCTGCTGGTCCGTGTTGAACCTTTAATTCAAGGTCCTTTTCTAGTTGCATCATCAGCTGGTACTTGGTAGTGATCCCTCAGTGCCAGGGAGGCTCATCCCCGGGCATCATGTCCCACACTGCAGGGAAGGCATTGCATTTACATGCTGAGTTTGGTTTCAAGACTGGCCACATTTGAGTAACATGGAGGCTGTCAGGAGGGAACTCCAAGGCAAAGTGCTGCTCTAGGCCTTATTCTTATTTCAGGCGTATAGTAGAGCCTCCTTTTAAAACTCCCAAAGTCCAGGTTGACCTTACACCAACTATATGGGAAACTCTAGGATTGATATCAAGCCAGACATCAGTATCTTTTAAAGAACCCCAAGTGATTCCAATGCACAGCCACATTTGAGAACCCAGTGAATTGCCTGACTGTTTCAAATTAGCCAAAGGGCTTCTCCAAGCATCACCACTCTACACACACTCCCAAACATGGACTTCAGCATCTTGTCCTTACTTATCTCCCCTATGACATTAGACCCTTCAATGTGACTCAGTGTTCTCATCAAAAACTTCACTTAAACTTTAAAATTCATGTTCCTTATAACAAGAAGAAATGGGCAATGCCTTTTAAAATAAATTTTCTACTTCTATGGGTGAGACTAATTCATACTGGTCTCCTGAATCAGGCAAAGACTGTGACTTAATTGAAATGCACCAGATTGGGAGAAAACAGACAGGTGCACCAGTTCCAGGTCTGCCACATGCTTCCTGGTTACCTGGGCAAACCATCTATCTTCTCTTGTCCTCAATTTTCTCATCTGTACAAGAAGAGGGTCCCAAACTTTAGTTTCCTGGGTACCTACCACCTTTGTGGTAGATTTTTGATAGAGCTACTTTCATCTGCACTATTATTTACTTCATAGCCTTCTTTGTATTGATCATTCTGCTTAAGATTATTTTGAGTAAAACTTTAATCGCTTCTATATATTTACAACCAGTCTAATGTTAACTGCAGAAGGAATATTTTTTAGAAAGCTGTGCCAATAAAGTCTAGTTAGGTTGTCTTGCTTGACAAAGGCTCTGAGCATAAGACCTGCTTTCTCTTTATTCAACATAGAAATTGCAAATATTAGTGAGGTATTAAGGACAGGCTAGCACCAAGAAATTTTCTCTTCTATTCTAGGAGAAGAATTAGAAGAGAAATGCATTAAAGGAGCATAATGTTCGCAACTGCTCTGAAATGTTTAGAAAAAGATTGATAGCTGATAGAGAGACAGACAGACAAACAGACAGACAGATAGATAGATAGATAGATAGATAGATAGATAGATAGATAGATAGATAGATAGATAAAATGGTACAGCAAATGTACCAAATGTAGCATAAATCCAGGTAGAGGGTATTTTAGAGTTCTATGTATTGATTTTATAAATTATTTCAACTTTCTTATAAATTTGAAATTATTTCAAAATTTTAAATATAAAAAAGAGAACTGCAAAATCAATAGTCTTTTTCATGACATAATTCAAATAAGTTTAAAGTAATAGCAGATGTTCATGCTTTGGCAAACACTGTACTGGGAGATCATTCAAGGTTTGTCCAACCCCAATGTTTCATCATCATTCTGTCATTCAAACTCAGGAAAAGGAAATAGAAAAGGATAAAATATTCTCAGAGGAAACAAAGAATCCCTCCCTGCTGTTACCTGCTATTTCTATGTCAAGCAAAGGCAACAACTTTAGCTATCTGAACAGAGAAAGATTTGGCAGCTATGCAGAAGGTATTGGAATTTCTTAGTGAAGGTAAAAGATTCTGAGAAGCAAAATGGGATGTTGAGAGGTGGTAAATGGCATCTGGAATTAGTTCATCTATGTGATGCTCTACAGTCACCACCTTACCCTTTTAGATGGCTGGATTAATACATATTTTGTGGCTGCCCCTTAAGTCTCTCTTGCTTATAGAGAGAGTTATTTTCTTTATTTCACACTCTATCGACCTCTGAAAGGCAAGACATCAAAATCATTTACTCAGCTATATGGGGTGAAATTGCTGTCTTACCATAGTCTCCAAAGGTTGGAAATGTAATTCACTGGCTCTTAAACATGCCAGGCTTCCTCTCATCCAAATATCATTTCTGCATCCTGGGACTAGAAAAGTCAAATGCCCTCAGGCTGCTGCTCTCCCATGGAAATCCCTCCATGCTGCCTTCTCAAAACTGCAGTCTGTTTGGGATATCTTGATGGAACAATGTGCTTGATTTCTTTATCAGGAGTCATCTTACAGAAATCTCATTATCTACAATTTAAACCACAATACGTATATTTAATTTTGACCTGCCCTTTCTTATCTATGGATAAAACTAAGGGGAGGACAGTTATAGAAGCGCTTTTGCTTCTATTAAACAACAAATATTAAAACTGTTCAGTTGTCTGCCATCTGAGACCCTGACCTGGAGAGTATTTTTTTTTTTAATTCAAATCATTTATAATACCTTGAAAAGTCTGTGGGCAGTCTGGCTATTTTCCAAATACAATATTCAAGTTGTTTAGCATTTTCTATAAATCAAAATGTCCAAAAGGAAATAGATTTTAGAATTATCTGCTTTAATTTAAAACCCATTTGTATTACTACAGTCATCCTTCTTCTTGAATTAATTGAATGTCACCCCATCTTATTTTGACTCTCCACTGCTTGTTTTCTCAAATGCTGCGTATGACCTGATTATGCTGAATCTTGAATAGAAAAGATATGGCACGAAAGAGAGAACATAATGAAAAGAAAGAAAAATAGGAGCTGAGAAAATTAATAGAGAAAAATATAAAAATATGCTTACCAAGGAAAAAATCTTAGAGAAATATGAGAAGAAAATTTATAAAGACTTATAAATATAAATCCATATAAAATATAGAATGGTTATGTATATATATAAAACACCCATTTTCTAAAAGTTAACCCTTAAGAAAGGGTTAGTGGGTTTTGGTTTTGTTTGAAGGAGCATTTTAACTAAATTAAAGCAAACAAGCAAATCTTGTCACCATTTCATGTTGCTGAGAGGTGGCAGGTAGAATGAGTAGTGATAGTGAGGGTGAGTACAGGCAGAATCCAAGTTACCCTGAACATGGTCAATATTGCTCCTTCCTTCCTCCCTCCCTCCCTCCCTCCCTCCCTCCCTCCCTCCCTCCCTCCCCAGGGCTGGGGACTGACCTCGTCCCTGGGAAGCCAGTGCTCAACCACGGAGCCACATCAGCTCCCCTGAGGTGGTTTTTCCATTTGTGTACGTGCTGCTTATTTTTGTTTGTTTGTTTTAGGAGACACCAGGGACTGAACCTGGGATCTCCCATGTGGGGAGCAGGCAATCACCTGCTTAAGCCACATCTGCTTCCCAGTTTTGCTTCTTATCATCTACCCAACTCACTTACCCATTGTGAGGACCAAGTGGTATAATGTGCATAAAAGCATTTTGTAAACTCTAAATCATGGCTCAAACATATATCATCTTTTCTTCTCTCATTATTATTCCTCAGAAATGGAAACGGCATTGTCTACCAAGCATGGGAATGTCTCATTTGGTCACTGAAAGGCAGGCAACTTGAGCCATGCAGACATAGACTTAGGCATTGGCTCTATCAGACCACCTGAGAAAAGTGACTCAGACATCTGCCTTAGATTGTGCAGGGAATTGAAAAACTCTGGCTCTCTCATAGCATCCCAAACAGACTATCAGCACTACCAGGAGACTTGGAAGTTTAGAAGTTTAGAAACCACTGAGGTAGTGGTTGTATTACTACAGTCATCCTTCTTCTTGAATTAATTGAATGTCAATTAACTAATTGACTTTCCGCTGGGACAGTGGTTTCTAAGACCTCTAGGAAAATGGAGAACAATATCCAGCTATTGCAAGCTTATCTTTTTTCACCTTACAGATATGCTTATTCATGCCATGAAGTCCACAGTGCTTACACAAGTGTACATTAAAGTTCCAGGCTCCCATCTAACTTGACCAGCTTCCATTTCCAGCCTGGTGACTCATCTGACACACATTCCATGCTGTATTGGTTAATGGTGACCATGAGCAGGTACAGGGCTCAAAGCTTTCAAGGCTGTACTTCTTTTATCAGCACTCCTAATTTATAAACTATGAGGCCATCAAACCCATTCCTGCTCAAACTTCCTTGTAGACTTGGGTATTGTAGGGCTTCAAGAGGATCCAAATATTTTTCACAATGCTTTGAAAGATTGGCACTGTATGATTTGCTCATGCCAGACCAAGAACCCATGGCCAATGGCTCCAAAATGTACAAACTTATTTTTACTAAATATAAAATCAATAAGCTGGAAGCAAATAAGATGCCAACCCATAACCTTCTTTAAGTGAACCAAAGAGACCTGTTTCTCAAGTGTTTTTATCATCAGTATTCATAGGTGTGCTAAATGACATGATTAGTAAATTTTAAATGATCAAAGTAAATTAAAAACGTTCTTTTCTTTTTCTTTACTTTCTTGTTTACAAAAATCACTAAGACTCTCTCACATATCATTTGTGTAATTTAAAAGGGATTTTTAATGAGCAATGTGTCATCTTTTGGCACTTGTAACTAGTCTGCATAATTTCCAATTAGACTTGAATTTATAATGTTTATGGATGTTTGCAGAATGTAAGCTTATTAGCATAATAACTCAAGTTGTCACTCCAATTAGAAATAATGCCATCAAAACTTTCTGAGCCTTGGTGAAAATAGTCTTTCCTTCCTAATCACAAAGGAAAAAAAAAAGATCTGTGGCTTTCTGTATCAGTTAATGGGAGATTAGGCATTTCATATCAACCATTTCCTGGAAACCAACTGAAAAGCAAGAATAAAATAAAATTTTTACATTTCTTGGAAATAATAAATATATGATGAGGAAGAATTACTAGGCCAAAAGAGACTGGAAAAGCAGAACAGAGAAAGTAGTTATGCAATAGTTCATTCCATTATATGTCTGAGAAGTTGTAAGTTTGAATTTTGTGAATCCCAGAAAAGATTATTCTTGAACCAGTCCATTTCTGTGGATGTAGGGTCCTTTGATTGCATTAAATTCAGTTAAGATGCCACTACTTGATTAGCTCACTAGATTAGATCACTTTAGGGTTTTTGATTGGACTACGACAGTGAGGCCTGACCCAGGGTAGTTCTCCACCTACTCGCTAGGCCTTTCATAAACTGAGAACACTTAGAAAAAAAGACACACAGAAAAGGGAGCTGTGCCATTTGGACCCAGTCACGTGAAAGAGAGGACCAGCCATGTGAGAGCTGGACTCCAGGTTTGCTTGCAGCTGCATAAAGACAGAGAATCCCTGATAAGCTCAAGGAGAGATGCCTTATTTCCCACAGCTAAGCTCCAGGAGAAAGTAGAGAGAAAAATGGAAAGTTGCCTTACCACATGTTAAGACTACAGGATCTGCTAGTAGCTGAACTTTGGTGAGAAAACATCTCCAGTGATGCATTGATTTGGACATGTTTGCAACCTCAGAATGGTAAACTTTTACCCCAAATCAATCCCTTTTACAAAAGCCAACCCATTTCTGGTATTTTTGCATTGGCAGTCTTTGGTAAACTAATACAGTGGTATTCCACAGTATGGATATACTAAAGGCTGTTTAACCATTCACCCATTAAAAATGTCTGGATTCTTTGCAGTGTTTGGCTATTACAAATAAAGCTGCTATGGACTTTCATTTACAGGTTTTTGTATGAACATAAGTTTTCACTTTGTTAGGTATACATGTCCAAGAGTACAACTGCTGTGTTATATAGTAGTAACATGTTCAGGTTTTAAAGAAACTCCTGTTTTCCACAGTGACTGTACGAATTTACTTTACCACCAGAAAAGTGGTCCAGTTACTCTGCATCTTTGCCAACATTTGGTGTTGCACTGTTTTTTATTGTAGCCATTTTGATACTTGTGTATTGCTAGCGCCTTATAGTTTTAATTTGCATTTCTCTAATGGCTAATGATGCAGAATTTCATTTCATGTACTTATTTGCCATCAATATATCTTCCTCAGTGAAATGTTTCTTCACCTTTGTACCCATTCCCTAATTGATTTCTTGATATTTTTACTGTTAAGTTCATAGTTTCTAGATACTAATTCTTTGTCAGAAATGTAGTTAGAAAATATATCTTCTCAGTCTGTAGTTTATATTTTCATCCTTTCAATAGAACTTTCATAGAGCAAAATTTTTTATTTTGATGAAATCCGATTTATCAAATTTTCCTTTTATAGATCATGCTTCTGGTGTTGTCAAAGAATTCTATGCTATGTCCTAAACCCTAGAGGTTTCCTCCTATTTTTTTCTAAATATCTTATAGTTTTACATTTTAGACTTAAGTCCATGGTCCATTTTGAGTTAAATTTTGTATAAGGTATGAGGTTTGGATTGAGGTTCATTTTTTTGCCAATGAACAGTCAGTTCCTTCTGCATCATTTGTTGAAAGAATATCCTACCTCCATTGAATTGCATTTGCCCTTTTGTCAAAAATCAGTCGGCCATGCTTGAGTGGATCTATTTATGGGTTCTCTTCCATTCCATTGATCTATATGTCTATTTATACATGTCCTCTCTCTTTATTATTGTAGCTCTAAATTAGAGTTGAATATTGAGTTAATTTTACTTTATCCTTCTTTTTCAAGATTGTTTTAGCTATTCTAGGATCTGAATCTTTCCACATAAATATTATAATAAGTTTATTTATGTCTACAAAAGACTTTGCTGGAATTTTTAAAGCAATTATGCTAAATAATAGATTAACTTGGGGAGAATTGATAGCTTTACTATGTTGAGTCTTCCTATCCATGAACATGGTGTGGCTTTCATTTAGTTATAACTTTTTTTAAATTTTTTATTCAGTGGTTTGTGGTTTCCAGTATGCAATTCCTCTACATGCTTTATTATATTTGGAACTAAGAATTTAATTTTCTTTGAAGTTATTATAAATGTAACTGTATTTTAATTTTGACTTCCACATGTTTATTATTGTATATAGAAAAGTGATTGAATTTTACACATTAATCTTATATCTACAAACTTGCTGAACTCACTTGTTAGTTCTAAAAGGACTTTCTATTTGGTTTTCTTTTGTTTTGTTTTGATATGATTACTTGGCATTTTATACATAAATAACCATGCAATTTAGCAAATAGTGACAGTTTTATTTCTTCTTTTCCAATATGTATGATTTTAATTTCTTTTCTTCTCCCTCTCTCTCTCTCTCTCTCACCTGCTTTCCTTTTTGCCTTTTTATGTTGGCTAGAATTTCCATTATTAAGTGAAATAAGAGAGGGTAAAGCAGGCTTGTTGCTCTTTTCCAAGTCTTAGAGGGAAAGATTTAGTCCTTACACTTATGCATAATGTTAGCTATAGGTCTTTCTTTGATGATCTTTATTAAGTTTAAAAGTGCTCCTCTAGCCCTAGCTTGCTAAGAGTTTTTATCATGAATCAATATTAGGTTTTATCAAATGCTTTTTCTGTGTCAAATAATATGATCATATAATATTTCTTCTTTAGCTTATTGGTAGTATGAATTACATTAATTCATTTTTGAATGTTAAACTTGTCTTGCATGAAATCCTACCTTGCCATAGAGTATAACATCTTTATGTGGTGATGAATTTGCTTTACTAATCTTTATGGTTTATTTTTCATTGGAGCAGTTGTAGATTTACAGAAAAATCTTGCAATAGTAGAGAGTTCCCATACACCCCCCACACACACCCACAATTTTCCCCATTATTAATGTTTTGCATTAGTGTAGTACCTTTGTTACAATTGTTGAAACAATATTATTATAGTTATACAATTAGCTATAGTCCATAATTTATAGTAAGCTCACTCTTTGTGTTGTACAGTTCTATGTTTTCTTTCACATTTTTATTCTGGTAACATACTGTGATGGTTAGGCTGATGAGCCACCTTCTCCAGGTAATGGTGCCCAGTTGTTTGGTCAAACAACACTGGATTAATTGTAATACAAGGGCATTTCATGGCCTTTAATCATCATTGAATTGACTCTATAGATGGCTGGTTACATCTACAATCAAGTGAGGAGACTGCCATCAGCAATGACTAAAGTCTCATCCAATCAATTAAAGGCCTTAAAAGGAGAAGTGATTTCAGCATTCAGAGAGAGAACTTCCATCTCTACTTCAGACAGCCAGTGTCCCCTGGGGAACTTATCAAGGACCTTCACTGGAATAGCTGGCTTGTCTCCTGCCCTACCAAATTTGTACATGTGCCTTCCCACAGTCACGTGAGACAATTTTATAAAATCTCATACTATTTACATATGTCTCTTGTTAGTTCTCTTACCCTAGCGAACCTTAATACACATATATACAACCCAATATTTCTAATTTATCTGCTTCCAATTAAAAAATTCAGAGGTGTTAATTAGATTCATAATGTGGCATTCTTGTCACCATCCATTACCAACATTTTTCATCACAAACAGAAACTCTGCACTAATTAAACATTAACTCCCATTCCTTATCCCACCCTGACTCCTGATAACCTGCTTTCTAATTTCTGACTTTATGAGTTTGCATATTCTAGTTATTTCACATAAGTGAGATCATAAAATATTTGTACATTTGTGTCTGACTTATTTCATTCAACATGATGCCTTCAGTGTTCATCCATGTTGTAGCCTGCATCCAAATGTCATTGCCTTTTACTGCCAAATAATATTCCATTGTATGTATATTGTACATATTATTTATCCATTCATCTATTGATTCTGCTAGACATAAGGCTTCCAAATATTTTCTCCCATTCTATAGATTGTCTTTTTATTTTCTTGATAAAGTTCTTCGATGCACAAATTTCCTAATTGTTTGTTGATGACTTTTGCAGCAGGTTCATGAGAACTATTTCTCTGTAGTTTTCTTTCTTTCTTTCTTTCTTTCTTTCTTTCTTTCTTTCTTTCTTTCTTTCTTTCTTTCTTTCTTTCTTTCTTTTTTTTTTTTTTTGTATCTTTGTCTGGTTTTGATATCTGATTAATAAATACTAGCCTCACAAAACTGTTTCCTCCATTTCATTTTTTGGGAGATTTTTAAAATATGGTGCTCATTCTTCTTCACTGGAGTGCTCACTAGCCATTCTTGGCACCACCGTGTTCAGTCAAGTGGATACGGGGTGGGAGTGGAGGCTCGGGTGCGACTGGACCTACTCCCCCTTCCCTGAAGGGGAGCTCCGCCAGCTCTGCTGGACAGACAGTGGAGACCAGCCATGTGCTCGGTCTCACCGGGAGGGGAGGGAAGGTCAGCTGCGTGCTTCACCCCACAGACACGTCCAGCAGGGAATGGACTCACGGCCCACACCCGGCTTTACTGGGTCAGAGCGCTGGGGAAGAAGTCAGCTTCCTGCTGGCTCTACCCCACTGAAATGATGGTGTGGGGGCTGAGGAGTGACTTTCCCATGGTCTTTGGGTGAAGCAGGAGAAGTATTGTCAAATGATTTTCTGTTGTTTGGTCACTCTTTTCCAGGCTGTGAGGAACAAGGAGTCTTTGGAGACTTTTTGTCTGGGCCTGCTGTGCCCCATCCAGGATATATGGGAAGCAAAGAAGAAACCCAGGGGATGCACTACAACGTATTTCCTCAAATCCTGAGGTCTCCAAGTAACTCACCTTGTTTCAACCTCTCAGTCTTCCTAGGCTTGCTGTTGTGTTACATCCAGAGGCTTTCGATCTTTTTTTTTTAAAGATTTATTTATTTATTTCTCTCCCATCCCCCCCACCCCGTTTGTCTGTTTTTTTGTGTCTATTTACTGCGTCTTGTTTCTTTCTCCACTTCTGTTGTTGTCAGCTGCACGGGAACCCGTGTCTCTTTTTGTTGAGTCTTTGTCTCTTCTTGCTGAGTCAGCTCTCCCTGTGTGCGGCGCCATTCCTGGGCAGGCTGCACTTTCTTTTGTGCTGGGCAGCTCTCCTTACGGGGCGCAGGCCTTGAGCGTGGGGCTCCCCTACGAGGGGGACACCCTGCGTGGCAGGGCACTACTTGCGCGCATCAGCACCGTGCATGGGCCAGCTCCACGTGGGTCAAGGAGGCCCGGGGTTTGAACCGCGGACCTCCCATGTGGTAGGTGGACGCCCTAACCACTGGGCCAAGTCCGCCGCTGGAGACTTTCAATCTTAAGAGAGAGGATCTGGGAGGGAAGGGGCTACTCCATCTCGGTGGAACCCAAAGTTGGAGATTGCTTAGCAATACTTATCAACAACCTCAAGAAGCCTTGTCAATTTGATTAAAAAAAAAAAAAAAAAAAAAGCCCAGTGGCATTATGGAGTAGCAGCTCTAGGCCCCCTGCTCACTCCAGGGCTGCATCGTGCCATAGACAGGACCCCCATCCTCTGGGCCAGACACCTTCTCCCTGGACTGGGACTCAAACACCTCATCTTTATCTAATCCTTCTGTTCGTATCTTGGAGGATTTGAGTCAGGTAACCACATTTCTCGGGATATTTACTGTTCCTAGTCCCCTGATGGAGACATTTCATGTCAAAAGTGAATTTTCAGCCTGCAGGAAGATTTCAAGGAAAGAGGAAAGAAGAAGGGAGTGGGGCCGTGTTTTCTGTTCTCCAGGTGCATTATGCCCTGGTCTGGGGTTTGCTGTGTTACAAACTCTCCGGGTATTTGTTCCTTGGGCCAAGTCCCTGCAAGGACCCTTGGAGGCTCTGGGTCTGTGAGCTGTAGGAAGCAGGCTGTGGTGGTTTCCGTGGTTGGCAGCTCTAATTAAGCTTGTGCTGGAATCCGCTCAGCTTCAGCTGATCCATTCACAGTCTGGCCACTGCTACTGAGGGGCTTTAGTTCTCTGTCTTGTGCAAGCGCTGTTTGCTAAATTAGCTGCCTGTGGAAGGAAGCCCATCAAATCTTCAAAGTCTTCTGAAGCCAGGCTTGTGGAGTTTTGCCTGTCTTTTCACTCATCTGGATGGAGAGACTGAGAGTTGGGGATGCTTATGAAAATGACCAAGCTGGCGTTTCTAAAAGAAGCCCATAAAACTGTCGGCAGTGAAGATGTGCTGGTGGGAGGGACAAGAATGCAAAGAAACTTGGCTGTTATGGCCTTTTCTTCAGACGGTCTTATTGAACCATATTTGCGTACTTTTTCATTCAAGCAGATCATCCTAGGTGGGAGGAGAGGCTCTCTCCTGTGACGTTGGACTGTGAAGAGAGCCAGGCAGTGCAGAGTTTTACTATTTCAGTTCACAGATATTCTTGAGAGGTGCTTTGTTCATTTCTTGTGGCTCCTGTAACCAGTTATCACAAACTCAATGGTGCGAGGCAATGGAATTTTATTCTTTCCCAGTTCTGGAAGTCACAAGTCTGAAACTAGTGTCACCAAACAGAGATCCAGGTGCCGGCAGAGATGTGCTCCCTACAGGGGAGAATCCATTCCTTGCCTCTTCCAGCTCTCTCTGGCTTCCAGCACTCTTTGGCTTGTGGCAGCAGTGCTCCAATCTCCGACTCCAGGATGACAATGCCTCCTCTTCCACGTGCAGTACCTCCGTCCACCTCTCTCATGAGAACATTTGTAATTACAGTTAGGATCTGCTCATGCAGCCCAGCTGTTTCTCCTCCTCTCAAATTCTTCATTTTATCACGTTGGCCAAGCCCATTTTTTGCCATACAAGGGAACATTTACAGGTTCCAGGTATTATAACGTGGACATCCTTGGGGGGCCATTTTTCTACCTGATGCAAGTGGCTTGGAGGAAAAAATGAATTGGAACATAGACCTTGCCCTTAACAGGGAACTTACCAAAATATTTGAAATGGTGTAAGTAAAAGCAGTGTACGGAATAATTATAAAGCCCGTAATTAGCTAAAATATAACTAACCCTCTGCAAGGGCATAGGAGGGGCGAGGGCATTTGACAGAGGAGCCTAGCAGATGTGGATAATATTGGAAAATTCAGGCAAGGTCCTTGGTTTCCTTCTCTGTGAAATGGGGGAAATAATGGAACCTACGTTATAGAATCCAGAGGAGGATTAATAAAATAATTCCCTTTAAATGTCAATCAAGAGCTCCTGCTGTTTTGCTATTCTTGAGGGCTGACTTTGTGCCAGATAACTTAGAGACTTAAAAGCATCTGGTTCCCTATTTTAAAGGAACAGACTAGGAAGTTAGGGGCTTTCTCAGACTCCATGAGTTGATAAGTGGTAGAACTGGATTTAGACCCAAAGTATGTGGTCCTCTGCTCTTATCATTATACCATCAGCACTTTCTCCTGGTGCAAAATAAGGGCCCTGTGAGAGGCGGAGGTGAAGGGCTGCCAGGTTTCCCCGGAGGCTGGAGTGCATTGGTAAATGGGCAATTCAAGAGGGCTTCCTGGAGGAGGCAGTTCTTCAGCAGAGCTTTTAAAATAGGCAACATACAGAAGTGCAAAAGCACAAGAAGGGCATCCCAGGCAGTGAAATATGACCAAAGCCACAGTCCCATGGACGCCTGGGGCCTCTTCAGCGAGCTCAGCAGCAGTCAGGGCTCCTGTCAGCCCCGCGATGCTCCCGCGCCGTGGGAGAAAGGCAGTTATGAGCAGGAAACCATGACGTAAGGGGCTCTTACGGGCGTCCATGTAAATGTTTTGCCAGAAGCCTGAACTCCTTTGGTGAGAAATGGCATTTTATCCCACATGACGACCCTGAGGCTGGGTTTCTCTATGCAAGACTTTTCCTAGAGGAAAAGGAATAGGCAAACATTCAAATTAGTTATGGGGAAGTAGGCAAAGCTTTTGAACTTATGTTTTTCTGAAAATGGGAAGCTGGTGTTAAAGTGAACACTTTTCCTGGTGAAGAAAACTCTCAGGACTCGTGTCGCGCTCTTCAGCTCTTCACGTCACAGCCTGGCTCACCTTCGTTCGTTACCCACCAGCAAAAACTCGTGCATTTATTTTTCACTCCTGCTTTGCTTCTGTTGGTTATATGACAACTCAGACGCAGTTCTTTGCCATTTTTTCAGTGTAAGCACAACAGTATTTGAATGTTCTGAAATGCCTTTCAAAAGTCCCTAGGTAGCAGAACCTTGGTATCTTTCATTGTAGCTGAGAAAGGAAACTCTGCATAGAAAAGGTCAAGTTCCCACCCTCAGGGCTGATTCTTATTATTAAGTAAAAGTATTTATCTGTGTTCATAAACCAAAACAAGTGTTTGGATGCTGTGAGTCATTGACAGGGACTGAAGTCCAAGCCACGAGAGCACACTGCGAAGGGAAATGATTATTTAAGAACATCAGGAAGGTGATGCTATATATCATCTTTTTTTTTAAAGATTTATTTCATTTCTTTCTCCCCCACTCTCCCCCTTGTCTGCTCTCCGTGTCCATTCGCTCTGTGTTCTTCTGCATTGTCAGGCGGCACAAGGAAACACTCTCTTTTTTGTTGCGTCATCTTGCTGCACCAGTTCTCCGGGTGTGCGGGTCCACTCCTGGGCAGGTTGCGCTTTTTTCACGCGGGGCAGCTCTCCTTGCGGGGTGCACTCCTTGTGCGTGGGGCATCCCTACGTGGGGGTACCCCTGTGTAGCATAGCATTCCTTGTGTGTGGCAGCACTGCGCACAGGCCAGCTCCCCACACGGGTCAGGAGGCCCTAGGAATCGAGCCCTGGACCCTCATATGGTAGGCAGATGCTCTGTCAGTTGAGCCACGTCTGCTTCCCTATGTACCATCTTATACAGAAATTCACATAGGAACGAAAGTCAACCAAATGAAGCTGTTGTTTCCACCACCACGGTCTCAGCCTTGCTTGCTCTGTTTGTCTGAAAGCTCCCTCCCTTCTCTGTGCAAGTGATTTTTTGAAGAGAGAATGCAAGGTGCTTCTCCCAGTATTTTCACTGGTTTCTGAATATTTCTCCTGCTTTTTAAGGCAGAGGCATGCCTAAGACTAGTCCTCATTTAAGTACCGTGATTGTCCTCTATAAGGTCATAGAATCTGTAAGCTGTATGTCTTCTCCAGGGCCATGTCATTGGCAAACTTTAATATGAGATTTCTGTCACTAGGAAAACAGAACAAAGAAACCGTATAAATGGCAGAGTATTGCCCTCTACCCCCGCTTGAGCCCAGGCCATAATTCCACTTCCTGGACCTCGGGGATATCTAGTTGGATGGTCTTTCTTCACTGGCTTACCCCTCCGAGCATCTGGTTTCCTATGTCACGAAGGCGCATGCCCTTTTTAAGGCATTTTAGGACTACCATTCCCTTTGTTATTAGGCACCACAGAAGATAACGACGTGGCTTCCATTGGCCGCAGGAAGATGCCAGCAGGGGAGGCCCTTTGTGGGCTGGCCCTCTCCTGCTCCCTGTCCAGTCTCCTGCCCTTCCCAGCCTCCAGCACTGGACAACTCGCTGTCCAAGCACGCTGGGCTCTCGTTCCCTCTGGCTCTCTGCTCCACCTGGCTGCAGCCTCCCTGCTGTTTCTCACTGCTCTTAGCGGGTTCTTACTCAGCAGAGTTTTTTATAACGTAACCTTTTTTGTGATGTATGTATCTTCAGAAAAATACAATTTACAAAAATGGTGGGGGTGGGGGAGTGGGGTGTGAGTTATGTGGGAACCTCATGTTTTTTTAATGCAACGTTCTATGTGACCAATTAACTTCAATTTTAAAAGTTTTATTTAAAAAAAGACATGATCAGACAATTAAAAGACATGAAAAATGGCCCTTAAACATATGAAAAAATGTTCAACTTCAACCATGGTAAGAGAAATGTAAATCAAAACTACTCTGAGACATCATTTGGCAAGAATTCAAAAGCTTGACAGTACATTGTTTGGCAAGGCAGTAGATAATCAAGGATTTTGATATTTTGCTGATATATCTGCCAGGTGGTATAACACTACAGGGGGAAATAGGCAGTATCTAACAAAACTACATAGGTATTTGCCCTTTGCCCTGCAATCCCACTTCTGAGAATGTACCCTGAAGATTAGAGAAGCTGTTGTGGCTCAACTGATAGAGATCCACCTACCATATGGAGGGTCCAGGGTTCAAACCCCAGGGCCTCCTGACCCATGTAGTGAGCTGGCCCACGTGCAGTGCTGCCATGTGCAAGGAGTGCCGTGCCACACAGGGGTGTCCCCCATGTAGGGGTGCCCCACGTGCAAGGAGTGCGCCCTGCAAAGATAGCCACCCCACGCAAAAAAAGCTCAGCCCACCCAGGAGTGGTGCTATGCACACGGAGAGCTGACTCAGCAAGATGACACAACAAAAAAAGCGACAGAGTTTCTTGGTGCCGCATGACAAGAATGCAAGTGGACACAGAAGAACACACAGCAAATGGACACAGAGAGCAGACAACGTGGGGGAAGGGGAGAGAAATAAATAAAATAAATCTTTAAAAAGAACCAAAACAATAGGAAAATACATATGTAAAAAAAAGAGACAAAAGGGATGCAAAGGCAGAAGAGATAGACAAGAGGCTCTTGGAACAACCTAGATGAGAAGTGGCTTGGACCAGGGTGGTATCAGTAGGGCTGCTGAGCAAGATCTTTTGATTAGCCTCAGCTATGGGCCATTTAACTAGGTTCCTTCAATAAGGCACAGCCCTGGGGGTATCTTAATCCTCTTACTAGAGTCCTTTATAAAATGAGATATGAGGTGTGATGAAAGTGAAGAGTCAAAGATGACTTAAAATTTTAGGTCTGAGCAATCTCCGTTGCCATTAACTGAGATGCAAAAGTTTATGAGTGGCAGGCAGGTGTGTAGAAGGTGGAGCTCAAGAACTCTTGTGGACCCACCAGCTCTGCGATGTTGTTAGACTATTGAAAGAGCAGTTGGAGTTATGTCTGGAGTATATTGTATTCCCCTGCCTGACAATCAAAACACTTCCTGATCCAGGTAACTGGCTGGTAGGGCCAGTTCCACTGTGACGCCTGAGTCTCAACAGAGCACACAGGAAGCACAAAGACAGACATTTCCATGATATCTGTGGTAGTTCGAGACTTTTCTGGACCCCAGGAAAGATCATGTCCTTAGAGTGAATCCATACCTGTGGGTGTGAACCTATTGCAGGTGAGACCTTTAGATTAGACTGTTGTGGGCCATTAAGTTTGGTTACTTCAAAAAGGTATAGCCCTGAGTGGATCTTAATCCTCTTCCTGGAATCCTTTATAAATGGAATGAATGTGGAGAGAGACACAGAAAGAAACACCCAGAAACTGAGAGAGAACGCCCTGGAAGCCAGAAGCTAAAATAAATTGTACACAGAAGCAGAGATAAAGCCACAAAAACAGGGAACTGAAAGTAAAAAGACCTGGAGGAGAAGGAAGATACTGCAATGCACTTTCCCATCTGACAGCGGAGCCCAGGACCTCCAGCAGCCAGTCTTCAGGGAGGGAGTGTGGCCTGATGCCCTGAATTGAACATTTTTCTCAGCTTTGAAACTGTGAACTTTTAAACTACTAAATTCCCATTGTTAAGTCCCACCCATTTCTGGTATTTTGCTTTTGGCAGCTTTTAACAAACCAAAACAATGGCTTTTCACTTCTAGTAGGGAAAACCCAATCCAGCTCTAAACTCTTGGCCTTTTAGAAAGCTAAAGGGGACTTTGCTACTTTAGAATTTTTTTAAAGACAGCATTTGAATATTGCAGAGGGAAAAAACAATAGCAGAAATGTGAGCAAGTAAGCATAGCTACCAGTCAATTGGAGATTTAAGACTTGTTAGGGACTGTAGGGGAATAGGTACTCACTCAACCTCAGAGAACTGAGTGCGACAAGGCTCCTGTGGAAGCACAAGACATGAACCTGTTCTCCAGAGTTTCAATGACAAATACCACCCCATGGGTGGCTCAAACAATAGGAATTGATTGTCTTGCACTTTTAGGAGACCAGAAGTCTAGCACTAATGGATCAGCAGACCAGGTTTTCTCAGAAGTCTACAGTCTTCTGGTTGAGGTTCAATGTCTATCTCTGTCTCAAGGGAAATGAATCTAGATCTTTCTTTTTCTGACTTCTACAGACTGACTGCGTTCCAATTTCCTCTGCTTGTAAGAACTTCACTAGATTGGATGAAGGCACACCCTGTTTCACTTGGCATCATCCAAATATGACCTTCAAAGATCCTATTCATAAATAAGTCCTCACCTTGATTAATAATAACATCTTTGAAAGTCCTATTTACAAATCAATTCATATCCACAGAACCAGGGATTAGGACTTGAATATTGCCTCTTCGAGATACAATTCCATTTACCACAGTCAGTTTGCTCGTTCTGAGTTTGCAATTTTAAC
This sequence comes from Dasypus novemcinctus, assembly GCF_030445035.2. NCBI lineage: Eukaryota > Metazoa > Chordata > Mammalia > Cingulata > Dasypodidae > Dasypus > Dasypus novemcinctus. The sequence goes on from NC_080686.1 coordinate 19,768,303, forward strand.
AGACTTTGACAATATAATTGGGGTTTTTTTTACTCCCCTTTTTTTTGTTGTTGTTTTGCTTTGCTTTCTGCTTTGGAAATTACACCTTCATTTCAAGACAGCCTGGATGAAGTCAGTTGCTAATTTCATTGGTAGGCAGTGAGTGTAGTTCATCTTTTCAGTTTGATTGATACTTGGATGGCTAGGTCGGTGGAGCAGAGGAAGACAATGTGGTCATATTGTAAAGGAGGAGGAGGAAGCCTGTGCTATGAGGCAGTTATCTTCAGCCTCCCCCAAAACCCTGGCTTCAGTCTGGTGAGTTGTTTCCCTTCTTCAGTACGAACAGGATGACCCTCTGAATTACCAAGAGTGTGCCAACTGTAGTAACTCATCATGATTAGATACTTTTGAAATTTTTTATTTGATTTTCATCATCACTCCATCAATACATCAATCAGTATTCTAGTTTTTCTTTTCCTCCCCTTTTCTTAAGAATTGGAAATCGCTTTTGAGATATGTATTAGTGTTCTATTACTGCTGTAACAAATCAGCACAAACTTAGTGGTCTAAAGAAATGTCTATTTATTGTTTATCTTTCAATTGTGTAGGCCAGAAATCTGAAATGAGTCTTACTGGACTAGTATCAAGGTGTTGGCAGGGCTGCATTGTTCTCTGACAGCTCCAGGGGAGATTCTGCTTCCTTTTGTTTCTGGCTTCTAGAGACTGCCCACATTCCTTGGCTCATGGCCCATTCTCCCATCCCCAAAGTCAGCAACATCTCATCTCTCTGACCCTTTTTCCATAGTCACATCTCCCTCTGACCACAGCTGGGAAAAGTCCTCAAATTTGAAGGACTTATGTGATTAGACTCGGCTCACCTTGATAATCCTAGACCATCTCCCAATGTCAAGCCCCTTAACCCAATCACACAGTCAACATCCCTTTTACCATAAAAGATGACAAAGTCACAGGTCATAGAAATTAGAACGTGGATATTGCATAGGGGATTTTTCTGCCTAACACAAAATAATATCAATTTCTAAAGCCTCAGAATAAAATAGTGTAAAATATACCCTGCTCTGTAGGAAGTTTCTGAAAGCAGAGGCATCATGAGATGTGATCTGTTAGGTGCTATGAGAGGAGGTACCAATATCCAGATTGCAGTGAGGTTGCAAGATAAGTTCAGGGTGAGACCCTCAGTTCAAGTCCCTGTCTGCCAGGTATAGCCATGCAACTTTGAGGCAGTCATCTCTCCTTTCTGAAATCAGCTTTCTTGTTCTTAATAAAGGAATACCATCAACTTGCAGAGCTGTATCCTTAAACAAATGAGCTGATACTAACTGTACATTTATGAAGTATGTCTTATGTGAAAGACATTATATGTGCCATGCTCAGTTAACACTAAAGCTCTGCAACAATGATGATGTCTAGGGAAAGTAGAAGTGCCAAAAGAGAGGAGAGAGGAGGGAGTCTCAAACACACAAGCTTTTCCTCTTTCAAGATTTGGATTAGAACCAACGTTTTAGTTTCCAAGGCTACTCAAGCAAGTACCATGAAATGGTTCTGCTTAAAAATGGGAATTTATTAGCTTATGGTTTTGAAGCTAAAAGAAAGTCTAAATCAAGGCATTATCAAGGCAATGATTTCTTCCCAAAGACCAGGATTCTTGGGCTGGATGCCAGTGATCTTTGGTTCCTCTGTCACATGGCAAGGCACATGGTGATATCTGCCGGTCTCTCCCTTCTCGTCTGGGTTTCATTGATTCCAGCTTCTTGCTCCTATGGCTTTCTCTCTCCCTGTGAGTTTCATTCTCTAATAAAGGACTCCAGTAATAGGAGTAAGAACCATCATGATTGAATGAGACATACCTTACTTAACTAAAGTAAACTCATCAACCCATTACAATGGGTTCACTCTCACAGGAATGGATTAAATTTAGTTCATTTTTCTGGGGTACATACAGCTTCAAACTACCACAACTGGTTATAGCATTGAGACTCATTCTAGGAAAAAGAGACTAGGGGAAAGAGAAATAAGACTCACATCCATGATGGGCCAGACACATGGCAGAACCTTGCCCATATTTTCACATCTACTCTTCACTGGTCATCTGCTATGGTTGTCATGAACCATTTACAGCTGAGGAAGCCAAGGTTTACATTGTGCAGTACTAACCTCTCTGACTCCTAAGTCTTCTGCAGTTTGATATGGGGCTTTCAGGGAAAGTTAGGAGAGAAGAACCTGAAAAAGTACTCTGTCCCCTAAAAACTGACAGTGACTTCTAGGAACATTGCATGTTGCAATGTTCATTATTCAGCCTTGAGTACTTTAAAGATAGAGTATAATTCCTACATAAATAACAAATTCATATTAAATATTTCCACACCATTTCTACAAGATTAGAGGTCTCAATCTTTTCAGATAGACAAATCTACCCACACCCACACACACAAAAAAAACATTATCTGAAACATTTGTTGAAATCAAAACAACTTTCAAGGATAATATGAATATTCTTCTGATGAAAACACAGTTTTTCCCTGTTCCTTTCATAATTAGAAGGAAAATTTTAAGCTCAGGCAAGACCTGTATAAGATAGTGGAAATGTACCTAATTAAAATTCTCTTGGACCAATTCCATTTTCTTGCTTTGTTGCAAAACTAAGTATTAAATGTAAGTGCAAACAATACATCTTCCTGTTGATATTGTTGTGTTTTCTTCCTTTAAAATTAAGGTGATTATTTGCCTATGAAGCAATTTGTTTCTGCCATTGATCAACCATAATCTTCATACTCTTGGAAACTCACCATTTAATAAAATTTGCAAAGGCTTATTTATCTTAGCTGAGACATGATTATTTTCAATTACATATTTTTCATGAATTATTCTAGTCTCTAAATAATTGTGAAAGTATCCAGTGAACAGGATTTCTTCTTAACTTCCTTGGTTACATCTGTCTGTGTTCTGAATGCCAGCCCAAGCCATCTCTCTCTCTTTTTCATATTTCATTACCCTCTCCTTCTCAAGTCCTCACCTCCAACTCATGTCTCTCTCCCCTCCAAAATTACTTAAAAATACAGGAATTTTATTCAGCCTCTCTCTTTAGAGTGCTTCTTCTAGGTCTGAACCCCCTCAGGCACTCATTTCAGTGCGCCTGTTCTTAAAAAGATAATGTTGCGAAACGGATATGGCTCAAGCAATTGAGCTCCTGTCTACCATAGAGGAGGTCCAGGATTCAATTCCCAGGCAAGCTAGCCCACAGGGTGAGCTGACCTAAACCAGGTGCTGACCCACATGGAAAGCTGGTGCAGCAAGATGATGCAACAAAAAGAAAAACAGAGGAGAGACAATAATAGCCACAGCAGACCAGGGAGCTGAGGTGGTGCAAGAGATTGAGCACCTCTCTCCCATTCCAAAATGTCCCAGGATCAGTTCCTGGTACCACCTACAGAGAAGACAAGCAGACACAGAACACAAAGTGAATGGATACAGAAAGTGGACAATGGTGGGGGGGGGTAAATAAATATTAAATAAATAAATAAATAATTATTTTTGAAAAGATAATGCTCCAGTCACCCACAGCAAGTCCATCACCATGTTGTCTCAAATTGCCACCTAAATGTCCTCATCCAGCCCCGCTCCCAGCCCTACCATCACTGTCATCATCTCTCACCTGGACAATTGCAATAGCTCCCTAATTGTTCTTACCTTTTACAGATGCAACCTGGACAACTATCAAACACACTTCCATCTGGCTGCCTCCTCCATGACCCTTTCTGATCACTATCAGAGGTCTGAAGTGAAAGCCTTTGCCTTTGTCCCAAGCATTCTCTGACCTGGCCTGCTTCCACAGCAGTGCCTTATTCTGCAATCACCTCACTCCCGATTCCCTCTGTGTTTGGAACTTGCCCTGTGACATCCAATCAAGGAAAAACATTAAGCCTCCCAGCACCCATCCTCTTGTCAAATGGCTCCACATTCATATGCCTGAGGACTCTAAAGGACTCAGGATTGCTAAGGATGCTGCTCTTTAAAACAGTGGCTGCTGTGGCCACCTTAGCAGACATCATGGCAACTCTAGGTCTCTTCAGTTACCTGCACAAGAAAAGAACTCTGCCAAATCATTAACTGGATTTTCAAATAAAGTGGTTGAAGTAAAAAAAAAAAAAAAAATCTACATGTCATCCCATACAGATTCCAGAGTTATTGTCTAAAGAACATGCATGCTAATAGCATTCCCTTGTTAAATCTCCTTGGTCTCCCCCTCTCTCACAGAATAATTTTTCAAATTGTTTGGAAACTTAAAGGAGTCTGTGGAGGAGCCTTTTTGGGTAGGGAAAGATCAGGGTTTGGGTGTGGCAGGTGTGGATGGCTGATACTGAACATGCAGACCTTCATAACATCCTGTCCCTTTCCTCCTTTAACCTGAAAAAGTCCACATTTTATGTTTTGTGACTAGGAAGTAAGATTTCAATTGAAAAGAAAGGGTTATGTGGGTTAAAACAGTTTAAGAGCCCCCTATGGCCCAGGCCCTAGGCCTGCCCTGGCCACTTTCTAACGCACATAGCCATTACCCTCCAATAGTACTCACTGAATAGGCAATGGTTCCCTGTGCACATGTTTGTTTCATTCATCTCAGCTTTGGGTGTGGGTTGTTCCCTGGGCCCAAAATGCCCCTCTCTCTATTCTTTGCTTACCTAACTCCAATATTTCCTGAAGTGTCAGCACAGATACATCTTCTCCCAACAGGCTTACTAAATGCCCCAAGCTATGCAAAATGAATGATTCTGTCAGTTTTGTAAGATGCTTTGTAATTTCTGATTAGGTGCTAGACATTATTATTAAAATATATAGATGTTCTGAACTTTGTTTTCTTCCTTCTAAAATGTTTAAGTTTTATTCTAGAGGGCAAATGGAGAATAAGCACATTGCTTAATTCTAGGGCTATTATGGCTGAGCTGAAAGCCTCAGGTGTTTGCCAGAGTTGCCCAATCTTCAAAGATCTTGAACTGCATCCATCTCTTCTCAGCACCCTGCAACTGCTGACATATCTGATCAGTAATTTATCCTCCCAATCACTGCTTCCTTTAGAATTTCTTGGAATTGTAAATTGAACTTGCACGTCTTAAGATGACTACCACCTCTAGAGAAGATTGCACACAGATTTTTGGAGTCACTTCCCTGAGATTCTCTCCTTTTCTGGGTATGGCCCATCAAGATCTGGCTGCTTTAATAGCTCTTAATTCTAACCTCTCTCTTCAATCTAGTAGGACTGGAGCTTCCTGCTAGTCCTCTCTTCCACTGCACTGTGAGTTAGCAAGTAACTTCGAGGAAGAAGCCAGGGCAAAATAAGCTCACCTCATTGTGCTTTCCTTCTCTCAGGGATTAGTGCCTCTTAAAGTAGGTCTTATTTGATTGCTCTCAGTGCTTTTAAACAACCGTTGTAATTTTATTTCATTTTTCCTTTTTTTTCCAGGAAGTACCAGAGATTGAACCCAGGACCTTGTACATATGAAAAATTCACTCAACCACTGAGCTTCTCTTGCTCCAATTTTATATAATCCATACAGATGTGTTTCTGTTTTCTGTAAGAAGGTTATCTGATGCAAGTACTTCATCACAACCAGGGCAGGAAGTTTATATGTTTTCTTTTGATTTGCCTATAATTTTATATATTAATTCATCTTACTATATCAGTTGTTATATATTTTGCTTATCATGTCACTCCTGGCTATAGGTATAAGAGTTGCCATTGCTGCCTTTGAGTGTGTGAAGAGAATCATGAGAAAAAGATAAGAACCCAGTTACTAGAACTGGAATTCAGTGAGGTCAGGGTCTGCAAAATTTCCCTTATATAGAGGAAGTTTGGCCTCCATGTCAATGCTAGAACTGACAAACAGATGAAAAGAAACTATACCAAATATTTGGATTAGTGTTAGATTCACACACACACACACACACACACCTCTTTACTTGTCACTTCTCCAAGATGGTGGAAATTCTAATTTTTTAACCCTATTTTCATCATTTACTTAGGCCATCCTTTCCTTATTTCATTATTTTTTATGATGAGTATTCTTCAAACTTCCAATTTCATTTTTACATTATGCAAAATATGTTTGTATATAATATCTTTAATAGATTCTAACTGCTAGAGGAAATGAAGGTATATTACATTATTCTGGCAGTACTGGGTCATTATAAAATCAAGATGATCAGCATCCAAAACCTTATATAACATTATTAAAACTGTATCTAGTTTGCATCCCCCTGTTTCCTCTATCACCTTCTGGACTGTGGTGGTTTGAAGCTGTATGTACCTCAACAAATGATGTTCTTAAAATTAATTCATTCTTCTGGATTCAAATCCTTTGTAAGTAAGACCTTTTGATGAGGCTACTTCAGTTAATGTAATACCCACCACTTTCAGGATAGCTCTTAATACTATTAGAGTCCTTTAAAAAAGGAATGAAGAGAGGGAGTATGTGTGTGTATATGTGAGAGAGAGATACAGAAGCAAGAAACTGAAAGAAATGAAACCTGGAAAAGAAGGGAGAGGCCAGTAGATGCCACGTGTACCTTGCCATGTGGCAGGAGAGCCAAGGATTGCTGGCAGCTGGTCTTCAGGAAGAAAGCACCACCTTGATGACACCTTGATTTGGACATTTTCCTGGACTCTAACCCATTGTTTGAGCTGAAATATTCCATGATATCTGCTTGGAGCAACCTAGGAAACTAAAACATGGATCTTTCATGTTTTCCATATCTGATAGCTGAGAAATAAAGAAATAAACCAACAAAGATAAGCAGTCCCCAAACTGTGAACCCCAGAAACCTGGGCCATTTCCATTCTGGAAAACAATTATTAATAAAAGACACAAAAACCAGAGAGAAAGTCATGCAACATTATTATCACGCATTTCCTTGTCTGAGGGACAGCTGTTGAATTTCTTGCTGAGGTTACAAAAATCCCTCTGCCATTGCTCAAGAAAATGAGGAGATCATTTTTACTGTATATTCACCTCTTTCAATATTTTTTCCACCATACTTTGCAAAAAAAGATCATTTTTAGAGTCATAGTTGCTGCCATTTTTGCCTTAAAAGAGTTAAGAGAATGGAAAATGATCTGGGTTTTCACAATGACATGGCTATAATGAGTTTAACCCAATTGGATTTCTCTGATTATAATCCAACATGTAACATGAACTACAAAACCAAACAGCTTTTGGGGGTGGGAGAGGCATGAATCTTGAAAAGTAGAAGAAAATATAGTTTTATATGTGTCTTAGTTTGCCACAGGGCTGCCAATGTAAAGTACCAGAATAGGTTGGCTTTTATCATGGGAATTTTATTTAGGATAAAAGCTTATAGTTCTAAGGCCATAAAATGTCCAAATCAAGACATCAGCATAGATGCTTTCTCAGGTTCCTGCCACGGGTGAAGCAAGATGGCTGCAGATCTCTGCAGAGTTCTCTGCCTTCCCTTCCAGAATTTATCATCTCCCAGAGCTCAGCTAAGGACAACCAGGCACAGGGCTTGTCTCTTACCTGTCCTCCTCTCTCAGTCTCAGCTGCTCTGCTTTCTTCCTGAGTTCAGCTGTGAGCTATCAGGCATATTGCTCATTTCCTCTTGTGTTGCTCCATGGGCCCAACCTTTCAGGGGCCTCTTTCCATGCCTCTGTGCTCTGCTGGTTCCAGACTCTCTCAGCCCTCAGGGATTCTCTATTTTCCTGCATTCCTCTCTCTCTCTCGCATGGCAGGATCAATATGGCAGCTTCCTTTTCCTCTCTCTCTCTCTCTCTGTCCCCATCTACATCAGCAGCAGTAAAAGGGCAGAGACTCAAACTGAGTTGCACCTCACTGATATTGTCCATTCAAAATGGTCTCACACCTACAGGAATGGATTAGTTCAAAAACATAATTGTTTTCTTTTAGGGATTCATAAAAGAACTTCAAACTGTAAGAATATGCAAATAGGAGAAACTTCCAGACAAAACATATCACTGGAGTCATCAGGCTGTATTCTATATAGTTGGAGTTTAGAAATTGTTTCACAAAAAAGCTTCAGCAACTTTTTGCTTTCATTTCTTAGATACTTGGTCTCCTGTAACAAACTCAAAGATATGTTAGAGCTGAAGTCTTTAAAAAAAAAATTAAAAGCCTAAAAATGTACTTTGTCAGCAGTAGACAAAGCCAATGTTCTAAACACTGGATTATGATAACTTCATCGTTTATTTGCTTTCATACTGTTTTGGATTTCTATTATAAAATCAGGGAAGTGAATGTGGCTCAATGGATAGAGTGCCTGCCTACCATATGGGAGGTCCAGAGGTCAAACCCAGGGCCTCCTGGCTCTTGTGGTGAGCTGGCCCATGGGCAGTGCTGATGCATGTAAAGAGGGCCATGCCACGCAGGGGTGTCCCCTGCATAGGGGAGCCCCATGTGCAAGGAGTGCGTCCTACAAGGAGAGCCACCCCACATGAAAAAAGTGCAGCCCTCCCAAGAGCAGTACCGCACACAAGAATTGCTGACACAGCAAGATGGTACAACAAAAAGAGACACAGATTCCCAGTGCTGCTGACAAGAATGCAAGCAGACACAGAAGAACACACAGCAAATGGACACATAGCAGACAACGGGGCGAGAAGGGGAGAGAAATAAATAAAAAATAAATCTTTAAAAATAAATAAATAAATAAATAAATAAAATCACTGTTGCATTCTTGTTTCCCTTTGCCATGGAAAATCTGCTGGCTGTGTTAGTGTCTGCTGTCTTCCTCAAATCTCCTGGTGGATGCCTTCCCTGGCTTCCGAGATCAAGAGTGTATTCTCCTCATATCTGACTTCCTAGCAAAAATGAACCAATTTTCCACACCCTAAAAGCTTCTTGCCCATCTCTCTGAGGCACATATAATAATAAAACACATCTGAGCCTCAGTGAGTCTTCCATATTTCCTTCTAAATATACTCCAATGTGTAAAAATAGTTTGCTTTTACCGAAATGACTTTTTAAAAGCTATGCATTGCCTAAAATTTGCCTTCATTTCCAAATGAATTTATAAAATAAGAAAGATAAATGTACTCTTGAGGGAAATATGGGATGAAACGATGGATTGCACTGAGATTTTAGGCAGGAAGGCCATGCTTACTTTGCATCAGTCCCCAAATAGTTGTAGGATTTCAGGAAACTGAATTATGGGAAAGCTCAGTCTGTAACGCTCAGGATGGTATGTTCTGCAGTCATAATTTCATCAGAAGAATTTGCTTGTGAATCTTAATATTAATAATATCATATATTTAATATAGAACTTTTTGATATAAAAATGTTTTTTAACACATATTTGATCATTTAACTTTCAGAAACATTGTGTCACCGTCTAACATAGGATTAAAGGATGGCCATAGAAATTAACTGTAATGCTGATTCTGAGAACCCCCACCTCATATGGGGCAGGCAGTGATGAAACTCTTAGATGCAGGGTCTCCTCTTACCTCACAGCAGCCAAAGGAGGGAGGCTCTAACACCCTCCCAGTTGACAGAGGAGGAAACACAATCCCTGCAATGCCCAGAGACTCCCTAGAGGCCACAGCAGGGGCAAGTGGACATGGCATCCACTTTGGTTCTGTTGCCAAGTGATGTGTCAAGGCTTGGGTTTCTGGTCAGATAAACCTGAATTTGAATCTTTGCTTCTCAGCTTTCATACTTCATCAACCTGTGTAAGTTTCTTAAATTCTCCAGGCTTCTGTCATCTATAAAAATGAAGAGAGTTGCAGGAAAGATGGCAATGGACTAAGAAGCAGAGTAGAATGCTCTACAAAAACAATGGAGGAAGAGTCAAAAGTGGTCCAAGGGACCTGCTTTGGAAGTCAACAGACCAGGACAGTGCTACACAACTCTCAGGAGTGTGAGGGACAGAGAGACCAATAAACCAAATTGAAAAATGTTAGTTACCAAGCCCCGGTGGCAGTGGGGAAGGGTTTTCCTCCACCTGGCTCATGCAGCTGACTGAGAGGGGAACCAACATCTTCCTTCCTGTCAGCTGTTCAAGGAAGGGGAAGTTGGGGTGCTTTTCTTCAGTGAATTTGGCCAGCAGAGCCCACTTTGAATCTCCAGTCTGGAGATTCAACACAGAAATGCAGGAAAGCTGAGCCTGAAACACCTCCATGGGAAGGTGCACTGACTTGTACCATCTGCTGGCCAGTCTGGAAATTGCATGGACAAATGCTGTTTGCACTCTCTGTTCCAAACTCCTGGGAGAAAATCTGTGCCACATTTGTGAGTCCCTGGCCTGGTTTTGAAATTTTAAGTTGGGCAATTTTAAAGACTAAGAATAAATTGAACCAAATACCAAAGAAGAGCTGTGGGGAGAGAAAAGCAATAAGCAAGAGAGAGAAATTAGCCTCTCAACAGAAACCATGGAGGAGACCAAGTATCCATGGAGGGAAGAAAAAAGTGATATGATGTATTTAGGGTACTGACGGAGAAAAACTACCAACCAAGAATTTATATCCAGCAAAGCTGTCCTTCAAAAATGAAGGGGAGTTCAAAGTCTTCAAAGACAAACAAAATCTGTTACTAAAAGATCAGATTTGTGAGTGATACTAAAGAAGGTGCTGTAGTCAAAGAGGAAAAAATAAGGGTGAGAGACTTGGAGAAGAGTTTAGAAATGAAAATTATCAGGAAGGATAAACTAAAGGATAAGAAGACAGATAATAAAACAATATGACAACAGAAGTTGAAGGACAAAATGGATGAAGTAAATAATGCCTTTACAGTAATAACACTGAATGTTAATGGATTGAACTCCCCAATCAAAAGACATAAACTGATAGAATGGATTAAAAAAATATGAGCCATCTATATGCTATCTACAAGAGACCCACCTCAGACTTAAGGACACAATCAGATTAAAAATAAAAGGTTGGAAAAATGTATTCCATGCAAATAGTAACCAGAAAAGAGCTGGAGTGACTGGATAAATGTAAAATAACAATATAGTATATGAACAATAATTACTCAATGCAACTGACAAATTGTTCCTATGATCACTATTCTGCAATTTTTTCATACAAAATAAACACTTGCTTTTAGTTGAGGAGCACTGGAGAAGAGATATATTTTTGGGTACCTCATTTTTCTTTTCCTCTTTCTTATTCATAATCTTTAATTAAAATAATCTATCTGGATCAATAATGATTTAACATGGCTACTGTTGAACAAGATCTTGAATATTTCTGCCTCATAAAATAATTAGTTGACAAATTGTTATCTGCTGTAATTCATTCCAATAAGATGTGAAGAATTCCCAAATAAGAATTTGATTATCTGGGATGAATTACGGCCTAAGTGGAAATCAAATAACCAATAGTTGATTTCATTCTTAGAGATTATTATGTCTAATAGTTAGAGCTGTAATCTAAAAATTAGATTATGTTATAATTAATTTCTATTATATTTGAATTAGTATTTATATCTGTAAATGTTTGGTGTTATGCTATCTCTTTTTTATAATTGATTATATTAAATCTAATTTGACCTTGCACCCTCTTTTAAAATTTGTAATTTCTTTCAATCTATTTTTCTATTTTTTTATAATTTTACAATAAAAGACTTTTTAACAGCTAAAAAAAAGCCATTGATTACACACTTTGGATAGATCATATGGTATGTGAGTATATCTCAATAAAATTGCTTAATAAACAAAAAATAATTGTGCAAGAATAACTAGAAATAGCAGCTATGTATAGCAGGGGGAAAGAGATTGAGAGGTGAGGAATTCTTGTTTGTTTATCTGGTTTTCATTTTTTATTATTATTATTGAAATAATGAAAATGCTTTAATAATGATTGAAATGATTAACACATAACTATGTGATTATATCAAATACTATTAATTGTATATTTTGGATAAATTGTATGCTTTGTTAATATGTATCAATAAAACTAATTTGTTTTTAAAAATGAAGATAATATTACCTCCTGTCTATATTTCTGTAAATCCTAAATGGAAACATAGTTCTTTTAAGAGATAAACCAAGTTCTTTGCAAAGTGTCTATTAGACATAAGTATAGCTAAAATATATTGAAATTTTATTAGCTGCTGTTCTAGTCTTCTAGATTGCCAAAAGCAATATACCAGAAATGAGTTGACTTTTACAATGGGAATTTATTAGTTTACAAGCTCATCGTTCTGAGGCTGTGAAAATGTCCAAGTTAAACTTCATCAATATGATAACTTCTTCCTGAACACTGGCTGCTGGTGATGCAGGACTCCTCTGTCACATGGCAAGGCACATGGTGATATCTACCGGTCACTCCCTTCTCTTTCAGGTTTTGTTGCTTTCAGTTTCTTGGGGTTTTTTTTTAATATAAATATTTTTAAAGATTTATTTTATTTATTTCTCTCCCCTTCCCCCCGTTGTCTGCTTTCTGACCATTCACTGTGTGTTCTTCTGTGTCCACTTGCATTATCCGGCAGAACTGGGAAACTGCTTCTCTTTTTGTTGCATCATCTTGCTGCGTCAGCTCTCTGTGTATGCAGCACCACCCCTGGGTGTGCTGTGCTTTTTTCACACAGGGTGGCCCTCCTTGTGGGGTGCACTCCTTGCACATGGGGCACCCCTACACAGGGGCACCTCTGCATGGTTGGCACTCTTTGCGTGTAGGCACCTTACCACACAGGTCAGGAGACCCCGGGGATCGAACCTGGACCCTCCATATGGTAGGCAGATGCTCTATAAGTTGAGCCGTGTCTGCTTCCCACTTTCAGTTTCTTGATTCTGTGGTTTTCTCTCTTTGTCTGAATTTCATTCTCTTATAAAGGACTCCAGTAAAAGTATTAAGACCAACCATGAATGAGGTGGGTCACATCTTAGTTAAGCTCACACTGACCAAAAGGTCCTACTTACAATGGATCCACACCAACAAGAATGGATAAACTTAAAGAACATATTTTTTGGGGTCTGTGCAGCGTCAAGCCATCACAGATACTTTCTAAGATCATCTCATTTTATCTTTGTATTGATCTTATGAGAAATGTGATATTATTGCTACCCCTTTACATATGGGGATCTGCATTTCCCAGAACACTGAGACACAGAGAGATGAAGTAACTTGCCCCTGTTCATTCAGTTTCTGTGTGGTGGAGGCTGGGTGAATCTCCAGATGGTTTGAATCAGCACTTGTAAGGACCCAGCATACTATATACTACATACATACATACATACATACATACATACATATAACATACTACACTGCCCCCCGTCACCCAGGGTTTGCATTCACAGGGATCTTGTGCCATATCCTGACTCCACCTCTCAGAGGCTGTTGGCCACAGGTAATTTGTTTAGATTAGCTGAAACTCAAGGTCCTAGTCTTAGAACAGTAGAAAATGATAACACTTATCTTGTGTGCTGTTGTGAGTATTAACTGCAAAAACAACATAAAATGCTTAGTGGGCTGCCTAGCTCATTCATTGTATGTGCTCAATAAAAATTAATGGTAATTAGTAGACCACCCAATGTTCTACATCCAAGTCCCAATTGATGGTAGCGATCACTATTATTATGTCACACTGTGTTTCCAATTTAGGAAATGCTTTTCTTGTTTCCCCATCATTGTTCAGCAAAAAAAAAAAAGATTAAAATTTGCCTATAATCACACATAAAACACAGGTGCACAAGTATTTAATATGATTCTAAAGTGGTAGAACGGTTGACTGTACAGGTGGTGGCATAATCAGTCTGCAAGAAAAGTAGCAGAAATATCTTGAACTCTAACTTTACTCAAAATGATTGTAAGACATTAAATGTAAATATATAAGTAATGCACAAATATATTCACTGTAAAATATTCAATAAATATAGAAATATAGGGAGTAAAAGGTGACAGTCTCCCTTTAGCCCTCACATCTTCTCCAACTTTCCCAGAGAAAGCACTCATCATCATAGAGTATATGATTAAGCATGCTTCTGGGGAAAGCAGTAGGCTCTTCTTTATAGGATTAAAATTTTTTGCAAAATAATTTCTAAAATGATTACTTGAGTGTTGCTAGCTAATTTTTTCCAGACACTGACATTCAGCCTCTCAGTGAGTTAAAGAAAAACAGAAGAAGTAGTTAGAGATTTCTAAAGGTTGTGCAAGAAAAAAGTTACATTAGCATGTCACATTAAAGTAATTCCACAAGCATTCAGGAAGGCCTCTTTACAATGTAAACTGAATCATTATTGTTTCAGATGAAATCCCTTCCAAAGTGAAGACCACTCGTACAGGACCAGAGCAAAAGGTCAAAATAAAATGAGTAATAATGAAGACTGGAACCCTAGTTTCTGTTGAAGTTACACTCGTCATGTTTGTCTTCAACACTATCCCTTGAAAGATGTGCTTCAAACTGCCTCAGAGACCAAAAGGCAGAGTGTACTTGGTGCTTGTATCAGAAATGGAAAGATGCACAGGCGCAGGAAGGGGTTTTCTGTTTCCTGTACCCTTTCCTTTCCTTCCTCTTCTCTTCCTTGATGAGTCACAGGCATGACTTTGTAATGTAGAACACAGAAGCAGGGACACAGATTTGGCTCCACTGATAGAACTTCCACCTACCATATGGGAGGTCCAGGGTTCAAACCCAGGGCCTCCTGACCTGTGTGGTGAGCTGGCCCACACGCAGTGCTGCTGCACTCAAGGAGTGCCCTGCCACTCAGGGATGTCCCCAGCATAGGGGGTCCCCACGTGCAAGAAGTACACCCTCTCAAGGAGAGCTGCCCCATATGAAAAAAAACACAGCCTGCCCAGGAGTGGTGCCACACACACGGAGAGCTGATGCACCAAGATGATGCAACAAAAAGAAACACAGATTCCGGGTGCCACTGACAAGAATGCAAGGGGACACAGAACACACAGCGAATGTATACAGAGAGCAGATGGGGGGGGAATAAATTTAAAACAAATCAGAAGCAGTTTTGTGTGTGTTTGGTTGTTGATAGAATACGCATTGAAGTTATGCCAATATGCCATTTTGAAAAATGTAATGGATATGCTAAGAACTTATGGCTGCCCTTTCTTTATGATCCAGCACTCATGATCAACTTGACTTTGAGGCCCCCCAGGAGCCCCCTTGGGGAGCTGAGACCCTGAAGAAGTAGGGTGAGGAGCAGAAAAGATGGAGCCAAATAAAGATGAGGAGAGAAGGAGGAAGATAGGGAGGACAGAACTACTCGAGATACGAGAGACATCTTGAAACAAAGAAGAAATCTTTGCACCACCTGCTGGACTCAAGTATGGGACCACTATGTGCTCTCTCAGGAGATTTGGCCTGTATGCCCTTGCAGGCATTATGGCTCATCATTGAGGAGCTAAACATATATTACCCTTTACATGTATGCCCAGAGACATGACTCTTATACCGATTTGTAGGTCAACTGATCCTTATGTTAGGGAAATCACAGACACCTGTTAAACAGCCTTGGCCCAGACCTCATCTACCCGTTTCCTTCTCTGGGTAAGTACAAACACACACTAAACGCCATCCTCGGGCCTTCAGCCACCCCCACCTCCTTTTCTACTATGTGCCATTCCACAGCCTGGGGAAGATGTAAATATAGATTCACTGGGGTTATAGCAATAGACAAAACAGGCAAGCCCTGACCTTAATGGGACATACTTTCTAGTAGAAAAGAGAGACACAAATACTCAATCATATAAAGAGCAGGATGGATTTATAAAGAAAATGAAATAGGACGATGTGAAAAAAAATGTAACTTTAATGATTACAGTTGGCAAGCACCAGCTTTCATCAGATGTGTGCAGGAAAGCATCTTGGGTCGCTGCGTCCCTCTTTTCTTAACATAATGTTTCTAATAAGGTTTCATGGCTTCTACAGTAATGGAACAGCGAATTATACTTCAACCCTTGGCAAAATTAAGTTAACTCATGCTGTGATTGTTAATCTTCTTAAGCAGTTGCTTTTATTAAAATATTAATTGATGGTGAGGGATCAGAGGATGGAGTCCTATGCCAGCCACCAGGGAGATCAACCAGTAACTGAGTAGCAATTTACCATCTAATATAATTAAGGATGATTTTCTTTTCTGGAACTTTAGCCACACAATGCCTTCCTTCGCCACATGTTATGATATGTGACTGAGAAATCGTGTTTATTATTTTGGGAACATATTGAGTTAATATTTCATTAAATTTATTGACATAACCTTTCCCCAACCATGAACACAATCAGTTGTAATTACGTAGGGTTTTTCCTGTAGGGTATCCAAATTAGGGCCTGCATTAGATTAGAAAATCAACACATCAACAATAATATCCTATAATGCCTTGTTTCCACTGAAATAAAATATTTTTGAAAGTGGAACTATATCATCCATCCTAGTTTAGATTTTTCTCTATTATAGAATTTTTGCTATAATGGCTTTCTAGACTTATAATTTTTATTTTTTATTTTTTCCTTACTATAAAATGGGAGTAAGAAAGGAAAATGGAAAGGGTCAATCTCCCCCACATCCTCCAGCAGTGTATACTTCACTGTATACCAACAAACTTCCCCTTATGTGGCTGGGCACACTGGCAAACATTAATCTTTACCAGAAGAGTGAAAAAGAGGTGATTCCTTCCCCCATTTCTGAGTTGTTTCTCACCAGCCTTGTAACTTATACCAACTCTATTTTCTCCTCAAATCTGCACTACTAATCCAGTGCATATAGGAGTATGGAAATAAACTTTGAATATTTTCAGACATCTTTTCCCAAGAGTAAGAACAGAATTCCAGTCTTCTGGACTGAAACATTACAGCTACCTCGATTCTCCTCCCTCTTCTACTCTTTATGCAATCACACTGTTGTACATGCTCCACAAGTTTTCTCTGTTGCTTTCTTCCTCTACTCTCATTTTCAGGGTTACTTCTAGTCCCCATCCCACCACAGTATTCTCATTACAGTTTTCATGTTGCTTTCCAGGTCGTCTTCCTGCCTTCCCTACTTTCCGTCCCAAGCCATCTAGCATGATTGGAAGGGAGGGAATTGAAAGGCTGGAGAGAAAAGAAACAGAATGTTGCCCCTCACTATACAAATAGTTATTTTCACAATTTGGTCACAGGCAGGACTTTGAGCCCCAATGAAACAATAGACATTCTCTTCAATGCTAATGGGTAAGCGTGTGACTGATGAAGTGGCCATAGATTTCCCTTTTCAGTTGTTAGTGTCATCTTCATTCTTTAGGATGCCAAGACACTTAAATCTCAAGCACAAAAAAATCCTGTCAAAATGATCATGCTGGTATCACTGGGGACAATTAAAAAAAAAAACTGAGCATCTTTGCAAATTCAAGAGATAAATAATGTATTAATTCAGCTTGAGACAAATTTGACATGCTCATTAAAATTCCTTCTATATCTTTACAATATATGGTACTTCTGAAGTTATAAAGATATAATACTACCATTAATTCTCAAACATCTAGGGGCTGATTATGGTATTTGTGAGTTATTCATACCAACATTTTAACCTTTTTTTGTCCATGTCACTATTTGTAAACATCTCACAAGAGACATGGATATATGACCCAAAGAAAGACTTAATGAGGACAAAGATGGAAATGTAGTGTTAAATTAATATCTGCAGCAATCTGCAGATTCAATTACTCAATTTATTCATAATCTCCATTATTACTCACAATTAAGCACTGATTAGAACAGCATTAACTAATCCAGGAGCCCTTCTCTTTGACTGGCATTGTGGTTCTGTGCAACTCATTTCCAATCCACTGTTTTTCTGTGAGCTCACTCAAGAAAATTGATCTCTTTAATGTTGACCCTACTAATTAATAAATCTAGAAGATATTTAAATGGAATTTGGACAACACAACTTTATAAACTCTTATTGAATGCCAATATTAAAGGTGCATATTGAACAGTCACAGAGATGACAGAAGAACAGGTGAAGGAACTTTCACTTGACAACTCCACCACCTGCTCAGGGAGCCCAGAGGTCCAACTTCTATGTGTCCTGTGCTGTTGAGATTGGGGCTATCTGCACAGGGTAGTTAGGACAGATTGAGCCACGTCTGCAGGCAGAAGAAGTCATCATCGCTATTGGATGGTCAATGGACAGGTAGGTGCAAACACCTGAAAATACAAAGTCCTCTGCAGATGGTCATGCCATGTATTCTTACAAGAGCTCCTCAGTACAGAAAATGTGGAACCCACTGAAATGAAGGTGGATGGGTCTGGATTTTTTTTTGGTAGAGATTCAGGCCCACATTTCCTTCTAATGTGGGCTATAGATGACTCTGACTCAGGCAAACCCAGGCAGTCTCTAATGATGATGGCCTCGTCTGCCCATGGTTCCTCATGGTCCAAGAATTCCCTGGCCTCTCTTCTCTGTCTTGTCTTCTCCCAGCTCTTCCATCCTGGCCTATCCTAATCTCATCCTCCTGAATCATCTGGTTTTCCATCAATTCTCTTTACAACCATTTGTTTTTAGCTATATGTTAGTCCTGCTTCTTCAGGACATTCTCTTTTGATGAACACATAACACTTTCCTCTAAAAAAAGACTCCCTTTCATAATTTGAAGTACCTCTGATATATGGGCTTTATGAACCCAAGTTGGATAGTGACTTTTTTTTTTTTTTGCAGTTCTTTTATAACAATCCTGCTCCTTCCCAAGCCAAAGAGTGTCTCTTGCTAAAAATAAGGGGTGTCAAAGCAAAGGACATGTGAATTCTGAAAAGTACCTTCATCTATTTCAAAATATTATCTCATTTCAATTACTGCAAGTGAAAAAGCAGTTTTGATTTGGAAAGACGAGCAAAAGGAGACAACATAAAATCAAACAAAAAGCAAGCAAGTGGCCATGGTATAAGTTGAATGTGAATACTGCTGTGGGATGGGAATAATTCTATAAAAGAAATTCAGTTACTCTGAAATAAGAAACTAATTCACCTAAGGAAACTTTGGGTATGTTGTAAAGAAATGTGTTATTTAGCTTATACCTTGAAGAATAAATAGGTGTTTGAAAGTGGAGCACAGTAAAATAAAGCATTGCAGGAAAAGAAAACAAATGTAAGCAAAAAATGAAAAGAGTGCAAACTATTCTTAAATATTTCAGATAAAATTTTCCATAAACGTGGTCATCAAAAATATGCCATTTCTTTTTATTTAAAGCAGTTTTACCTGGAATTCTACTTGAAAAGTTTGTTAGTTTACTGTCTCTATTACTGCTTGTACTGAAAGTTTTAAAAGAAACCTGTTTATTTAAAATAGTCTTATTCTGGTGTTTCGTTAAGTCATATTTTTTTCCGCAGAAAGTCAGTAAATAAAAGTAAGATTTTACTTCACTGGAAGAGAAATATTTCCAAGTGCATTATTATAACTCTATCACCATCTTTTATCAGGGAGAGGAGTCTTCACGCCTATCAGTTATTATTGAAATAGAAGATAAAGCTCCTTTGATTCAAAGAATAGAGAGACTCGGTTAAGTTGCTTTAAGGGGACGGGAAAGATGGATAATATAACATCATATGTACCAAGAATCAAGGAAAATTCCCAACAACTAGGTCTAGCTGGGAAAGGCAATTCTTGGCTCTCCGCTCCACAGTCCCAGCATTCACCTGAGTCAGCCTCACTCTAGGTGAGGATTCCTTTCCTTCCCCTTCTACTCACTGCCTTCATCTGATTCATGATTTCCGCCTCCTTGTCACTTCACTGTCCACAGCACGACTTTTCTGTTCTCGGTCTACTTGATGATCTTCAGCTCCAATCATCAGGGCTAACTTCTTGATGGTCTCTATCTGTTCTCTTTAATTGAAATCATTGAGATAGAAAGTCCAACTGGCTTTGCTCATCCTTTTATACCAGCCACACCTTGTTTCCTATCCATTCTATGCTTTTCTTTTCTCATTCTTGGGTCAGGCATCCATTTCTGGTCCAATCGTGGTTTTGGGGAGGGGAGTCCCATGACATTTTTAGGACTTTCTCTTCAGCAGCGACTGGGCAAGAGAATTTCACTTGGAAGGGACTCTAATCTGTGATGTGTCATGATCATTATCTTTGATGCTGGGACAGAAAATTTAGTTAACTAAGAGTGAAACATAACTTTCCTATCTTCAGGAAATTTGATTAAAGAAGCTAAAGATGTCTATGTGAAAAACAACAACAACAAGATATCAATCTGCTCATTCACATACAAACAACTGCCACCCTACAACATGACGTGTTTCAAAGTCAAGCTTTTTTAAGTTTAAATACAAAATTGAAGCTGGGATTAGGTATTCTTTCTTATTATCCTGTAAGCCTTTAAAAATTAGTGAAGAGAGAAAGAAAGATACCGGATATCTATGCTTTTTGCTTAAATCACAATCTGCTTTGTATTTCTTAAACTTACAAGGAAGGATAGCTCAAATACTGAAAAAAGTTCCCTGCCTTAAACTCTCCATAATGCAAACTAAAGATTAGAAGTTCATCATACCAGGACAGGGATTTGGTATTTTTATTTTGAATGATTTTTCTTTAAAAGAAGCTTTAGATTATATAAATATTACACTAAAAATATAAGGGATTCCCATATACCTCATCTCCTGCCCTTCCCCACTTTCCTCCATTAACAGCATCTTTTTTTTTTTTTTAGGGGGTACCAGGATTGAACCCAGGACCTCATACATGGGAAGCAGCCATTCAATCTCTTGAACTACATCTGCATCCCTGTTTTTCATTTTTGAGTGATTTATTTTTACTTTTGATAAATTAAAATAAATTTTAAGTTGAAATTTCAGAGCAAATCTATAGAATGCAAATATTATATATAGCAAACTTTTATTTAATCTGCATTTTAGAGGAAGCTGTTTGTTGCTGTGTAGTGAGAGGTAGTGTCAAGAGAGAATTGCACCTGGAATCAGCATCTGTGAGTTCTGGTGTTAAATTTTTTTATCTATATAATACTATTTTATTTTATTTATTTTTCCCTGTCCTCACCCCTGCCCCTGACCTTGCCCTTGCCTTGCTATTTTTGCTGTCTGTGTCCACTCACTGTGTGATCTTCTGTATTTCTCTTTTTGTCTTCTCTTATCTTTCTCCTCTAGGATTCTGATGTGGAGAGAGGTTCCCTGTCAATTGCACCACCTCTGTTCTTGGTCTCTGCTGCACTTCACCTTGACTCTCCCCTTCATTTCTCTTTTGTTGCGTCTTCTTCTTGCTGTGTGAATCCCTTACGTGGGCACTGGCTCAATGCATGGGCACTTAGCTCGCTGCACAGGCACTCAGGTGGCCATGTGGGCACTGGGTCATTGCACAGCCATACTTTTTCTTCTTCTTTTTCACCAGGAGGCCCCAGAGATTGAACCTCAGTCCTCCCATATGGTAGGCAGAGGCCTTATCAGTTGAGTCACATCCACTTCCCTCTGGTGTTGATTTTGCCACTAACTACCTCTGTGTCCTTGGCTACCCCCTGGGCCACAGCCCCTACAACTCCACAATGAGGGCATTGAGTCAGATGGCTCATGGCATTGTACTGGCTCCCAAGAAAGGGCAACGTGTGGATGGACTGGCTCTGTGAGTCCTCAATACCTCTTATGCAACTCAGCTCACTCAGGTGTATGTTGCCAAAAAGGGAAAGACTTAATTCTCAGAAGTCCAGGAATTTCTTGATTGCATACAAATTTTTAAAACCATTGCTAATTGTGGGAATGTTCTTTTGCCAAATATGGCAGGGAAGGGTCACTGGTGTAGGGTGTCGGTGGTGGAGGGCTATATGGGAAAAGGTGCACCTGAGGCATGCCTCTATGGAACATCTAAGTGTTCATCTTGTCTTGGGGTGTTCTCTCAGTGGGGGAAGACCCACACAATAAACAAGAGAACATTAAACTTCCATCCCGGGGAGTCCTGCTACATTCTCAGAAGGGCAAGAATCTCTTGAGTACATAGGCAGTGCCTAAATAAAAGAAAACAGACCAGTATGTCAAGTCCTCAATATTAATGCATGCAACTAATAACCTTATTCTTGAATAACTGAAACTTAGTGGTTACCATGGGTTCCAAGGAAAGGATGAGGGAAAAATACGTGGAACACAGGGCATTTTTAGGGCATTGGAATGATTCTGCAAGATCTTGCAATGATGGATACAGGCCTTATAGGTTTTGTCAAAACCTATAAAATTGTACTGTGCAAAGTGTAAACCATAACATAAACCATTGGCTGTGGTTAGTAGCAATGTTTCAATATTTGTTCATCAATTGTAATAAATATACCATACTCATGTAAGATGTTATTAAAAGGTGAAAATATGAAAAGGGGAGGGGTGGGTATAGGGAATCCCTTATATTTTCAAAATGACTTCTCTGTAATCTAAAGTTTCTTTGAAAATAAAGTGAAAAAATAAGACACTGGGGGAACATAGAGAAGAAATTGTAAATACACATAAATAAAAACAGATCTTATGGTGATGAAAGGCACAATACAAAAATATTTTTTGGCTTTGTTTTGGGGAAGCTTTTGGATTACAGAAAAGTTACAACTATAGCAGGGGAGGATCACTGGGTCAGGGTGTCAGTGGTGGGGGAATGTGTGGGAAGGGGTGCATGTGAGACATTCTTCAGTGGAATATGAATGAGTTCAGGTAGTCATGGGGTGTTAACTCAGTGGGTGAGACCCATACAATAACCAACAAAATATTAAATTCCTATCCTGGGGAGTCCTGCCACATTCTCTAATAAAGTGGCAAGAATTTCTTGAGTACATGGGCAGTGCCTAGTGAAAGAGAACAGACCAGCATGCCAGGTCCTTGATATTAATGCTTGTACTTATGAACCTTATTTTTGTAAAATTGAAACTTAGCCTAGTAATATATGTTGCCTAAGAGTTACCTCCTGAAAACCTCTTTGTTACTCAAATGCGGTCTCTCTCTAAACTCAGCATATAAGCTACTGTCTTCCCCTCCAGCATGGGACATGACTCTGGGGAATGGGCCTCCCTAGTGCAGAGAGATTACTACCAATAGTGATGCATTTGGAAAAAGAAGTTGATAAAAAGTGGGAAATATTAAATACAAGTGAGTTTTTACAGCTAAGAGATTTCAAATTGATTCTGGAGGTTATTCCAGAGATTATGCTTACTCACATCTCAGGAGTTTCTCACTGACTGCCACAGTAAACAGTGCCTCAAGCAGGGGTGCTCCTGAGGACTCTAGAGACATCTAGACACTATAGGCAGGGAAGACAACCCCAGGAAATTGAAGCCCCCTTGGTGGGCCTTATCTTGGAATATATGATAACCCATCTCCCCAGTGGAACAAAGTTTAGGCTCTTTTATAATTTTCCTACACATGGTTTTTCTGCCTCTTTTATTTAAACCTATAATTAACACTATATGCATTAAATATATGTCCCAGAGTCTTATCTTCAGTCTGTTCATAAGTCAGTTGAGTCCTGAATCTCAGCAGAGTTACAGCCAATACCTTCTCTCTAGTTCATTGACTTACCCAGGACAACTAAGAAAATGATGATGATGGACAACACCCGTTCCAAAGAACAGAGAGTATCTACAACTGCAAGCAAGACAGTTCCATCCAGCTGCCCCATGGGATCAAAGCCCCCTCTCAACCAGAAGGAGAGTAGACAGCACCATCCCAAAATACTCAAAATTAAGGAATGAACAAGCATAAGGGGGAAATGCAACTATGGGCCAAAGTAGACATTATTATTCTAGAAATGGGGGAACTTGTAACAATGATATAAAGACAGTGGCCTCCAGAGGTTGTGAGGGGAGGAAGAGGGAAGAATAGGTCTAACATGGGGTATTTTCAGGACACTGGAATTGTTCTGCATGATTTAGCAATGACAGACACAAGTCTTTGTACATTCTGTCAAAACCTATAAAAGTATGTAGTGCAAAGTGTAAACCATAATGTGAACTATAGACCATGGTTAGTAGCATTGATTCAATATGAGTTCATCAGTTGTAACTAATGTACCACGCTAATGAAAGATATTGATGATGTGGGAAAATGTGAGAGGGGAGGTATGGGGTATACGGGAATCCCTTATATTTTCAATGTAATGTTTATGTAACCTAAAATTTCTTGAAAAATAAAGAAAAAATACATTTTTAAATTAAATTAAATTGCTGAATTTTGCTAAAATGAAAGAAGCTCTAGATAAAATGCTGCATACTATGTGGTTCCATTCTGGGAAAGGCAAAAGCACAGGGATGGGGAACCCATCAGTGATTAGGGAGGGGTGTGACTACAAAGGGACTTTGGGCATGGGGGATATTTTTGGTATCCAGACTTTGGTGGTTATTTTGTCAAAACACACAGAGTCATACAAGAAAGTTAATTTTACCACATATAAATTATAAAATAAAATTTAAAAGCTCATTGGTGGTAGATATTATATATAAAAATGTCAATATGTTATTAATGAAAAAAGATGAGAAAAATGTTTAATCATATGCTTATATCACAAAACCAGACTCCATATTCTTTTTTTTTTTACCTTTAACATTAACATAGAACCTTCTTTACTTTTGTTACAAAAACATTAAAATATTGTTGTTAGCTATAGTCTATAAATTATATTAGTTATATTTTCCCATGTATCACCACTTTCTTAACACCTTGAGTAAGAGAACATTCCTGTATTTATAATATTAATCACAATCCTCATCTACCACCAAAATCACTATTACACATATCCTATATTTTCATTAATTTTTTCATTAATAAGGAGACCTTGACTATGTCATTTAGTTAATCTGTATTCATCTGTGTATATTTCCCAACACTAGAGGAACAATTGAGTTCATTGTTAGAATTAGATGAGATAAAAGTGCCTGCACAAAACTTTTTAGAAGTAATGCTTCCGTAACTTGTTGAGCTGCCTTTTGTTTATTTTATTTTTTGCATATGAAATAAAGTTTAAATAAAAATATAAAATACAAAAAATTCCAGTGTGTTAAAATTACTAACTCAGTTTTGATCCATATGCTGTACCTTTAGTAATAACACAGCCATTTTTCTTTATCACCAGCCATTGGAAGTATTGCCCTTTACTCCCATCTCTGACCTACATTTTTAAGACCAAATTTAGAATTCCTGCTGTTCAAGATAATGATGAGGTGGAAATCTCTCCCCTCTCACGGTGCCAGTCTGATTCATAATGAGCATGTCTTTATATGGCCAGCAATAACATGATAACCTCAAGAGCTGCAATTTTCCCCTTGGGCACAAATTGGATGCTGTGATCATTGCCACTCAGAAAGACTGGTGATGAGCACTCAAAGAGTCACACAACAGTGATTGATAAAAGGAAAGTTCTTTTCAGTATTATTGAAGTTAGATGACAATTAGTCTCAAAAGAACACTGGATGGGAGACTTCCTTTGGAATGTTGGCATTGTTAGTTTTGAAGTTTCCAGAGTCATTTTGCCATGGCGAAGATAGCAACAGCCCACTTTGTGGGGTGGGGGT
The DNA here is from genome assembly GCF_030445035.2 of Dasypus novemcinctus. NCBI lineage: Eukaryota > Metazoa > Chordata > Mammalia > Cingulata > Dasypodidae > Dasypus > Dasypus novemcinctus. The sequence continues at coordinate 19,793,741 of NC_080686.1, forward strand.
GGGGGATTGATTTAACCTCTTCCTGGGAAAGCAAATGCTAAGGGTAAACTGTATTTCATATTCTGTTGCTGTAAGTAATATAATCTTTTTGGTTGTTTTAAAAGCCCCCAGGACATCTAGTTAACCTTTTCTGCTGTTCTTTCATGTGTTATAGTTCCATTTAATCAGCCTCTTGACTTTTGCCAATGTATAGTTGAATCATACTCATATTTTTGTTCTAATTCATTTGGGAATGCTCTGTGGGAAAGTTAAAAAAGAAAATACAACAAGGACCTTGTTTCTTTTCACAGCTCAGTTGCTAGCTCGTCATCATTCTCAGGATGAATCCCTACATTTCTCAGAATCTCATTTTCTTTTCGTAAATACAGAGGGAGATAAAACTTGGTCTGCCTATCTCACAAGGTTTTTGAAAGTATATTCAAAATAAGCACACATTGTATTCGTCAGCTTTTGTTGTTGTCATTGTCATCATTGTTGTTGATAGTATTGTAATGGGCATCAAGAATAAGGCGGGTTGGAAAAATACACGAAATGTACAATATTGACTATAGTTAGTAGTTATAGATTCATAATGGTCTTCCATAGTTTGTAAAAAATGCTTCAAAACAATGCAAGGTGTTGATGGTGGGGTGATGTATGGGAGCCCTGTGTGATATGCACGTTTGTTTTGTAAGTTCACAACCATGACTTTACACTTATTGTTCATGTGTGTTCATGGATGGATGGTATACTTCATTACAATTTTTTAAATGAAAAAATAAAAGAGTAAGGATCAAAGTGCTGAAGGGAAAGAGTCAGATGAAGAAAATGAAGCAAATCCCCTCCCAGTCTCTTAGACTTGGCATTTAAGAGTCCAAACACCTGACCACATTTGCAATCCTCCTTTTTCGCCCCTCTTCCTTTCAGGTACAATTTCCTGCACTGTAACTCAGGTCCCAAGACTGCATACCCTGCATTACCTGTGCACTGGCTCCCAGTCTTCCAGATGATCTCTTACGCCTGTCACTATTTTATGACCCCAAAATCACCATTCTGAAAACCTAACATCGATCATCCTTCTGACTTTCTCCTGCTTATAATCCTTCTTGGATTTCACTTTGCCTGCCCAGAATGATATCTGATTTCATAAAATCAAGCACCATAAATCCAATGAAAATTATCTTTATTTCTTCTCACGTGGTAGATTTGTGAAGAATCAGAATTATCTCCAACTATCTGGGTTTCCTGATAATTTCTTTTTCATATAGAATATGTATAAAATTAATAAGCATTCTCTACAGTGCCTCAATCCAGTTTTCAGGCTTTGGATCCAATTTCCTGACCTGTCTTCCTACAAGATTTTGACAGAAGCATTTTCTCTGCAGAAATTCACAACAGTGATTTAGTATATCTTAGCTGCATCTTTACTCAAGTAATTTCTCATGACACTCACTAAATTCATGATGAAGCATCAATTTTTTAATCCTAACCTGGATAACTGGGCACTTTTTCTTTTCAAGAAGCAATCAGAAGGGCTTTTAACACAGCAATTTTTTTTTTACTACCAAACAATGTCCTTTTTCCCTAAAAAATTAAAATCATCAGGAGACAATACAAATGAATCGCTTTAGTAGACCCTAACAATGAACTCGAGCCCTTTTTGCAATTGCCCAGATGAAAATTTCTTTCATACAAATCACAGTTTGGAGATGTTCTTCTTCTTCTGGGTATTTATTTCTCCAAGCAATTTTCCTGACAAAATGAAGCTGAGCATGCCCCCCACCCTTTCTGCAGTTACATTAAATGAAAGTGGCAGTGCTTATTAACACTCTGGCCTCTCTCAGGACTGTCCTTTCTGAATCAATTGTCATGATTTAGGAGCAGACCATCCTGATTTTTCTCTTTTCCCAGATTACTCTTTCAGCACTAGTGAAAGTCTTGCTTATGTGGGAAATGATAATATTGTCTCAGACAAACTAAGTTTGTTCAGATTTACTTGTAACTCCAACTTTTTCTCTTGCCCGCCAAAAGCAGGATATAATAAAGACAAACATTAATTTTAGCTCCAGCTCTTAAAGCCTTGTTTTTGTCAATTTAGGTCAAACCCTGATAATACATTCATCTTATGGGAGAAAATAATTTCCCTTTAAATGACCTTTGAAATTTTTGAAATAAGTCATTTCTAATTGCATAAGAGTAGGTTTATCAAAGCACAGCTGGCTGAAGAGGAGTTTGGCTTTTTGAGTTTTGCTTGCTTTTGTTTGTGTTTAAATTATTTTCATCTAAGTACATGGGATTCCTTTATAGTACACCATGGAAAGAAGAGATTAACGTTTTGCTTTATGAGATGCCAGAATTTATTTTAAAAGTGTTTTAGTGGGTCAAGACTAAATGAGATGCAATAGCTTACATCTTTTTTTTTTAAGATTTTTAATTTATTTCTCTCCCCTTACTGCTCCGCCCCCCAGTTGTCTGCTCTCTGTGTCCATTCGCGTTGTTTTCTTCTGTGTCTGTTTGTATTCTTGTCAGTGGCACTGGGAATCTGTGTCTCTTTTTGTTGCATCATCTTGCTGCGTCAGCTCTCCGTGTGCGCAGTGCCACTCCTGGGAAGCCTGCACTGTTTTCACGTGGGGCGGCTCTCCTTACAGGGCACACTCCTTGTGCGTGGGGCTCCCCTATGGGGGGGACACCCCTATGTGGCATGGCACTCCTTGTGCGCATCAGCACTGTGTGGGGACCAACTCACTACATGGGTCAGGAGGTCTGGGGTTTGAATGCTGAACCTCCCATGTGGTAGGCGGACACTCTTATCAGTTGAGCCCAATCAGCTTTCCTAGCTTGCCTCTTTTGAGAAACAGATGCTAAGACAGAATTAAACATGTAGGACATTGATTAGGGAGATGCTTGTGAAGAGGAGAGAGAGAAGTAGTTGATAAACAGAGGGATATGGGCTGGACACCCATAAAAGGATGTAGGAAGGGAAGGAGGGCTGGTGGGAGAAGGCTCACACTGCTGTGCAGCCCTGTGTAGGTCTCAGCCAGGCTGAAGGCAAGTCCAGGGCAAGAACAACTGTTTAGAGGCCACGGCCTGGCTTGAATACCTCACCTTACTCAGTCAGTTCCTGGGAGCAAACCAGGCTGTGTGGCTCTGGCAGGAAAGCTGTGGATCATCTGAAGGTATGAGAGCTTGACATATCAGCCAACACTATACCTTGCAGAAGGTTCTTTTGAAGAGAGATCTGAGTGGCACATTTCTATGGCCATTGCATGTGCTTGGAAAGGTCACCAGGTATGGCCAAACAATTTTAATTAATCCAAGATGTTTCTGTAATATTCTTCCTTCATTTGTTGAACATGTCCTCCATTTAAAGGTTCCAAAGAACCAACTTAAGGGAAACCGCATCATAACTGGCTTGTGGCAAATCTTTTTTATTTGAGGAGTTAAGATCAAAACTACATCCCAAGCTGGGGACACATACTTTTAACCCTGAAGCACACTCACTGATGTTCCAAACATTACATTTATTGCGTGTCATTTTTATGTTAAAGTAAGATTATGCTACATGCATCTAACCATATTACAGGATATTTTTTAATATATAAATTTATCACATTTAAACTAAATTATTGACTGGACATTCAGGCAAAGACCCATCATAACTTGGGCTATCAGTCACTCAGGATGGCTTGGGAATGAAAACATCAAGCTAACTGAGATAAACTGAGGCAAAAATGTTGGAGTGGGGGCATGAGTTGTGGATAGAAGGAAAGTCCAGATCACACAATAAGAAAATGACCCATGAGGGAAGGAAGAGAGACCCATTTGTTAGCCCTGGGTACAGAGCAAAGTAGGTTAAAGCCCAGGACCTAATGCAGAAATCAAGCCACAGAGTCAGCAAAAATGTGGGAGGGAAAACTACCTAGTGTGATTCCAAGGTTCAAGAAGCAGCGATTGCTCCTGTCTAGTGGCAGCATCCATCTCAGAAGCTGCATAGGTAGGGACTAGCACTCCATCCCTGAAGGTGGGGGAAAGTAGGGATGACGGAGAGGCAACAGCTCATAATGTGATTGGCCGGGGGCATCCATCAGGCTAAGCCCAAGGAGTGCAAATGTGCTTCAAAATATGTGTCATTGATGCTTAACTTCAGCCTTTATTGTTATAAGTCATTATTAAGGATTGGACAAGTTGAAATCTGTTCATCATGAACACCCTGCCTATTTCCATTGATGTTGAGCATTTACTCTCTTCCAACTGTCACAGAAATGAGTAACATGTCCAACACATGAGTTATACATGTGGGGCGAGAAGGCCAGTACACTGTCGAGTTGGGGCTGGTGGCCTTTCACGGGCTCCCACAGGCAGGACAGAAATGGCTTACCTGACAACAGAGTTGTCCAAAGAGGTTTGATGCATGGTTTCCTTAGGGAAAATTACAAAGGAGAAGGGAATATTGAGAAAAAATCTTTGATAAGATTTAGAAACTGGGTTGGAGTAGAAAACTGCTAAGTTTCCTCTTAAGTCATGGACTGTCCCCACTTGTAATTTTAAGCTTCTCTTTTACTCCATTCTAGTCTAAGATTCTGGTATAATGGGAGTCAAGTTAGATTTTTTAAGCACAGTAGTTAATGTTAATAGAAGTTTTAAACAAAAATATAGGAGGTAGGTCTGCCTATATGTGGAAAAACAAACACCCACACATAAGCACACACACAGAAAACCCATCTCAGTAGTTAAGAAATGAAGTATAAGTAAGTCTGTTAAGAGGATAACAAGGACAAAATGATTATACCCAATAGTCAATTTTCCAAATGGGCATAAGAAAGATCTATGGATAAAATTAATTCCTTAATAAACTTAAAATCTAAATATAATGAACCTTAATCTAGTTAACCAGAATTAAACATGTTATGTAAAACCAATATAGTAATGAACAGCAAAGGAAATAAGTTACTCAGAAGAAAACCTTATCAGATATTTATCAGTCTTTATTATTATACTCGAGACTAAACACAAGGAAGCCATTGGGTTGAATAAGATGGGGGTTGCCATATTGGTTGGTTTAATATTGCAACATATTGCCTTTTTACAATGGTAAACATTTAGTTTTTAAAATAACAATTCAAATTAATGTGGCTTTTGGAAATTTTTAGTTTCGATTAAATTAGGAAGAAAGGAAAATATTGACAGAAAAAAATTATGGTGCTGCAAGCCAAGGATATGAATCACTGCTTTAACAGATGAAAAAAGAACTTTAAAGGAAATATAAATGGATGCATATAGCCTTAGGTGAAAATATAATTCCTTCCCTCAATTCTACTGCATTCTATATCCAGATGTATCATGGCACTGCACAACATCAACTACTTTTACTTAATGTAATAGTGTTCCTTTGCATGTTACTAGGAAAACTTCAAAATAAATTGAATTAAAATGAGTAAAAATGCACAGCTGTTAGATATTTCATTTTTCTAATTCTGAAATTCTGTTCAAATTTCAGTCTTTATTAAAATTATTCATGTTTGCTTTTATCTCTAATACCAGGCTTTAAAATGGGAAGGTTGGAGGAAAATGTCCAACTTATCTGGGAAGATAATTAGCAAGGATTTTTGGACTTCCAGTCTTCAGACTCAAATAAATTACATCAAGGGTGTTGCAAGAAATGGCAGGTGTAACTTCAGAGTCACTGTTGGTAATTATTTGCAAAGCACAAAGCCTGGGAGAGATGCCAAAGTCTGAAAAAAAAGAAAAAAGTCTTGATTTTTAAGGGGAAAAGCAAAGCCCAGAAATTGAAAGTATAGGTTGGTGACTTTAGCATAGAATTTTAAAAATGATAATTAGACAACATGTTTGTGAGCAATTCAAAAGAATGTGGGATCAACATGAGCTCATTAAGAAACCGTTATGCCAAATAATCTCATTTCTTTTTTTCTTCTAAATAAAAAAGTGAGGAAACTGACTTCTATTTTTTGCAATATGGTAGACTACATGAACAGAAACACTCTTTTTAGAATAAAACACCTAAAAATAGTAATTTTTAAAAAATAATCCTTTTAAGCTTGGCTGAGCTGAGTTAGGTAAGGAAAGACAAACATTTCAGGGCTAAGCGGCAGTCTTCTACACTGCTAAGCAGGCAAAGAGCCGAGTTCATCCTAGGACATCTACCAGTGTTTGGTGCTCTTGACTTGGTTGTCAGAGCCACCGATGCTTGGGGACCGAGATGAAGCGTGAAACCTGAATACACAGGAAAGATTGATCAGAGACTCTGATGCACCTGCCTTGGGGCTCTGGGGAGAGGGGAACCCAGGAAGCCTGAACCCTCACAGACATCGGCAGCCATCTTGCTCCAACACGTGGAAATAGATTTTGGTGAGGGAAGTAACTTAGGCTTTATGGCCTGGTGTCTATAAGCTCCTACCCCAAATAAATACCCTTTATAGAAACCAACCTGTTATATAAGTTTGCTTGATGTTATATATGTTTGTTTTGTAAGTCACAACTATTGTACACTTATTGTTTATGTATGTTTGTGTGTGAGCGATATAGTTCAATAAATTAAAAAACAAAACAAAACAAAAACCCAACCAGTTTCTGGTATTTTGCATCAGCACCCCTACGGCTGACTAATACAGGTACCTTTTGGTGTTACTTAGTAAATCTGAACATGAAAGTGCACAATAACCAGCAACTTCACTCCCTAATTATATTCTCTGGAGAAACTCCTGCACTTGTGTAACTGGACACACACATAAGAATATTCATTGCTGCATTATTCATAATAGTAAAAAAAAAAACTGACTGCAAGTAAAAAGTCAAATTTATATAAAAATCGTGGTTTGTGAAAAAGAATGAGATGTAACCACATGCGTCAATGTGACTGGATATAATAGTAATGTGTTGAAGAGAAAGAAGCAAGTCCCATAATAGCATATAGGATGTTGTGATCCCATTTACACAAAGTTTGAAAAAGAAAAATTAAACATTAAACAATAAATATTTCTGAAAAAAATCAAGCAATAAAAATTACACTTGTTTATGACACATTTCACAATAAAGGTTAAGTGATATTAGTATGGTCACTATATCAATGACCACGGGCATAGTTTGTATTGATTTCATGATAGGACAAAACCTTGAGGGTTGGGTATATTTACAGCTAATGACATTTCTGACCTGAGAATTTGGGGCAAGGCCTGAGATGTGCCCTGGGGCTTTGCTGTAGGGCTTGCATTCCTTCCTGTGTTCAGAGCCTACTCTGGTGTTTTCTTGGGACTCCCCTCCCACCTTTATTAAAGAATTGACCTTGTACAAGGTCACCATCTGAGCTGTGACTGAATTGACAGCTTCCTAGGCTAAGGCTGCTTACATTTCCCCTATTAGTACCATCTAGAAACAGGCTTAATTTTGAGATGGAAAAGGAAGTGGACAAAACCATAGGGAAAGAAGGCCCGAATTCACAGAGAACAGACAAGATAGTATGATATATACGAGAATGACCTTCAAATAGTTGAAGTCAGTGACCTGAAAGAGCAAGATTTCCTCTGCATGCCTTATGAGGAGGTCTTTTTATGTTTCAGGGAGGTAGAATTTAGCTCATGATAAGAAAGAGCTTTGTAAAAACTAAAATTATTTAACCAAAATTGAAAGAGGTGATGGGCTCTCCAATTCCTGCTACAGTTTCCCTGCTCCTAGTTTTAAACTGGATTTTTTGGTAATTAGAGAAGTTGCAGGTTTACAGAAAGATCATGCAGAAAATACAAAGTTCCCATATACCCTTTCCCATTTTTAACAATTTGCATTAGTGTAGTATCTTTGTTTCAAGTAATAAGAGAATATTATTGGGACATGTTTGTGGCTTAAGGGATGGGACTTCCGCCTACCACATGCAAGGCCCCAGGTTCAGTTCCCGGTGCCTCCTACAGAAGGAAAGCTGGCATTACAGACAGGTGCAGTGAGCTGACACAACAAGATGATGCAACAAAGAGACATACAGAGGAAAGACAACGAGAGACACAACAAACCAGGGAGCTGAGGTGGGTCAAGTGATTGAGTGCCTCTCTCCCACATGGGAGGTCCCAGGTTCAGTTCCCAGTGCCTCCTAAATAGAGATGAGCAGACACAGAAAGCACACAGCAAGTGGACACAGAGAGCAGACAGCGACCATAAACAATGTGGAATAAAGAAAGAAAGAAAGAATATTATTATAATTTTACTGTTAACTATAGTCCGCAGTTTACATTAGGATTCCCTGATTATGTTTTACAGTCCTAGAGTTGTTGTTTTATTTTTAATTTTTATTCTAGTAACACATATACTACCTAAAATTTTCCCATTTGACCACATGTGAGTATATAATTCAATGGTGTTCATTGCATTCACAATGTTGTGTTACCACCACCATCATCCATTACCAAATCTTCTTATAATCACTTCCTGTTATCCCATAGACTATGAGCTTCTTAAATGGAAAGTCAGCCTTATTGGTCACTACATCCTCTTAAGTTAGTGTCATGCATAAAACCTCAAAGATACTTTGAATTAATAAAGCTGATATAAATGAGGTGAATTGATCTGACATACTTAACTGCTTTGCTCCGGGAAACAATACCTTCTCTTCCCCTTTTGACAAAAGTACATATCCTTGGTTTATACCAATTTGATTCTCAGTTCCAGGCTTTCTAAGGAACATTGTCTCTGTTATACCTATATTTCCTGATCATAATCCAGAAGTGGTATGGAAGGGTCAAGGAACAAGTCAAGAAGCATGTTTACTTGTTGCACAGAGTTGGTGAAAGTGAATGATGACTGCTCAAAAGAACAGACCCTGGAGAGGCCAGATGCAAGCAAATGCAGTTGTTGAGGAAAGAAGGATGGTGGCTTCTAAAAGGCAAACCGAATGATGCCAGTTCCAATATTAAAATGACTTGTGGTTCATATAAACTACATTATCAGCTCAGATACAAATATAACCATACTTTTTAAGCCCTCAGTTTGTTATTTAATCCCATGAATTGTTACTAGGAAGTATAGAACACTCTTTGAGGCCTTTCCTGCCCTAATGCCACACCCAATTTTCCCCAAACCCTGGGAGTTTATTCACTGCTAGTTGGGGCTGGGGTGCAGATGCTTCTCCCTGCCACCAGCTGTCGCTGTTGGGAGCTTAGCCAGGCACAGTCCTGGGAAAGCTTGTCCCTCTCCACACTGGTGTCCTGTGTGGCCTAACTCCTGCTAGCACTCATGCTTGGACCTTTGTTCACATGCAGGTATTCAGTGTTATTTCTCACCAGGACAACACCGGAGAATGGTAGCTGGACCCTTCAGAAAGGAAACCTCAGTTGCATGCTATTCTGGGACCCACGAACCTTGAGGACCCTGATCCCCATCCAGTCTTCTGTTCAGATGCTGTATGCCCTTTTCAGCATGTTTCCTTTTGACTCCGTGCCCAAGTGTTACTACAGGACCTCCCTGATAAAGCCATCCTAGGTCCCTCAGTTTGTGCCTCAGGAATATTTATCATCTGGGAATTCTCTTGAAGCCCCCAAAGTTTCCATTCCACCCTTCCCCATAACCAGGAGGGCTATTAGACCTACAGTTACATTTCCAAGGGACCCCACTAATGTGATTCTCCAGGCAAAAAGAAGGACCCTCGACGTGACTTTCAGACCTGCCCGTTCTGAAAAGTAACTGCCAGGTGAGGTGCCCCATTTAATCTCAACCTCAGCTATAAAGCTCAAAAAGGCTATAATCCACATGAACAGGAGAAATGTTTAAAGTAGACTGCTCTAGTCTTAAGCCCAGTGGATGCTCTAAAAAGAAACTCCATGAATTCAACTCTAAAAGCTTTGACGAGTAAAGCAGGTTGTCACTGTAGCTTTCTTGAGCTGTGTTGCCTCTCACAGCATTTGGTTCAACTCTTAAAAGTTTTTTTTTTCCCACTAGTCAAAACCTTCCAATTTTTCCCCAACATTTATTTTGAAAAATTTAATCCTACAGAAAAATTATAAGAAAACCATGATGAAAATCCATATTCCTTTCCTCTAGATTCATTACTCTCTCTCTCCCTGCATATACATGTATATATGTGTGTATATATAATATATGAATATATGTGTATATTATACACATATAATATGTTATGTATTGGTTTATACATTTGAGAGTTAGTTCCAGACATCATAATACTTCACCTCTAAATATTTCAGTATGTTATCTCCTAAAATAAGGTTATTTGCCTACATATAACCACAGAGCAATGATTTCCCACAGGAAATTAACATTGATGCAATACTCTTTTTTTTCCTTTTTTTTATTGTCTTTTTAAAAAAAGATAAATCAATCACACGAAATGTTACATTAAAAAACATAAGACGTTCCCACATATCCCACTCCCCACCCCACCCCCATATCAACATCCCCTTTCATCAGTGAGGCACATTCATTGCATTTGGTGAGTACACCCTGGAGCACTGCCACACCGCATGGACCATAATGTACATTGTAGTTCACAGTCTCCTTCAGTCCATCCAGTGGGTTATGGCAGGATAAACAATGTCCAGCATCTGTCCCTGCAATATTGTTCAGGACAACTCCAAGTCCTGAAAATGCCCCATATCATACCTCTTCCTCCCTCTCCTTGCCCTCAGCAACTCCCATGACTACTGTCTCCACATCAATGATACAATTTCTTCCAGATGCAACACTCTTATATAGTGTATAATCCACATTCAAATCCCCCTCTTACTTTACTTTTTCTTTCTATATCCAACCAAAAAGCTTACTTTGCACTTCATCATCATGGCTCTCTAATCTCATCTAATGTAGGGCAAACTCTCAGCCTTCCGTGTAGTTCATGTTGTTGATATTTTGAAGGGCTCTGGCCTGTTGTCTCTTTGTTTGAATTTGTCGGACTGTTCTCTTGTAATTAGCTTCAAATTAGACATTTTGGGTAGCTATATTGCATAAGTGTTAAACATCCTCTCTAACTGTCTCTACTTGTCCCAGATACCTTTCCTTCTGGCAGCTTCCGTGTTTCTTGGGATCTTTCTGGGACTCTTTTGCCTCTGAGGGCCTCTTTTTCCATAGTAGCCTTTACTCCAGGTTGTCAAATATAATAGTTAATATTTTTATGGCTTCATTACCATATAGTCATCATTATTACCTTCATTCTATTCTTTTTCCTCTATTCTGTTAATCTTTTTAATGTATTTATGCTAAAGGAACTTTAGATTATGTAAATGTTACATAAAAAATATAGGGATTCCCATATGCCCCACTTCCTCCCTTTCCCACACTTTCCCACATTAACAACATCCTTTGTTAGTGTGGTACCTTTGTTATAACTGATGAACACATATTGGAGCATTGCTACTAACATAGTTTACATTATAGCTTACACTCCGTGCCACACAATTTTGTAAGTTATGGCAAAGTAGATAACGGCCTGTATCCATCATTGTAATTGAGAACTTCACAAGAGGAAGTCAGCTTATTTAAAGCAGAAAAGACTGAAGTTGGAAGCACAGCATTTCTCTTCAGTGGAGCCTGTGAATCCACAGGCCAAACGGGCAAATGTCTTTGCAGATCGATCCTGTGAGAACTCCCATTTGGAAGGACATCACTGTCCCATATTCTTTACCAAGACCCACAGATAGCCTTCAGTGTCGGGTTTTTTCCCAATCTGAACTGCCATTTATTTAGCACTTTTTATGGTCCAGTTACCATGCCTAGCTCTCTCTCCATAATTTCATTCATCTTCACAAAATCTCCTGTTAAGGGGTACAATTATGCCCTCAAACAGATGAAGCAGAAGAGACTTTCAAAAGTTTAAGTGACTTGACCAAGTGCTATTGCCATGAGAGTTCAAGTCCTCCTCGCTCCTGTGTCACCCCGTGGGACCAGCCACAAAGTGGCCACACTCCCATGTTCCCATGGCAGTCTCAGTTCTTGGCTTGCATGTGCAATGGGGCAGGGGCCTGGAGATGTGCGGGTGGACAAGCGAGGAGGCTGGAAAATGGGAGACGCCCGTGGGGTGCTTTTGCTCTCTCTTGTAGAGAGAATAAAATGGGTCCTTACCCACAAGTACGGATTAACTTTAAGAATATCCTTTTGAGGGATCCATACAGCTTCAAAGCACCAGATCTCAATACCTGGCTCATACTCCTCAAGAGGGTCAAAGTCATGAAAGACCAAAAAAGACTGAGAAACTGCCACAGAGCAGAGAAGGTTAAGGAGACATGTAGACAAAATGCAGTGTGTGGCCTGGACTGGGTTCTGAAACAGAAAAGAAAAGGTTGTTAATGGAATACCCAGAGGATCCTTGGAGACTCAGAGTAAATTTCCATAGCAAAAAAAAAAAAACAAAAAATAAAAGTTCTTGCTGAGCCTGCTTCTACCACCTAAACACAATAATTCCCTTCTCAATCTCAGGTTCTCTACCGGTAAAACAGTACATTCAGTACATTTACTGGGTAATTTGCAAGCCCTAAGTGCTTATTAAATGCCTTTTATTGTCAGCATTAAATACTGTTTTTTAATATGTGGCAACATTCTAAAGTTCTAAAGTTAAAGTTACAAAATGTAAACTAGATGAAAAAGAGAAAACCTGAAATGCGTACAAAGCTATCTCCTTTCAAATATAAGGGAAAAAAAGAAAATCCTTTGAAGCTTTTTTGACATGCAGTTGAACACTTGACTTAAGTGTTTGACAAACTATTAATAGCATTCTTTGGACAAGAAAAACATCCCTGGACTTGGGGGAGAACATTTGTCAAACTCCCTGTGGGATAAATGCTTCAGGGCGCAGAGCTTCATTTTTCAATCAAAGGAAGAAGCAGAGCAAAGGGCTTGATGTCTTCTTTTTTTTTTTTTTAACTTTTAAACCCCTGTATTGATATAATTAGTTCACACACCATACAATTCACCCATTTAATGTGCGTCAGTGGTTTTTAGTATAGTCACACAGTTGTACGACCTTCACCAGAGTCCCTTCTAGAACATTTTTACACCCCTAGAAGAAACCTCATGTTAGTGCTCACCCCTTACACCCACCCCAAGGTCCCCAGTAATTTTTAAACCACATGAACGGGTGACCCACGTGCCACCCAAATACAGGCAAGTACCAAACTTGCAAATGAAATGAATTTCTGTCACCATGGACAGGGACGACTGTCGGATTCGGAACTTGGCTTCTTTCACTGGCCTGTGCCCAGGATCCCTTAGGAAACAGAGGTAAGAGCAGGACATGCGCCCGTGAGTAAGGGAACTCTGCTCATTAGCGGGCTGGGGCTGCTGGCTGGACAGCCAACAGGCAGCCCTGAGTAATAAAAGAAAGGGCAGTGTGGGCTGGTGGTGAAAAAAGGTGTCTAAGGAGAAGCTCTGACTAAGTCTCCACTGATGGATGTATCATCAGTAAAGTTCCATCATGAGCACATGTCTCATCAGAGAGCCTTCCATTTCCAGCTCCTGTCCCCACTCGGACTAGAAAGCATCAGCCCCGGGATTTCACCTTTGATCCAGTCCCAGGGCATGTGGGCTATGTTTTAGGCCATTCAAAATTAGGTTCACTGATGATCCAAAGTATGAAATAAATACACATGAATCCACACTGATATAAGTAAATGGTTGAATAATCAAATAAGTGAAGGAGAAGCAACAACACTTCCTTATAGGAAAAAATTGAAATAATCCTCCCCCTTCCAGGAAAAATCCAAATAATCCTTCCCTCTCCCCACTCCCCATGGCTTCTTGGCATTCTCAGTGGCATACTTCCAAAATTTAGAGTAGGGAAAGGGAAATATAGAGTGTATAGTGGAGAGATCTGGCAACCATGATCTTAACCAAATGAAGAAAGTTAACATTACCAGTGACATCATGGGACTATCAGGAATCCCCCGATGCGTTGTCACAGTAAGGGTACTTCACCTCTATGGTATTGTTTCCTAAAGCTTCCAACCCAGCGGCACCATCTAATCCTGAGAAAAACATCAGACAAGCCCAGGTTGTCCAGTGTTTTAGTTTGTGAGGCTGCCCAAATGCAGATACCATAAAATGGGTCGGTTTTTGACAATGGGAATTTATTAACTTACTAGTGTACAGTTTGAGGCTGAATAAAATGTCAAAGTCAAGGCATCATCAGGCAATGCTTTCCTCCCAAAGACTGGCTGCCAGTGATCCTGGACTCCTCTGTCACACGGCTAGGCACATGATGGCATCTGCTGGTCTTTCCCTTCTCCTCATGGTTTTGTTGTTTTCAGCTTCTTGCTTCTGTGGTTTTCTCTCTCTTTGTCTGAATTTTATTCTCTTGTAAAGGACTCCAGCAAGAGGATTAAGACCCAACGTAAGTGAGGTGGGCCACATCTTAAGTTAGGATCCTACTCACCAAAATTCCTATTTACAATAGGTCCACACCCATACGTATGGATTAAATTTAAGAACATATATTTCTGGGATCCATACAGCTTCAAGCCATCACAGGTAGATACCTGGCTCATACTCCTCAAGACAGTCAAAGTCATGAAAGACCAAGAAAGACTGAGAAGTTGTCACAGACCAGAGAAGACTAAGGAGACATGTGAACAAAATGCAATGTGGTGGCCAGGACTGGGTCCTGAAACAGAGAAAGGATATTAATGGAATACCTGGTGAAATCCAAACAAAGTCAGAACTTTACTTAATAGTAAATCCTGATGTCAGTTTCTTAGTTTTCTTAAATTAACCATAGTAATGTAAGATGTTGGCAGTTGAGGAAAAGAATATGGAAACTCTTGAACATCTTTGCAACATTTCTACATATCAAAAAAATATGTATTTTAAAAAAGAACTAAGTTCTTCCATCTAAGGAAAAGGGGTAAGTTATTAAGGTTGTACATTTTTTGGTATATTCTACAATCTAATTCAAAATGTGGTTTCCCTCCCCTTACTTGACTCAGTTTTACAATGTCACATTCCGTTGTCTAGAATTTTCATTCTTTATACACCTTTTGAAATCAGAATACTTGTTCAAGCATATAGCTGTTGATCACCTTTGAGTAGTTCAGGTAAGACAGACAGAAGCAAAAGACTGGAAGGCAAACTTAAAGAACTGACTAAACTTCTGGTAGTAAAGCGATGAATGACTAGGGCAGCTTTACCCCCAGATGAAAACTGGTGTTCAGGAAGGAAAGAGCTGACGAGTGTTAAGAAAATGCTAACCTGCTCAGGCCAGGGAACAGAATTCCTCCACCCTCTCACAGACCCTGACAGGGTACAAATTGCCTGGAGTGGCAAGGAGGAGAAGGAAGGAGGGAGGGAAAACAGGTGTGATACCACTAGAAATCCCAATCCTACCCCAGAGTTTACCTGTCCCTGACACCTTCATTCTCAAGTGAGCTGGAAAGACACGTCATTCTTTGAAGACCTGCCGAGCTTCCCACCACCCCATCCCAAGAGCAGCCACCAGTGACCTCAAGATGGAGGGAGCCAGGGGATTCAGCTTCTGCTGCCATGGACAACCCTGGAAGGGGAGCCACCTGCAAATGGACTTAGAAAACCTTTTCTTTAGAAACTTTGCTGTAAATGTAAGCTCCTTGGACACCTTAATTTAGTATGGTAACCTTTTATACATTAGCAGATGAATTTGTATAGGTTTATGGAAATAAGCATCATTTGGTAGCATTATTTATTTGCAGAAATGTGTTTCAAATTCGGAGCCACCAATTTATGATAAATGATTTGGACAATGTAGAGGTTGGGAACCGCTTGATCCAGCGAAATTATGGGGCTGATATCTGGAAGTGGAAGACATAGACCTTGGGAGGAAAATAAATCAACTTGATTTCACATAGGTTGATTTAAGATCAAAAGAAATTAAAATGAAATCAGACTAGGAGATGTGAGATTAATCTCCCAAACTCTACATGCTGCCCTGCCTCTGGAGCAGTGATTAAGTTACATGGCATTTCAAGGTATTGCTAGGTATAGCATGTATCTTTAATAAGCAAATTGGTACTGCAGGAGCTTGAAAAAACAAGACTGAGGCATGAAATAATTTGGCAATTTCCTTTCATGGAAACTTCTTTCAAAATGGAAATATCTTTCTTTCTTTTACTTCAAGCATTGCAACAATGAGTTATACATTTTTCATGAGAATTGAATGGGGATGCAGATAAATATCTTCCTAGGGTGCAAGTGGAAGAATGGAATTGGAATTGGAATTGCATTATGAGCTTTCTCTATGGTAAAGGACTCAAAAACAGTGTCACGTTGCCCATCCAGTGGCATTGTCCCCATCCATCTGAACATTCTTCATTTCTTGTTGCCTTGAAAAAGCAACTCAAAGCTTAAGGCACTTTCTTCTTTCACCAGATAACTTCTTTTAAAATATATTGTATTTTACACTTCTGAACTATTTTCTTATGTGATCAACTATTTAGTATCTTCTGACAAACTAGTGGACAAAAAATATATCGGTGTGTTGTATGGATGGAAAAGTTTAATGTAACTTTGATTTTCCACAAAGAAAAAAGACAACAGTTTTTTTCAAGCTGGGGTCTTGTTTCAGAAAGGCGGCATTCTAGTGGTTTCTGTTCTTAGCGGCAGGCTTTGGAGTTGGACAATGGTTAAGAATTGGAGATTTGTGATCAGTTGATCTAATATGCCATTTCCCCTAAGGGGCAATTACTGCTTCCTGTATTGGAAAATTGTGCTTGCTTTGCCACACACTGACAATCAGATGGTTTTTAATGCAGTTAGCCTATCTCAAGGCGCAATAGCCTGAACTCATTTTCCTAAGAGAGAAAATCTTGCCTCTTCCTCTCAGACAGATGAAGAAAGCCACAAATAATTAATTTTTTTAAAAAAGGGGTAGCATATGTGGCTCAAGCAGTTGGGTGCCTACCTACCATATGGGAGATCCCGGATTTGGTTCCAGGGCCTCCTAAAGAAAACAGCAGGACAGTGAGCCGATGTGCTGGGTTGGCACAGCGAGATGATGCATAGGGATGACACAACGAAGAATAACCACAAGGAAACACAATGGGAGACACAACAAGCAGGAGCACAGGTGGCTCAAGCCATTGGGTGACTCCTTCCCACATGGGAGGTTCCAGGTTCGGTTTCCAATGCCTCATGAAGAAAAAAAAGAAGATGAGCATACAATGTACAGACAGAGAGAGTAGAGAGCTGGTGCAAAACGAGGGCGGGAATAAATTTTTAAGAAAAAGCCACATTTTCAAGAAACTTAAATAAATCTCTGCTAGGCATTCTAGTATGGGTTTCTTGTAGCATCATCTCCAAAAGAAAGTTGAAGAAATCAGGTTGAAAAAGCCCTTTTTACATACTTCTTCCTCAGAATCTTGCCCAGCAGGAATGGTTGACTTGCTGAAACTCATGATATAGGAAACCCCTCAGTAATTGTGGTCCCTTGGAGACACAGGGGGACTGAAAAAGTTAGAGGCTCCTTAGTCTGTCTGGATAGAAGAGTCTAATCAGAATTTTCTGACATCGTGATGCTTTCAATGTTATGCGTGTGGGGAGAGAAAGGTCACCAATTCAGCTTATGAGTGAGCTCTTAAACAATTTTATATAATCAAAGTCTCCTTCCACAATGTGACAGCTTTTCAATTCTTTCTCTGTCAACCATCTCCTTCCCACTGTCAGCAATAGGGATTATGAAGAGAAAAACACAAAAAAGGAGAGGGCATTTTTGGCATGTACCTTGGAGATTACATCTTCCTCTGGGGACACTGAACATGCTATAACATGCATATGCATATATTTATTTCATTTCTCAGTGCCAAGGATTCTTTAAATTCCCTGGGTGCCAAATTTTGTGTAAATGGAATTCTTTCCTAAACAGAGAGCCCACACTATTCATCATATTTTCAAAGGTAGCATTCATCAGATTTCTTAATGCTAAAAATCAAGACTTATCCTAACTCACCCCCATGACTGTAATTTGTTTTGATCTTTGTCATGAATATGACGAACACATACATGCTGCATATGACACATCACCTACATATGCCTGATGTCTATTAAGGAATTCTACATGTGCACATTTCATTCTCCAGCAGTGGTTAAGTTCTGAGTTGTTCCTTGTCTCCCCTCATTGAATTTTAGACCCCTAGTTCTTCAGGAGCCACTCGGAGGCTAAACAGATGGGATCCACATCAGGCATCGCCATCAGTTCCCTGTCAAAGACAAGACGCAGTAGTTAGGTAGTTATGGAGCACTGAAAATAAATGTTCAAAGCCAGGCTGATTGGTCATCAGTGCTAAATCCAGGGAGAGCCCAGAAGGCCAGAACCTGGGCAGATATAGGCAAGTGAAGACGTCGCTTTGCTCAGTGAGAGTAGTGTGACACACCGCAGCAGACGTCTGTTTGTCTTTTATTCGTGCCTGCAGCTGTTCTCCCTGTGCCTTCTGCAAGTGATAAGAGCTTTGGCCTGTTCTGTTTTAAAGGTACTGCCTGGATGCTGATAAATCCAGTTGAACTCAATCAGGCTCTAGCTTGGTGTCCTGATAGAATAAGTTCTTTCTGGGGCATAGAATAAGCATTCTTATACTACCTCCAGAGTGCACACATGGCAGAAAACTCATTTATGGTGTATCTTCAAGAAAATGAAGTATAGCTAAATAAAAACTAGCATTATTTTACAGATGTTACTGACTTTGCACAAAAACGTTTTACTGGCTCTTGACTATATGTCTTAGTCCACAATTCCTTGTCTTAGTTATATTTATGAGAATTACCAAGAATCAAGGAGAAATGCACTACACACATATAAAATGGAAGCATGGTAAAGTGAACATGTAAACACATAAATTCAAATGCTGACCACCGAAGTACATAAAAATATAGAACTAATCTATAAAACCTTCAAAACAAAACCTAAATGATTGTGGATGTTCATGATTGAAGCCAACTGGAAACAGCATATACAGATATAATTAGAGACATTTAAAAGAACACATTTAAATTTATAGGCTCCAACAGAGCAGTTACCCTTTCCAAAGCATTAGTCAATCTTATTTTTTACTGTCTTGAAAACTTCCTTCATTTATATATGAATTACTTCATAAATTAATTCAGAATTATTGATCCTAAGCAGATCCTAAGAAGGGTGTCTTCATAAGGAATTAATAATTTAAATGGTTTTGAATGTATCAAATGGAACTTTGCTGTCAATTTCATCTACGCAGAAAGGCATCATAATCAAAACACCTTTGAGGAAAAAATTGTTCTCGATGTAATACTAAACACATAAAACTGCTCTAATTATGTTTAATATTTTTGGCAGAGTGACAGATTCCTGTGGTATTAAAAATTACGGTGGTGAAAGCTTTTTTCCAAGGTGGTTTCTAATGTAGTCTTCGCACAGCAGACATGCACAGAGTGCTGTAACTGGGGGTGGAGCACGAGGCCCCTAAACCCAGAGATAAGATTATGAGCCAGACCCTAGCTCAACCCCCAGGGCAGATCAGAGCTAAGCACTTCAACCAGCAGACCCCTCAGTCCCCCAAGGGTATTGTGAAATCAGGCGGAGTTTAGGTCACTGGGGGCCCCAAGAGATTGAAAACCTCCTGTGACACCAGCATCCAAGCAACGGAATATACATACAATGGAATATTATTCAGCCGTAGAAAGAAATGAAGTTCTAATTCATGAGACAACATGGATGAACCTCGAAGACATCAAGTTGAGTAAAATAAACTAGACACAAAAGGACAAATATTGCATGACCTCACTGATATGAAATAATTAGAATAAGCAAACTCATAGGGTCAGAATCAAGAATAGAGGTTACCAAGGGATGGGGTAGGGGTAGAGAATAGGGATTTAGTGCTTAAATTATACAGAATTTCTATGTGGGTTGATCATAAAGTTTTGGTAATGGATGGTGCTGATGGTAGCCAATATTGTGAACATAATTAACAACACCGACTTACATATTTGACTGCGGTTAAAAGGCGAGCTTTTAGGTTGTGTATACGTTACTAGTATAAAAACTTTAAAAAAGAACAAAACATAGAATTGTACAACACAGTGAACCTGATTATAAATGATGGACTATAATTTATAGTACAAATTTTTTAAATGTTCTTACAAGAATTATAGCAAATGCACCACTCTAACGCAAAGTGTTAATAAGAGGGTGGGATATGGGAATTCTGTATTTATGCATTATTTTTTTAAAACCTAGAACTTCTCTAATCTAAAAAAAGGGGGGCAGAGAAAAGAAAAATAAATGAATATGCATCACTATAATAATGTTATTTTAAATATAATCTTTACAATTATTATGAGATTTTGAAGGGCCTTAAATCATCATTATAAGAATTAAATTTTTATTATATCATAAATGAAAAGTCACTTATTAATTCATTGGTTGAGTCATTCAGTCATCTGTTTAACAATACCTTGGAAGTCAACTGTTTGCTGGACTCTGCGTTAGGCCCTGGGGCCACACCACTTGGGGGCTGGCTATAACCATCCCTGCCTTCCTGCAGCTTCCACTCTCCTGGGAGAGAAAGCAAGCCATTATAAACGAGGTTGGTTGAAAGGAGAAGGAAATCAGTCAGCACAGATTGGGTAAGAGTCTACGCAAGGCCACCATTCAGCCTCCTAGTAGCCCTGGGGCTCAGCCAGACCATTCAGGGAGCCACGTAGCAGGTTTGTGGTTCTATTTGAAAGAATTTCTTAACACTGAGCCTTACTAGGTCACTAGGTCGTGGGCCAGAGTTACAATAAGAATAGTGATAACCACTAGCTACTGAAAGGCAACCACAATAATTGCTATTGTTCATCAAGCACCGTTTATGTAACAGGAATTACATTAACTGCATAAGAGCATTATTTCACATCACGGACAGACACAGACACTGTACTAGGAATTTGGCATGTATTATTTCTAATAATTTCTAATACAACAACTCTGTAAGAACACAATTACTGGCCTCATTTTCTATGCAGGAAGCGGAGGATAAATGAGGCTTCATAACCTGCTCATGCTTGTGCAAAGCAAATTCAGGGATCCCCACAAGCCTAATGACTGCTAAACCCCACTCATTAGAATACACTGGGTACTTGTGTCTCAGACACAAGTGGGTCAGAACCTGGGGTTATAAAGCCTTTTGTCAATGAATCCTGCAGTATTTAAGGCATAAGTTGGCAACCAACACATGTGAGGCATCTCTGATTCAACTACCAGCAATATTAGCAATGTCAAAAACAACCCAGATGTGCCGAATTTATGCTATGTACCAGTCACAAGGTAAGATGAGACATTTCACATCTTCACCTGACTTTCATGTCTTCTCCATTTTCCTGATAACAGAACCCCAGAAACCCTCGCTTACCCTCATTTTATTTATGTCAGGTGGGATACATCTGTCCACTTTAGTCTCTTATCCAAAATTCCATGCATGAGCACTTGAATTGGGCTTAGCCAAACAAAGTCCCAGTGGTATGTCTGGGATTGTCCTGTGTACCCACTCAGACTATTCAGAATCAGAGCCAGGAATTTTCCTCTTGTTATCCCCTAAATTACTTGAACTGATGAAGCAAAGCACCCAACCCACAATTGTACTTCTTCACCAACTCTTGGGAAGAGACTGTCTGAGAATGCAAAAAGAAGAAAACAGGGGAGCAGATGTGGTTCGAGCAGTTGAGTGCCCACCTCCCACATGCGATGCCCCAGTGCCTTCTAAAGAAAAACAAACAAACAAACGACGAGCAGACAACGAGCCAAACAATAAGAAATGAGCAAAAACTAATGAGCAGATGAGGGAAAAAAAAAAAAAAAAAGAAAATAGAGCTTAGAGAAAGACAAATTTCAGATGAAATGTGAAGACTGAAGCCAACCCTACCCTTAGATTTTTCGTTTTAATGTGACATTCCTAGATTGGAATGGGTTTCTATCCCCTGCAGTTGAGAGTTCCTTCTAATTCTTTGTTCCTGAGTGCATTAACTTATTCAATTATCTCTCATTCCCAATAATACCCTAAGGTAGGATATAACTTGGGAAACTCCCTGGTCTGGGTCAAAGTCAATGATGAGAGCAACTACCTAAAATCACTGTCTTTTTTTTCTCCCTCTGGCTCCAGTTTGAAGTAGTCAGCATTCTCCAAGGAAACAACCGACAGCACAGCCATTTCTCTTACAGCAATATGCCAGGTCTAAGAGGATCACCGCCCCAATTGAAGACTCTTGTTTGAAGAAGGATATGCAAACATCTGTTTCTGCGGCAGCGATAAGATGACATTCACACACTTGCAGCGCAATGTATCACAAGACAAAAATCAGGATAGCTGCACAAATTGTCTTTCAAGATGTATTTACTAAAGGAAGTTGCCTGATAGGAAATTCACACATTAGAGATTTTAGTTCTACTTAATTTGTGCATAAAGATCAACTGTTAGTTTTATTAAGAACTTTTCACTTAATTATAGGTATTTTTTCAATTGCTGTGTTTACTATGTGTAGTGCAGCATGACTGTGAAATTAAAAATGACGGTAACTAATAATTGAATTAAGATCATTCCTTTCACAAACAACTGGCCTCAACAACAAGAAGGCCAACTTTTTCCCTAAGTTTCAACTGCCTGCCTATCATAAACACTTGGATTCCTTGTTGCAACCTCAAACTCACTATGTAAAAGAGTGCTGTCTAGGAAAATTCAGGTGGAGGGTGAAGCTCTGTGGAAAACCCAACTGCACTCACTTTTGCACCAACTCTGGACCAGGATTCTCCATGAAAAGTGAAGAGGGCAGTTACAAAAAGAAGAAAAAGAATTGAGGGGAAAAAAACCACACTCCCTTGTCATTTTTATGAGTTGATTCTAAAAATATAGATGTACGATTAAAATTAAAACTCACAGTAAAAGTAAAAGATAAGCTGGTAGGTTAAGGGCTTACTTTTCCCCTTAATAATAAATATATACTCATATTTTTAAAAATAATTTAAAATAAATATTCTCTCTCGAATGAAAGAAAAAAATTCCTAGTTTCCAGAAATGAAGTAGGAACACCTGGCAGTATATTGGAATAAACCCTGAGTGGTCCTCAGAGAAATCAGGGATGAATAGAAGCCTTTAAGGTTGGAATTTTCATACCAGCAAGTAACAGAAATGAAGAAATACCTGGGCACCTTGTAAGTGCACCTACATTGGCAGCTTCTGGTCCCAGGCCATGAATAGAAACATTGTCAAATGAAACTAATAGAAAAGTTAGTTTTAACTAATGAGCCCCACATTTAGGGTTCTGGCAGAAGTAATTGTGAAGCCACCATGAAAGGCAGCTACCCCAATGCAGAAAACTTGCAAGACTGCCATAGACCATAACTCCTGCTGGAAGACAAACCCATTTGTCCAAATGACAAAATATGCGCAAAGACAATAGAAACATATAAATGGGAAAATTCACATTTATGGAACTAGAAAATTGGACAGACAGAAAGGGACTTGAAAGTGTATACAAAATGTTCAAAGAGAATAAAATGACCTCTATACCTCTTTATAATAAGATCATGAGGTTATAAATAAGAATGGGCATAATGAAAAAGAACCAAATAAGGAGTTCAGAAAAAAATATGGTAATTGAAATTAAAAGTTAATAAGATGAGAACCAGCAAGATGGCGGCGGAGTAAGGAGCTCCTAGAGTCAGTTCCTACTACATGGCAGTGAGCAAACCCAGGGTTCTCAGGGCTCTCTGGAGCTAGCTGAAGGACCTGTTTGGGGCTCCAGGAGGCCAGAAGAGCATCCTGCAACGTCCTTGAAGGAGTGGAAGGAGGAGACTGCCCATCTGCAGAGATGACTCACAGAGCTCTCCGCGCCCCGGAGGCCAGTGCCCATCCTCCACTGGAGACACAAGCCGCCTCCGGAGCTGTTCCACGGCTGGAATTGAAAGCTCCACTTTCCCAAAACATGGAAGGAAGAGATGGTTGGGCACCAATTTCAGGTACTGATGAGAAATTCAGTGGGCTACAGTATAATCCTGAGAACAGCTAAGGTTTGAGCCTGTCCGGGTCAGAAAGAGGCTGGGAGCCACCATCTTAACTCTGCGCCTGGTACGAGGGAAGTGGGGTGGAATGAGAATCCCACTGTTGGTGGGGACTGGCTTCTCTCCATCCAGATTACATTGCCACTCTAGCCTAGGCCCTAGTGCCACTACCAGCAGGGAGGAAGCTGCAGAGACCTGCACCAGCCTCTCTGGGAAATTACCGGCCAAGACATGGAGGCTGGTGATTATCCTACCCTGGCAGCATGAGCTAGTCTGTGGCTGGAATTGGAAGCTCTATTTCCCAGAAACAGGGGAGGAGGAGATGGATGGCTGCTGATTTCAGCTACTGATTGGTAGACTCAGCTGGCTAAGAGATAACCCTGGGAACAGCTGGGGTGTGAACAAGCCCAAGTCAGAAAGAGGCCAGTAGCTGCCCTTCTGACTCTGTCCCCAGCCTGACAGGAAGCCGGGCTGACCGAAACTCTCAGTGTCAGCAGGAACCAGTTTCTTTCACACAGATCAGTCTGCAGCCCTAGCCTAGGCTTCAGCCCTGCCTCTGGTGGGGAGGAGCCTGAGGAGCCCTGCACCAGCCTATATGGGTAACTGCAGGTAACTTTGGCTGGAATAGATTGAAAATCAGAAGTCTACCAGGGCAACTGCAGTCATCTTGGACCTGCACTGCATAGACTGCTGCCCACACCTGCAGCTCCATCCCTGCCCCAGGCAGGAGAGAAAGGGATGTGAAAATTTATCAGTCTCTCTGGGCAACTATAATCTAGGCCTGCGTGTGGATTATTCCACATAGTTGTAACTCTGCCCCTATCCCTGGCAAAGGAGAAAGTTGGAAGAAACCCCACTGGTTCCTGGCGCAATAAGGGCAGCTCGAGCCTCCACAGCTTACAGCACCAACTACATATTTGGCTCCTATTGCACAACCAGCAAGGGAGAAAGGATAGGAAGCACTAAACTAAAGAGAAAAACTGCATCCAGAATAAATATTCTAGTAAACCAGATGCAAAGACACCAACAAAAAATTACAATCCACATCAAGAAACAGGAAGCTATGGCCCAGTTAAAGGAACAAGATAAGCCTCCAGATGACATAAAGGAGTTGAGAAAACTAATTATAGATGTCCAAAAAAATCTCCTTAATAAATTCAATGAGATGGCTAAAGAGATTAAGAATATTAAGAAGACACTGGATGAGCACAAAGAAGAATTTGAAAGCTTACATAGAAAAATAGCAGATCTTATGGGAATGTAAGGTGCAATCAATGAAATTTAAAAAGCAGTGGAATCATACAGCAGATTTGAGGAGGCAGAAGAAAGGATTGGTGAGTTTGGAGAAATGGCCTCTGAAAGTGAACATACAAAAGAACAGATGAAGAAAAGAATGGAAATAAATGAACGGGGTATCAAGGAACTAAATGACAGAAAAAGACATGCAAATATATGTGTCATGGGTGTCTCAGAAGGAGAAGAGA
Organism: Dasypus novemcinctus; assembly: GCF_030445035.2. NCBI lineage: Eukaryota > Metazoa > Chordata > Mammalia > Cingulata > Dasypodidae > Dasypus > Dasypus novemcinctus. The sequence continues at coordinate 19,819,178 of NC_080686.1, forward strand.
AGGGAAAACGGGCAGAAGGAATATTTGAAGAAATAATGGTAGAAAATTTCCCAACCCTATTGCAGGATATAGATACCCATGTCCAAGAAGCACAATGTACTCCCATCTGAAAATATCCAAATAGATCAACTCCAAGACGCATATAATCAGAATGTCAAGTGCCAAAGACAAAGAGAGAATTCTGAGACAGCAAGAGAAAAACAATGCATAACATATAAGGGATACCTAATAAGATTAAGTGCTGATTTCTCACCAGAAACCATGGAGGCAAGAAGACAGTGGTCTGATATATTAAACTGCTACAAAAGAAAAACTTCCAGTGAAGAAATCTTATATCTGGCAAGATGGCCTTTCAAAAATGAGGATGAGCATTGACCATGAGGTGCAGAGGTGCCCAGGGATGTGCTTACCAAGTGCAATGGATGTGTCATGATGATGGGAATGAGTGTTGCTGGGGGGGGGGGGGGGAGAGGTGGGGTGGGTGTGGTGGGGTTGAATGGGACCTCATATATATATATTTTTTTAATGTAATATTATTACAAAGTCAATTAAAAAAATAAAATAAAATAAAATAAAATGAGGGTGAGATTAAGATATTCACAGATAAGCAGAAACTGAGAGAATTTCTAAGCAAGAGACCAGATTTTCAGGAAATACTAAAGGGTGTGCTAGAGCCTGAAAAGAAAAGACAGGAGAGAGGGGCCTGGAAGAGAATCGAGAAAAATGAAGATCATATCAATAAAAGTAACTGAAAGTGTCAAAAAAGTGGTGAAAATAAAATACGACAGATAAAACTCAAATAGTCAGGAATAAACTTAACCAATAATGTAAAGCACTTCTATTCATAAAACTGTAACTCAATGTCAAAACAAATAAAAGTCCTAAATTACTGGAAGAACATTCCATGCTCATGGATTGGAAGACTAAATATCATTAAGATGTCAATTCTATTCAAATTGATATACAGATTTAATGCAATCCCAATAAAAATTCCACCAGCATTAAAGAAAAAATTGAAAACACGATCATTAAATTTATTTGGAAGGGTAAGGAGTCCTGAATAGCCAGAAACATCATAAAAAGGAGAAGTGAACCCTCATCTCCAGACTTTAAATCATAATACCTACCTATAGTGGTAAAAACAGCATGGTACTGGCCTAAAGACAGACACAATAAACCAATGGAACCAAATTTATGGTTCAGAAACAGACCCTCACAGGTATGGTCAAGTGATTTTTGACTAGCCTGTCAAAGTCACACAGATCAGGCAGAACAATCCATTCAACAAAAGGTGCTGAAAGAATTGGACATCCATAGTTGAAAGAAAGAAAGAGGACCTCTATCTTACACCTTATCCAAAAATTAACTCAAAATGGATCAAAAAATTAAAAATAAAAGCAAGAAACATAAATTTTCTAGAAGAAATTGTAGGAAAATATCTTCAAGACCTGGTGGTAGATGGTGGATTCTTAAAGGAGAAAAGAGAAGGACTGAGTGGACTACTGATGTTTAATGTATATAGAAGTTTTAATTAGCTTTACTGTAAAGGTATGGAAATGTATAGAATGGATGGTAGCACACAGTGAATAACAGCTAGTTCATAAATGGGGATATGGTAGTCTAGTTATATAAATGCCAACTGACAAATGCTAGAGAATAATCTAGGAAGTGGATAGCACAGTAAACCAAGAGGTGGATGAGAATTGTGGTTGATGGTACAGATGCAAGAGTGTCCTTTGTTAGCTAGAACAAATGTATATCACTACTGCAGGGTGTTGGGAATGTGGAGAAGCATGGGAAAAATACAGCTGGAGTGACCTATGGACTGTGGTTAGTAGTAATAATATAATATTCTTGCATCTATGTGAAAGATATACTGTGTTGCTACTGAGGCAGTATGGAAAATGTGAATCAAATGTACACTATGGACATGGTAACAACCAGATGATATTATTTTATCTGTAGCAAATGACACACCACATTGTGGTATATTGATGGGGGAGTATTGTTTGGGATTTCTGCACATGTGCATGATTGTTTTATACGTTTACAACTTCTGTCATTAAAAAATGTATTTAAAAAATAATAATAGGGTGGGTTGGGGGAAAACCACACCAAATGTAAGATAAGGAGTATTATTAGTAGTAAGATTTTGACAATATTCTTTCATAATTTGTAACAAACGTCTCATGACAATGCAAGGTGTTGGTGGAGGGTTGATATATGGGACCCCTGTATGATGCTATGCATGTTTGCTTTGTAAGTTCACAACTTTTACTATACATTTAATTGCTTATGTATGTTCATATATAAATGATATAAAGATAATAGGATTGGTTAGGGGAAAAATACTTTGTTTGGTAGTGATATTGACAATGCTCTTAATTATTAGTTAAAAAGGTTTAAAAACAATGCAAGTTATTGGTGGTAGAGTGGGATGTTATATATGTTTGTTTGATATTGTGTATGTTTGTTTCGTAAGTTCACAACTATTATGTACTTATTATTTTGTAAAAAAACAAAAGTTAATAAGATAGGTGAGTTTATCAGTAAAGGTAACAAGCAGAAAAGAGAGCCAGCTAAATGGAAGATAGACTAGAGAAATTTCCCAGGGTATAATCCAAAGAGGAGGGTGAAACAGATGGAAGTTATAAAAAAAGAATTTAAGAGAAAGGACAAAATGAGAAATTCTAACTACATCATTGAACAGTCCCAGAAGGAGAAAAAAGGAGTATGGTAGATAGGTAATATTCAGAGAGATTATAGCCGAGAATTTTCCAGAAATTAGGAAAGACACAGACCTCAGATGGTAAAAGATAACTTTTAACAAGCCACATTTAGCACGGCTGAAATTTCAGATCATCAAGAACAAAGAGAAAATATGATGAGTCTCCACAGAGAAAAATCAGATTAGGAATAACATTCAAATTGAGATCATACTTCTCATGGGTAGCAATGGATTCCAGAAGACAACCAAATAATACCTGCAAAGTGCTAAAGGAAACTTCATTATACCTAGACAAAATATCACTTAAGATTGAGTGATATGGTCCCCACTCCCTGTGCCAACCCAATCTGCTCTGCAACCCTCACTTTTTGTCATGAATTTGAAAGTCCAGACAAACTTAACTAAAATCAAATTTATATACCTCTGCTTTAAATTACCCAAATCTTTTGGTCATCGTTACAAATGGGACCTGTTACTCCCTATTCCACCTTGAAAACAGTAGGTATCTATTAGATATTTTCAGCTGAAGTGAGATTCTAAAGGCCTGAAATACACTTAATATTGCCCAATGTTTGCATAGCACTTAACTCTTTTATAGGTTACCTGCACTAACATGTGGACATACTCTTTATAGCATTTACCACATGCAGGGACTCTCCTCAGTGACTGATATCTATCTGTATCTTCATAACAACCCTATGGCACAAGCACCATCATGATCCCAACTCTAGATGAGGAAACTGAGGCACAGTATGATATGGTCCCTGCCCAAGATCATAGTCAGTAAATCAGGCAGGTAGAATTTGTTTTCAGGAGGTGGGGACCCAGAATTCATGATCTTGAAAAATACTCCATGCTACAGAGCTAAGACTGAACCATAGGACTTTTAAGGCCAAATTGAAGGATGTTTCCATCATGCAATGTTGCATTAATGTACAATAAATCCACTTATGAAATATCTAGGGAAGCGCGTGGATACTGTGGAAGCAATGTTACTGCCTCAATTTGGGTTTTTGATGAGGATTCTTTTTGAGCTGACCCCCCTCCTAGTTTTTCTGCCTTGCACTCCCTTGTGTAAACCTGCAAGTATTATATGAGATCTCTGAGGTGACACCAGTGCATACTATTTTAGGAACTACAAAAACCACCATTAAAAACTTGGGAAGAACAACAAGAGAAAAAGAATGAGTGCACAATAAAGACAACTTAAGAAGCAGAAGGACAAAAAGTTTGCTGAGAAAACAACTAATAGTTGTACCTTTGGGAGAATAAAAAATAAGCAGAAGGAAGCTGTGGGATGGAAGAAAATGAAGAACCAAAAACATGTACATATAAGTAAATTTTCAAAAAATAGAAAAATGGAAGGGAGAAAGAGAAAAATCAGATTTGGAAATTTGTGTGTCTATGGGCAGTTTCTTTTCTTCTCTCTGAACCTGAACTTTCTCATCTGTAAAATGAGAGGATTCTCTTTATGACTTATTACCTTCATGACTTATTTGTTAACCCTTTGTAGACATTTCTCTGTTACTGATATCTTGAATTATTTTACTTCAATGATTTTATTTTTATTCCATATTCTCTTTTCCTACTATATTTGATTGCATAATCTGTTCACTAAGAATCTTCCTATTTTTTAGCCTAGCCCTGGGCACAAGAAAACAGTCATCATCATTGGACTGTTGCTTGATTGAGACAATATAAATATGCACATAGGCTCATACACACTCTTCTAGTTTGCTAAAAGCTGCTGAAAACAATATACCAGAAATGGCTAGACTTTTACAATGGGGATTTATTAACTTATAAGCTTACAGTTCTGAGGTCATGAAAACGTCCAAATCAAGCTTCATCAGGCCACGTTTTTTTCCCCAAAAGGCAACTGCCTGC